>NC_140595.1:601259225-601651725 GCF_964204655.1 Triturus cristatus
GTGAGCGGAAAAGTTTGTGGCCAATTCAATTGAAAATGTCTGCCTGCAAATGACAGTGCGCTACCACATCATGCTTTAGTAATATATTTACTAAAATTGAGAGCTTTTAAATATGAACTGAGAAAAATTCCTGCCCCCGCCCTGATGACAATGCTATTAGTGAACTTAGAGACAAGTCTGTGGCCTTGTGAACCCAAAATGGTAGCGTGATATTTGTTATACATGGAGCAAAGGTGTAGTGTATGAACTCAAACAAAAGATTTTTTGGGACAGTAAACATGCTGAACTCACATCTCTGAAGGTGCTCTTGCAAGTGATAATGAAGAAAAAGGTGACACTGAAAAACTATTTGTCTAGGATCACATAATTTGAGATGTGTTTATGGGTCAAGCGCATTACAGTAAGGTCAAGTAGATTATTCAAGCCACTAGAACTGCAGGTCTGGTAACATTTTCCTGATTTTTCAAGGCCTGGTAATCTGGTACTGTGAAACAAGACTCGCTGCAGGGTCCAAACGCGTAGGCCTCTGGTGGATTTTTGATGGACGTCACTTTTGGATACAAATCTATTGTAACTTGGAGGAAAAAGCCAACTAATTAAGAAAGCGGAGGTGTTGTGGAATTTATGAAAATATACATATTTATTTGACCCAATTTCTTGTGAAAGATGTTTGCTTATCACTGAGGCACACAATGTTTCATTTACAAAATAATAGGAGTAGAATGTTGCAAAGTAAATGAACATTATTTTGGAGCTGGGAGGGCAGTAATTATAATGTCTGTGCTCTTCTGTAAATTAGTTCACCCAAATAACAGTTTTAAAACACTACAATTCCTAAGTTAAATAACAAGCAGGTTACTAATTAGATTAGGTGGTGCTAGAAAGAGTTAAAAGAAATAGGAGGCCATCTTGTAGCAGTGGTGATCCCACCAAAAACCTGAGAAAAGTTTGGAATTGAGTGACGAAAGCTAAACGGAGAGCAGCTTGTCCTGCCGAGAAGTGACAATTTATCAATGAGGGAGCGAGGATGGGATCTTGGACCATAGAGAAGGAGCATGAAAGCTACGGTGCATGAAAGCGAGGCTCCGACATGGAAATCTTTGAGCAGTGAAGCAGGCACAGTGAATGACGGCTTGCCTAGCACTGGTACAGGCCAGATTCCGAAGCTGCATGGGCCAGATTCCGATACAAAGAGGAGACCTGCTACATTGAACAACGTGGTCCTATAAATTAGATGCAGCAGATGACGGCAGCGCTCATCACTAATGTATAGCGGTGAAATAACTGTAAGACATACCATGTCATCATTAGAGACATTAATTCTCTACTACTACAATGTCTCTTCAGCGTCCTACTTGCATTGACTTTGACAGTTTACAAGAGATCAGATAACAAGAATTCCAAATAGAATCTTACTATGTAAAGCGTGAGTGACTCTGCTAGAAGGCTCTTCCATATATTACACACAGCAAGAACAAGACATTACATATACATCCCCCGCTATATGAATGACTCACAAAGTTCAGCTTCCTACTACATAAGATGGGTATGGCGTTCACTGTTCATTGGTATAATCCAATCTCAACATTCTTTTTGTCACGCCTGTAGAATTTTATGAGAGTTGGTGGCTCCTGACAAGGAAGCTGACCAGTTGTGACTGGAGCACTTTGTTTTTAAACATCTCATTTAAAAACCAGATATGTGCAGATTGATCTTTGGATAATCATTTAATCTGTTTTTGTCTGTGTTGAATATGTTTCTGACTGTGCACAACACTGGGTCTAGGGTTACAGAGAAGGGGTTTTAAAGTTTTGCCTTACCTTTGGCTCTAGGTCAAAACGAGAAAATTGTATTTGGATTGTCTGTAACCAATGAAACTAAGCAGACCAGCAGCTCCTGACTGTACCCTCTTCACACAAATTACAGGTTAAGTGAGTGGACAGGCACCAGAGTCTTGCTTCTTCCCTCCCACTGCTACACTGCCATTAAGCTAAGGTCACCTGACCACTAAGGGTAGGATTTACATTAGATACAAGTGACATAAGTGTTAGGGCTAGTGCTCCCATTGGTCCAGTTGTTAGGGCATTTAATTGGGACTAAGGCTTAGAACTTCTGATTGGGCCTATGGTTTAAGATTTAGATTCACGAGTGGACCCAGGACTCAATCCATTGATTGGTTCCATGGTCTAGGATTTCCATAGGTTGTAGGGCTAAGCTAGTGTTTCTTTTCTTGCCTATGGCTTCTAATGGTTGCAGGGCTAGGGTATTTATGGATTCTAAGGCTTAGGGTTTGAGTTTATATTGATGGCTACGGGTTTTATTAGCTGGAGGGCTAGGGTTTTTATTAGTTTTTTAAGGTTTATGTTGTTTCTTGGCCCTAGGGTTCTACTGGTTCAAGGGCTTACAGCTACAGCTTCTATTGGTTCTCACACTTACAACTAGGGTTTCTATTAGTTCCTTGGCTTAGGGTTCACATTGGTACAGATCACCTGATCACAAGGTCCCAGTCCCTATTTAAGGAGAGTCTTTATAGCATCCAGGCTAATGTGGTCAGTTTAAGGGTTTTGTCTGTTCTCCAGTCACAAGAGCTAGTTCATCCCGAGTCCACTTTCTAGGCATGCATGGAGACCCAGGACAAGCACCGCCAGGCTCGCGGATCACCACCACCTCCCTTGCCACTCCACTCCTCTGGCCAAGGGTGGCCTTACTGCACAGCGAAACCGGGGTCCAAACCCAGCTGCCGTTGTCAGGGCTAGTACCACCTCCCTACATCTACTGCCTCTCATTGGGGTCACAATCAACTAATCATTTTTGTTCTGGACTGGGCCACTGATGGTGCTTCTTAGGCCTATACGCAGGTCCCACTTCAGTTGAGGGGGAGGAGCTAACCTCAGGCCCACAGCAGAGGGAGAGTTTTGGGGAGGCCCAGTGCACAGTAGACGGCGGCCCCACCAGGAATTTGCCAAGGAGTTCAGTCACTCTTAATCACCATGTTTCATTTTTCATATTGCCGCCATGTGCAACTGCATTGTGCATCCCCAGGATACTGCTGCTGCTTGGCCACACAAATTGCAAATCTGCATTGTCTTGTCTCTGGTGTCAACAAATTCCTACTTGCCAGCAACAAGGTGCCAGAATAAAGTATGATATTAGGGGATGAGATTGTAGGCTAAGCAAAACACATCCACAATGATAGCAATATTAGCCATGCCACCTCCCATTTTATTTTTAACCTCTTGTGAGGCACTCCTGAAGAATAGCAATTAATCTCTTGTACATGTTAAACAGATAGTCTCGGACTCTGGGATGCTGACAGGGACAGATGAGCTTGCCTTTGTTGCGCCGGCTGGGCATACCACAGCTCCGCTGTTTATATATATTGCTGTCGGGAGGATCGAATGACCTACATAGCAATCTAGCAGAGCCAAAAGGACTAGCCTGAAAGGTCAGAATGTGGGCCAGTTTTTCAGCTGTCTGTTGGCAAACGTTTATTCTCAGCTTTGCTCATAGTACCACAGCATAAATTCATGAAGTTTCCCATATCTTGCAAACCATCTAAACAGGATGTCTATACAAGTTCAAAAAAGCCCGATGTGTCAATGTGGGGCAATTTTTTTTTTTTAGCTAATTTGATATTGAGGTCACTTATTTTTTTTTCCCAGTCCAACTGCCTGTGGATTTCCCCTACTGGTTAAACGCTAGAGCACTAACCGTACTTACAGGAAGATGGCACCCATTAGAGGGAACTGGGGTGGAAATGAGAGGGTAATCCTAAACTTCCCGGGTCTTACATACCCCTCAGTGCACCAGTGTTGCTGTTTCTAGTACACCACAGCATCTTTTTTTTTGGTCCTCATATCACCATAGCGTTTGCACATCTTAGCCCATCATAACACACCGCCCTAATCTCACCACGAGGGCCAACCCTAAGTTTGGTGTCCTGGTGTAATCATGGGACATTTACATTCTGTTTGAGATTTGCCCCTCGGTACCCGACCACCTTATGAGATCCATATAGTAAAGTCGGACCACACCTCAGCTAATCTTTCTAGTTTACATTCCGCCTCCATTCGACTCGTCCACTTAGCCGCTTTAAACCATTACATAGTATGGGGTGGGGATGCATCAGTCCAATGTTTACAAATCTCCCGCCTGGCTAAGAGCAGCAGATAGAAAATAAGGTCACTTTGCTTACTGTTCAGGGTGCTAAGTGTGATTTTATCAACCCCCAGAAGGACTTAGACAGAATTCAGAACTGCAGACGTAATGCCCCTTATAGTTAACTCAACAATGTTCCAATACTCTTTGATCTCAGGACATGTGAAAAAAACATGTTTGTCATTGGCTTTTAAGCAGTCACATCTTCCCATTTTTGATGTGTCCAATACAGTCAATTGATAGTGAAGAAGTGGTTTTGTTTAAGTTTTGCAGAAGTGACAATTAAAAATAATAATTTTAATGAATCATACCATACTGGCTGTATATCCTCTCCCTGAAAAGCGTCTGTCCAGACGATATGGGGTGCCATCAGTTTCTTGTCTTCTGCCTCCAAAAACTGCCAATACCAATTGGCTACCTCCTAGTTTTTCATTCTTAAATCCTGGAGTGGGACCTCAAAATCCCAATCCCAACCAATCTCCAGGGTGGAAGCCATTCCCCAAGATGTGAGCTACAAATACTTCAACCTGGATAACCTATTGCCAGTTTTTGCTCTCAAAACCTCCTAAGGGAATAAACCCTCCACCGTCATCAAATCCCCCCAGGTAATTAACTCCTGCCTCCCTTAGGGGGGAGATTCAGCCTGTCCTACATGCACTCTGGAATAACTGGGGAGTCCCAGATTGGTGCAAATTCTAAGTAGTACCCAATATTAAGAACCTTTCTGACCCAATTCCTAGAGGTTTAATGCAGTCTTTAAAACCTTCAACCGTACCTTTTGAAAAGATTTCGGAGCTCTCAACTTGTATAAGAAGGCTACCAGTCCAAACTCACAGATCAACTCCCCCAAAATTGTATCTTCAGTTGTGGAATCCCGATTCCCCAATAGCATTCAGAGATTTATTTTTATTTTTTACATTTTTTATTTTATTTTGTTGTAATCGAAAAATAACATAGAAAACAAAGCATAAATATTTGACAAACAAGAGTGGATAATCCATTGTAGTTTCATCAGGTATATGTTCACAGTAAATGTCCATTGCAAGGCAGTACATTGAGTGACACAAAAGTATTCGTGTTGTATAGAACATATTGTAAAGTTTCGAACTTTCTGTGTGGCGTCAATAGGAACATAGGATACAACAATTAAGGTTCTTCCTCCATTCCTCGTGACGGTGTTCCCCCCATCCTCTGTTACCCATTCCAATTCTAAGCCATAGTGCTTCATCCAAGACTCCCATATCTTCTTGAATTTCCGAGGGCAGCCCCTAGCTTTATATATGTCACGTGCTCTGCCATCATGTACAAGTCTAGGCATGTCTTCCATTCTTTAAGTGTGGGTACTTGCTGTGCCCCCCAGTGCTTCGCTATGTCCCGTTTGGCCACCATCAATCTCAAGTTGGCTAAGAGTAGTTTTCGTCTAGGGATACCTACCTCTGTTGAAATACCTAAAAGAAGGTATTTTGGCTCCATTTCAAGATGAAGGTCAAGGATATTGTTGAGCTCACCCACAATCCTCCCCCAATATTCCTGAATTTCAGTGCACTCCCATAGTGTATGGATAAAGGTACCATCCACCCCATGACATCCAAGACATTTTGGATTTTCCGCTCGTCCTATTTTATGAAGTCGGACCCTATCGAAATATGTTCGATACAGAGTCTTGTATTGGATGAGGCGTAGCCTAAGTTTGATTGCTACCTCCCGTGGATGCATGAGAGCGGCCTCCCAGTCTATATCTTCTAATACCCCTGTAGTCTTTTCCCATTTCATTCGCAGTGGACCAAGCTTGTCCGGCATATTATTAAGTAGTGTTTCATAGGTGAATGAGACGGACTCTCCTCCTGTAAGAGGCGACCTTCGAGCAGTGCATAGTCAGGCAGGGACTCCCCTTCTAATCCCTCTGCTATCCATGCGTGTTTCAAACGGACGTATGCATATACCTGGGTATCATGAAGTTGGTATCTGACTTTGAGTGTTGCAAATTAGGCCACCACTCCCCTACCTTAGAGATGCCAATTAAAACCCATTTTTTAAAACCTTGAAACTTTCCAATCTCAGGGAGTCTGTTGCCTTCCCATAGTGGGGTCTCTCTGGTACGTTTCTTGTCCCACTGCATTTGCCTTTCTGCGCTTTTCCACGCTTCCAACGTTCTCTGGGTGGCCGGAAGTAGTCGCCTACTGCCCTTACCGCCATATAGGTAATGGAGGTACGAAATTGCAGTCTTTCTAGTGTAAAAGTCGAATAGTCTCCGCTAATGTGAATCCATTCATTAATAACAATAAGGTGGGATAACTTTTAATAAGAAGTAATATCAGGGAGAGCCAGGTCCCCACTATACAGACCCCCCTGCAAGGTCTGGAGTGCCACCCGTGGGAAGGCTCCATCCCATAGGAGGAGACGCAGTTCACGGTCTATTTGGTTGAACAATGTGTCAAGAATTTTGCAGTATGTATTTTGCAGCACATAGAGCAACTGAGGAAGCGTAACCATTTTATATAGGGCTGCCCGTCCCATGATGATGAGGGGAAGTTTGCGCCACCTCGTGACATCATTCTGAAAATTAAGGAAAACTCTCTTAACATTACGGGTTAGGTTCTCAGCGACATTCGTATTGATATAAAGGCCGAGATACGTGAACCCTTCCGGTGACAAAGACATTCCGGGTAGGACGGAGACTCCAGCCTCCCAGTGAGTGGGTAGAGGGTCTATTTATTCCAATTGATTCGATATCCAGCCTGTCTCCCATATAACCCAAAAATCCGCAGGATTTGAGGAAGAGTCACACTCGGGTCAGTCACATACAGTAGAATATCATCCCCATATAAAGATATGCGTTCATCAATCCGTCTAGCATCATCTACGAACCCACCTAACCCTGGGGAGGCCCTGATGACGCATGCAAGGTGTTCCAGAATAAGGGCAAAGATTAATGGGCAAAGGGGGCAACCCTGTCGAGTACCCCTTTGAATTAGTCAAGTGTGTGATAAGGCCCCGTTGACTCTGACTCTGGCCTCGGGTTTTGTGTATAACAATACAATCCACTCTCGGAAACCCGGACCGAATCCAAATTTCTCCAACACATGGATCATAAAAGGGCAATGAATAGTATCAAACGCCTTTTCAGCGTCTAGGGAGAGGAGGAGATGTGCGCCCTCCCAATTTCTAACTGTGTCTATCCAATTGGCAACCCTGCGGAGATTATATCGAGTAGCGCGCTTTGGCATAAAGCCAGATTGATCATCGTGAATGAGTGAGGTAATTACCGTAATAAGGCGTGATGCGAGGACAGTAGCTAGGATTTTAGTTTCTATATTTAACAATGAGATAGGGCGGTAGGAGCCAATATCATCTGGGGGTTTCCCATCCTTATGTATCACTACTACCATTGCAGCTCTAAGATCCGCAGGGAGCAGTCCCACATCTCTAGATTCTGTAAACAACTTGAGTAAATGTGGTGCCAGAAGAGTGTTGTGTTTTTTAAAGAATTCTCCCAGGAGGCCGTTGGGACCCGGGTTTTCCCCCCAGTTTTAATCTATTAATGGCATCAGTTATTTCTTCCAGTGTGATGTCAACGTCCAAAGCCTCTTTCTCCTAAGGGGAAAGACAAGGGAGCGTTATATCCGCAAGATATTCGGTTATTTGCGCGTCATTAACCCTTGGTTGGGCCGCATAAAGTGCGGTAAAGTATCGGGCGAAGGCCTTTGAGATGTGGCGTGCTGTAATGTCTATCTGCCTCCCTAATGGACGTAACCCATCTAGCGTCCTGCTCCTTCCGACTCAACCATGCCAATAATTTACCCGTTCGATCCCCAGTTTCATATAATCGATGCTGTACAGCGAGCTGTTGTGTCCGAACCTCTTTCGTGACCAATGCTTGGTATTATCTTCTAGAAATGTCAATCTGACGGAGTGTGTGCGTGTCTAGTACTGAGCCCCCATTATTCTCAAGTGCTAATAGCCTGTCCTCTAAGTACAGGAGCCCCTGAAGTTCGCGTTGTTTCTGATAGGCAATAATATTTTGCGCTCTGCCACGGAGCACCGCTTTGAAAGCTTCCCAGAGCGTAATGGCCGATTAAACTGAGCCATCGTTTTCTCTAAAATAAAGTTCCACTTCTACTCTGATTTCTTTGGCTACTTGGGGATCTTTCAAGGCCCCTGCATTCAACCTCCAGGAGGAGGCATGTCCGCTCTTTCGTCTCCCCACTTTCAAATGGAGTGGTGAATGATCGGAGATACCTCTGGTCAAATATTCTACCTCCTCTGTGTGGGCAATCTCTCCAGCTGGGTCAAAAAGATAATCCGACCTGGAGAACACTATGTGCTCCAGAAAAGTAGGAGTACGCACGTCTAGTCGGATGGCGACTCCTCCATATGTCCGTTAACCCCAACATGTCCTGGAAATTTGCTAGCGTAGTGGCCTTGTTCAACCCTGCCCCCACAAACGTACGATCCAGGGTGGGAGCGCATACATCATTAAAATCACCCCAAATAATGTGTGGCAGGGCCTGTTTGCATAAGAATTTCAGCTACCTTATCCAACGTACGTTGTTGAAGACGTGGGGGGGCGTATACACTAACCAGCAACCAAGAAGCATGATTCCAAACCCCCCTGACCGCTACATATGTGCCATCTGGGTCCTCACATTTTTGTACAACCCTGACAGGGGGCGACTTGCGCGCGAGAATCGCCACTCCCTTAGAACCACGGTTAAAGCCCGCATGTGCCAGTGTGGTATATTGCCCCCTACCTAGAAACGAACAGTGTGGGCCCAGAAGGTGAGTTTCCTGCAGTAAGACAAAGACTGGTTTAAGTCGTTTGAGGTAATTGGACACCAGCCCACGCTTGATTTTATTCCCCAACCCGTCGACGTTCCACGCCAATACTGTGTATTCCTCTCCAGCCACGGCAGAGACAAGCGTAATCTAACTAGTGCCCCTCTCGAACTCTGAGGAGTGGGACCACCACATCCACTCTGATCTAAATGTATGCTCATACATTGTATATCAACCATAGCGAAGACGTCATCCCGCAATGCAGATTCAAAACATACCCAGTGAAGAACAAGTCTAGTCGTATCCGTATGTCTGTCAATAAACCAAACCAACCCCCCTCCACCCCCGTTATCAAACATTTCAGAGAACAAAGTACAATATTCATCGTACCCCCCTCCCCACGCTGTGCAGACGCCACCACCATCCCCAATTTCGTCAACAGGACAATACTGGTGTAGGGAACCAATAAGAGGTCTGTACCCCACCCTCCTCCCTCTATTCACACAACCAAAAACGTGTTTTAAGAATAACAACCCACTGTATACTTCCCTTTGAGATGGCTAGAGTCCAAAGAGTCCACCAGGTCACGGAAGTTTCACAGGGTCCCCATGTGGGCGTCCAGCCCCATGTCATCATTCCTTCCCACCACTATGGTGAAGATGCCGAGGCTGAAGGTCAACCTGCGTGGGATCCAGACCAGAAGCCTCCAGTCGTTGGATGAGAGGGTGCTCAACCACAGCCTCCGCCACATCTTGTTTTTCTGACTGATCCAAGTCCATGTTGTCGTTTGATCTCCGAGAAGTACGAGATTCGCAGTCCAGCGCTGTGTCTTCATCTGTATCCGATAAGTTACGAGACCGTACACTCCTCCCTAACGTTTTAGCTGGCGTGGCTTCTCCGGTGGTCCGTCTTTTCCGTAGTCTTCTTTGTCGTCTCTCCTTAGGCTGTTCCCATACGGAATTCGGTTCCCTACTGGGCAGGACAGGCACCGCGGATGGCGACCCTCTCCTCAATGTGTTTTATCTTGAAAAACGACTTAGTTTTGCAGGGAACAGCAGCATATATTGGAGCCCTAGCGCTCTAAGTTTCACTTTGATTGGGCCAAAGGTGTGTCTCAATTTCTGGACATCTCGTGAGTAGTCCGGGATCACCATCACTCTGGTGTTTTCGAATCTGATCTCACTCTTTTTCCTGAGCTCTCCAAGTATGATGTCCCTGTCCTGGAAATTTAAGAACCGGGCAATCAATGGTCTAGGAGGGGCATCCTGTGCGCTCGCTTTATGACGAAGCAGGGTGAGAAGTTGGTCTCCGGCAGAGTGTCTTTGAGAAATGTCATTAGAAAATGTACCGGATCAGAGCGTTCCACATTTTCTGGAAAACCTATGAAGCAAAGGTTATTCCTCCGGGCCCTATTTTCGGCATCATCGACTCGCCAAGCCACCTCTTTTATGGACGCCAAGAGCCCCTTTACTTCTTTACTGATGGTACGGGAGGTGTCCTCCAACTCTGTTCCACCTCAGTAACTCGCTCAGACACCTTTCTCAGATCTTGGCAGGGAAAGGAAACCTCAGTCCGAACCTCTGCCAGCTTACCTTCCAGGCTTTCACGAGAGGCATGGATGGCCTGTAGTATTGCATCAGTGTCCTGTCGGGAAGCGGGGTCCCCCTCAGCCCCAGATGGCGGCAGCAATGGTGTAGCAAAGCGGTCTAATTTGCCCTGCTTTGACGACTTAGGCTCCTTGTCCCTTGCCATGGCGACCAGGCCGGAGCCGGGTGGTATCCAACTGTAGTGGGTGTGCTGGTGCGGCTCACTAACCCCAGGGTCGCGTCCTATCTTCTTCGTAAGATCGTCGGAGCCCCCTGCCACACCAACTACGGGACCAAAAAAAGAGACCGCAGTAATGTATCGGGTCTCTCAATGAGGTAGCCAGGAGAGAACAGGCCACTCGATTCACCTCCAGAGGTGCTCTCTAGTGGTGGTGAAGGTTTGAACTGCCGGTGCCGCCGTGATTCAAGTTCAGGGAATGCCACCAATGACCTAGCCCACAAGGTTCAGTCAATTAGACTCCGGTTGCATCTCCACTCCCAGCCGCGGTTTCCCACGTGTCTAGGCTAGGCACCCTCTCGACCTTCCACTCTCCTCAGGGTGTGTAAGTTGTGCGGAGTACATCGGAGCATCCCAGGCCAGCTTCACACTCCTCCAAGTTGTAATCCACTGTTGGGGCCTGGTCGAAAGCGCACAAAACAAGGAGTACACACCGCAGGAACCACCAGCGACTCTCTCCGCCCTGGAAAAGATAGTCCAAACCGTGCACCTCACCTCCCGAGGGTAACCAGGGGCACAAGAGGGGGGAGGGCTCGCTGTCACCTCTGGGACGCTCACTGCGGCCCCTAGCAAACCCAGGACAGAATCCATCCCGTTAATCAAATAAGGGTTCCTTGAAGTAGGAGGGGGGGTGGAGGGGGGACCCCAAGCGCTCACCACCACAGACTCTGCGGTGCAATAGAGGTGCACCAGCCACGGGGCGTCTCAATCAGTGTAGGACCTCACTCCCGTCTACCCCCCACAGGGATCTATTGGTCGTGACCATCCAGGTTCACTCACCGCTTTTGTGGTGTGTCCAGTGACACTCACTGTGCAGTCCGCATAGCCAACAATAAGGTCCCCCTCTTTGATGGCTACCACAGCGTTTCAGCCAATCTTATTAGAGGCACCTCCACTGGCCCCAGTCCCGGCGGAGCCCAACGTGCAGAGATGCAACAAAAGGTGGTCCCCTCTCACCCGGCAGGGATTCTCCCGCTCCTCCGATCGCCTGCACTCGTGTGGATCTCAGTGAAGCTGCATCAAATGCGGGGCAATGCAGTAGTGAGGCACGTCTCCTCCCCTGTACACGGCATCCATTAAAGGCATGGATATACACTTGCCTCAGTCTCAGACCGGGGAATCCAGGAGCAGGCCTCTCTCCTCCTCGGGGCACGCACTCCGTCACGTCTATCCAGCCGCATATGCAGCAGCGGGCTCCACCGAACACTGGCCCCAGGGGGTGTCGCCACAGCCTCTTGCCCCTCTCCGGCAACTCCAAGACAGCCGCCCTCGCACCTGCGCCGCTCCAATGCGTCCAAGTTCCCATCCGGAGCACAGCTTCTCTGGGGCACTAGCCTCCGCCCCAGTGTCTCTCGGGTTCCTGGGGCGCCACCACCAGCCTCTTGGCTCTCCCCGCTAACACCTGCAGAGCCGCATCTGTCTCAGAGCCGCTCAAAGCATTCACCGGTGTCTGCGGAGGGGGGTTTAAGAATCAGGGTGCGGTATTCAACTCACTCGCCGCCGCCACACGTCTAGCACCAGCCGGGCAGGAAGAGCTCCGCAGTCTCGGCTCACAGTCTCGCATAGCCCGTCTCTACCGCCATCTTTGGTGGCGGCTCGGCGATCATCTCACCGGGATAAGCTCAGTTTGAGCTGGAAGACGACTGCAATCTCTCCCCCGGGTACATTCCACTGCAGGCCAGCCTCTTGGGTCTGTAATTCAGTCAAGAAAGGTGGGGCAGGTCAGGATAAGAACAGGATTTTTGTCGGGGCCGACGGAGCTTGCGAAAAACGCTGCTACTCGGCCATTGTGTTGGCCACGCCCCCCGCATTCAGAGATTTTTAAATGGGAATGCTATGCAGTATAGATTCAGATCAGGGAGGGCTAAACGGCCCTTCTCCAACCTGCGCCTCAGTTTTCTCCATGCAAGTCTTACTCATGGGCGGTCCAGATAAAGGTGGTTATTTTCTCCTGAATTTTACCGATGACTGCTTTTGGAAAATGAGGGAAATACAGTTAAATAAGTACATCAACTTGGGGAAGATTAACATCTTGATAAGTCAAAGGTAAGTTCTTCCATCTACATAATAGCCTGTCCACCTCTTTGGCCACCCTCTTCAAATTACACAGTGGAATCTCATCTATCTGGTTGACAATAACAATCCCAAGATATTTTATCTCTGCACATACTCCCCCAATCATCAATATTCCAACACATTACGTCTGTCTTGGAGTTATTCACCAATTACCAGTCAGAGCCCCATATTCTTTTGTCAGCTGCTCAACCCTAGGTATATTTTGAACGGGGTCAGACATGTATATTATCAAGTCATCAGCATATAGCGCTATCTTACTGCTAAAAGGGAGTGTATAAAACGGGACAAACTGGTAATCCTTTTGTAAAGAGTGTGCTAGTGGATCAAATAAGAGGGGCAACAGAAGGCACCCCTGCCTCGTGTCTCTTGGGATACTAAAACTCCTCGTCAAGGAACCATTTAAAATGATTTTGGCCGAGGAGTTTTTATAGTGCTTCCGAAGTATCGAGATAAAACCAGCACTAAATCCTATAGAATCCGATATCATCCACAACAAACCCGGTCCAATGCCTTGGCCGTGTCTATCATGACCACCGCCAAGGGGTTTGAGCGTGTGGTGGCAAGATCAATAGTGCCTATTTGCAACTGTGTAAGTTCTTAGATTTGTCTCTGCGGGACAAATCCTTTCTGATCCACATGTATCAGCTGAGGAGCTAACTATGCCAATCTCCCTGCCAAAATGCTTGTAAAGATTTTAGAATCAGCATTTAGCAGGGAAATTGGGTGGTGTGAATCTGCCTTCCTAGGATCCTTAGCGGGTTTTAAAATCAGAACAATTGTGGCCTCTTTCCAAGAGCTCGGAATCCGTCCTTTCCCCTTATAAATTGAATTAAAACAATTTCATTTCTGAGATTATTTCCTCCGTTATTGATTTATATAGCTCGGCAGGTATTGCGTCTGGTACCCGCAGCCTTCCCGTTCTTTATTCATAGGAGATGGTCCCTGATTTCTCGCTCAGTGATTGGAGCATCCAAACAATCTCTAACCTCCACTGTGACCTCCTGGAGTCCTACACTAGTTCCTTGAGCCTCCCCGCATCTGGCTGGACCTCTTCCATATATAATTCAGAGAACAGGGAGACGAGGAGGGCCTGCATTTCCTCCACCTTATTCGAAGTATCACCCTGACAGCTAATGATCAACTCCCTAATATGGTTCCAAGACCTCTCTACTCTTGTCATTAAGGCAAACAATGCGTCTGCTTTTTCTTCATATTCAAATTACCGCATACGGGGTGTTAGCCAAAGCTCTCGACACTTCTCATCCAGTTTAATTTTATAGTCCAATCTAGCATCCTCCAGCTGATTAGATATTCTCTTTCCGTCCCAGTTGCTCCTTGCGCTTTGCTGCAACTCAGCCTCCAATGTCCCTACTCTTTCCTCCAATCCCCTCAAATGTGCTTTATCTACCTTGTTCTGAAAAGAAACTGGACTTTGCAGCACCCTTCAAATGTAAGCTTTGAAGGGGTCCCAAGTTACTTCTATGAGGGCCGAGTGAGCATTACCCAGGAAGAAGTCAATGCTCGCTTTTTTTTTTTTAAAGAGTAACTACATCTAGATCGAGGGGGATAGCCTTTTTTAATGTCCATCTCGTATCATGCCGTGCCCCGAACCCTATAAAGGGGACACAAACTGCGGCATGATATGAGATAATCTCTGGAGTTAGAGTAACCTCTTTTAGTTTCCTGGCTAAGGCTCTATCCACTACCATATAGTCTAACCTAGAAAAATTACCCTATTCTTTTACTGTGGAAGGTATATGCGAGCTTTGGCCCTTTTAAATACCTCCATGCGTCTACCAAACCAATATCCTGAAGCATATGCTTGAGAGCCTGCCTTGTACTTGGGCTCCATTCTTACTAGTAGATCTATCCAGGGTGGGATCCAGAAGGGTATTAAAGTCACCACCAATAATTACAGGGGTGGTTAGCACTACTAAGTTCCACTCCAGATTTACTATATACTGGGGGGTCATCTAAATTTGGGCCGTAAAATCCTGCACATCCCAATTCCATACTAGAGCATCTAAAAATTGCTAAGGCCCACCTACCTGAGATATCAGTTTCAGAGGAGACTAGATCGACCCAATTCCCTTCCTGATCAAGATTGCAACTCCCTTACAATATTCTACTTGATCTGAGGCTACAAAGCTTTCGACCAATATAAATTTGAATATAGGACTCTACTTTCACTTGCGGTTAAGTGTGTTATTTGTAATAGAACTACTGTCTTCAAGGTATCCCCTCACCAAATCTCGGTCAACTTTGGGATCTAAGACCATTATGTTCCATGTTAGAAAATGTAACTCTTTATTCCCCCCCATACCATCATTCACAAGTTCAAGGACCTTTATATCATATAATGTCCTAATTTGCCCAGTTGAGGTGAAATAACTAGGGGATAGAGGACTTTTTTTTCCGCTGCTCACCACCCAGTGCCCTAGACCCTCCCACCCCTCTCCACTTCACCTCCTCTCACTCCCGTGGCAACCTTCCAATGACAATCAGGCATGATGGCATGTGGGGGCTACCCGATGAAGGAGAAGCTAATTTTCAATATACTTATAACAGTAAACCTCACTCGCCACCCCTCCCATCCCCCACACTGTGCTTGCTATTTCATTAGGGGCATCCCCTCAGGTCGCTTCTTAATTTATAGTTTCTATCAGAGCATCCGCTTCCCCCACTGTCCCATAGTTGTGCTTTTGATTGTTCTACATGACAGTCTTTTCAGCTCCTCTATTCTTTTGCCCAACTCCCACTGCTTCTGATCCGTTGCACGACACACATCTGCCCTAAGAGAGAAGGAGTAGTCGTCAACTGTAAACTGGCCATTCTTTAGGGCAGCGGTTAGTATCATCTCCTTACCGAAGTAAGCAAGAAAATTCATGAGGATCTTTGTCAGCTTCTGTCTTTGAAGGTTCATTTTAAAGGGATCCCGATGCACACGTTTTATCTCTTGATCTAAATTGATACCCGTCCTCTTTTTCAAAGCACAGCCCTTCAGCAGCTTAATTATGAATGCTTTAATGTTAGTGCCCTCTTTGGCTTCCGGGATATTGAAGAACATCAGCTTATGCCTTCTTCAGTAATTCTGAATCCTTTCCAGATCGTCCCTTAATCCTAGGTTCCCTTTAGAGAGCGCACCCAGTCAGGCAGTATTTTTAACTATATCTTTTCTCATCAAAACAACCTCTTCCTCTAATATACCAGTCCGAACGGCTACTTCTTCCAATTTTTGTGCCAGTGCAGCACGGGATGCTTGTATATCAGCTTGGTTGGACTCCGATATCTTGAACCTGTTATTTGTCTCCTCTTTCAGGTCTAGGAGGTAGGAGGCTAGAGGTACCTCCGACTGCCCACTTTTCAGACCCCTTATCTCAGTAGTTTATTGGTGATGTCTCTCAATAGGAATTACCTCAGCTCTTACTGCCAGCACACTGAATCTATTCTGATTGGATATCTGAAAAGCACTGCTGGGATCTTCTACAGACCCATGACCTGTTTCTATGCTCCTGCTATCACCAAGCGGAGTATCCTTATTAGCTGCAGACGTAGAGTTAACATTCTCCATTCTAGGACTCCTCTGGGTGGCACTTTCTTCTCCCTCACCCTCCTCCCTCTGCATTACTGGTTGGGTCAAAGCTTTGGAGAAAGAATCGAGGGAGGGGGTGACTTTTACCTGAGGGGTGAGGGGGGGGGGCTAGGGGGAGGTGCGGGATTCTTTTGCCCCTACCACGCAGGCACCTCCCTAACTGTTTTATGGACCTCCCAGCTTTCCCTGATTTTGTTAGGGCAGCCCCTGCCCCCTCCACCTTAACAGTGCCCTTATCAACAGGGGCCACAAAAGCTGGGGGTAATTCTAACCCAGAACATACCTCTATGGATGTTACAATTGCCCATGTGCGCAAGGTGTACATGGAGATTTTATCTCTGGAATAGCCTTCTTTCACTGGGGCCAGCAAATTCCTCTCCATAGGTGTGGGCCGTTGTGCCCACCAAACGCCTCTGCCTACTACCGGCTCTTTCTCAGTCTCTGGATCCAGCAGTGAGCTTGACGCCAATGGGAGCAGTTTGTATGCTGCTCTCTCCCATGCCGGACTTGCTTGGTTAGAGTGCGGAGCTGTCAGCATGTTGTTTAGAGGGACTATAGTAGAATAAGGTTATCACAGATTTTGTGTTTCTCTTTTTATTACTGTCTACAGATGAAACATTTATTGTCAGAGAGGTCTGAGCTAAGATAAGCACATCCGATCCCAATGGCGGAAAAAAACAATCTGAGGATGGAGAGGATGCCCATGCGCACTGTAGTCCAGGGGAGGAGCCACCTATCTCGTGATACTTCGAAGACTCTTCCAGGACAACAATGTGCAATCATCCGGACCCAAAACTAGGTGGCGATCTATGCACAGATATGAATTCAGCAGCCCACATGCCTCGAACTGGATCTTCACATAGATTTCCGGAAAAGTGTTAAAGTTATTTAGAAGGATGTTGGTATCAAGGCAAAGAATTGGGCATGAGACAGAAGCGTTGGGTTGTTTAAAGAGGAATCTGAAGGTTTGTTGTCTTTAGGGTTAACTTCAGTATGTTGGATGAACATATGTAGAACAAGTAGATAGAGCTAACGAGTTGACCAGTTCGGTCCAGGGCAAAGTGTGGTTTGTATTGGATGTTGGTGAAGTCAAGAAGATTAGGTCGAGGATGTTGCCTTTGGGAAGTTGACTGGATGATGGTCTGTACCACAATGAGGTTCTGATTTTTGTATTTTATTTATTTTGAGCTTGCGTTGCCAGGGAGTTTGCATTTATCCAGAAAGGTAGTGTGGGCATGTGGGAAGGATGAGATTGTGAGAAGGTCTGCAAATCTCTCAAAGGCATCACTGTCAGCCAGGGAATTCGAATTATTATTATAGAGCTCTAGATCAGGGAGACCATAATCACCCTAAGTTGATCTAGATAATTGTTTTAGTAATATTCCTAAAATTAATACCAGCTTTAATGTTTTCATGTGAAAAATTATATTTCTTTAGAGGGGGCCCTTACTAGCTACCTCTTCCATAAATGAAAATGAATGCCTACAAATCAGATAACTTTTCTGTGAATTCTTGATTTTTCCAATATTCTTGACAGAAAATTACTTTACCTTTATAGCTAATTTTTATGCAAAGGGTTTTTGTTTTTTAGAAGTTTGTGAACTATGCTCATTGCCAAACTTGAAGACCACAGGTACTGTATAGGAGTCATAAGCCCACTTCCTTTACTAATTGTGATTGGAAGATGTTTGAACATATTCTAACCTTAAAATTAACATCTTTCAACCAGAAACATACTAAAAATGATCATGTTTGTTTTGTTAATGGCAGGCCTGCTTCTGAAAAAGCAAGTATGCCCTCCATCATTATATTAAACTATTTCCTCCAATACTACTTCTGTTTTGATCACTTTAAACACAGAATAAATCTTTGGTAGAATATTAAGCCCGTTTTAAACTTTAACCTGGTTTTGAACCCAAATCTGAGTGAGTAATTTTTTATGTTTTAAGCCAACACATCTATTTTGTTTCAATGGTTTGTTTTCCTCCTGTTTTTGTTTAAAATGAGGATCTAAGCAGGGCAGTCTTATCTCCTGTCCGTTATTTAATTTATGCTCAGAACCAAATTTAGATTGTTCAAAGAATTATACTTTAGCTCAGGATGCTAAACCTACAAAGATGACAATTTCGGCTTATGCGGATGATATTCTGAATCACATATCACATCCTTAATCTTCTTCCTTATTTTCATATTCAAAATGTAGAACGCTATACATTTACAAAAAAAAAAAACACTGAGTTTTTCCTCTAAAAAAGCAATATCTGAAAGATAGATGCGCTAAATCTGTTTTTAAATGGAGTCTACAGAAAATACAATATTTAAGTACATGGGGTCCCAGCGATCTCAAGTCTACTGCCGTTCTAAAATTACCTACTCTTAAAGAAAGGATAGCTTCAATACACCACAATCCGGTATCTTTCTTGGGGGAGTAGACGTGATAAAATTAAAATGATTATTCCTATTAAATTATTCCCACAGTGACTGCTTCCTTTGAAATGCCATACATGTTTTACAAAACATTTAATAGATTATCTGTATTTCCATAAACAAATAAATAGCATTAACATATTTAAAAAGTCTAACATGGAAGACTACTTGTATTTCCAGATTTTAGATTACATCATAATTCTTTCTGTTTAAGGCAAATTTATTGGTTAAAATTTGACACCTATAGTAATAATTCTCCCAGGAGGGTTACATTCAAATGTGCATTACTATCAGACTTCTCTTTCAAATGGTTTGAAAACATTTTCTATCTTAAAATATTGTCATGCAGGTTTAAATGATTTTATCGCTCTCAAATCTTCTAGTAGAAATGGTTTATTCCCCAGTTTGTTACGATGAACACAGTAGATTGATTGTTTGTAAACAATTGAACAAAAAAGGTCGAGCTTTTGTTTCTTAACTCTTTAAAACTATTTCATGACTGTCACTTAATAAAATTACAAGACTTTTGTTTGAAAAAATGAGTTCCATGATAAATATCTGTTTATAAAAAAGCAATTTCAATTCTATTCAATAATATGCCTGACACAAATGATACAGATTTTCGAAAGTGTCAGCTTGCAGCTTTGTTAGAAAGTGATTCTATGACTAAGGAATCTACAATATATGAAGAATTAAATCAGTTGCTGTTTCCGTATATTACATCAATGTTTGAACCTCTGTGGGGGCCTGATTTACAAACACATTGCCACCTGGGATTTGGAATAAAAAATGCATCCAACTAATTAAAACTTCTAAAATGGCTAGTATTACCCAAACTCTATTGATAATTTAATTGTAATATGTTAATTTTACTTCTGCTGAAGTCTGCACATTTTCACAAACTGGTATTTCAGCTAGTTGGCCACATAAATGTTTAAGTACAGGATGTATTATATTTTATTTTCTCTTGTGTTGATCTTCCAAAGTTTTTGAAGAAAACAAGTTACTTACCTGTAACTTTGGTTCCCCAGTATTGGTAACTTTCATAGATTCTCATGCTTTGTATCATTCCCCGTCGTCGGAATGGGAGCCTCGGTAACAAAAATATATATATATATACATATGTATCACCATAGAAACAAAAGAGAAAAATAGGCCTAGGCCTCATCTCATTTTGTAGTATATCACCCTCTTTGTGTAAAAGAGCCCAAACTTTTGCCAGGACCAATCAGCACAGCCTCACCCTCTGGAACCTTCCTGAGAGAGCTCAGAGCCTCAGATTTTCGTAGCCGTTGTGCCAACAGCCACTACCTTAGTAAACCGACAGAGCTTTCCCAGGGGAGGTGGGTGGGCGCATGAGAATCTATGAAAGTTACCAATACTGGGGAACCAAAGTTACAGGTAAGTAACTTGTTTTCTTACCCCAGTATTGGAACTTTCATAGATTCTCATGCTTTGTATCAGAATAGCAAGCAGTAGATCACGACAAGCACATTTCGGTAAATACATGGCTTTACAAAATCATCTCAGTGTACATGATAAAACAAGCATTACTGAAAACAAATGTGCTTACCAGGATGGAGGGATTGTAGGGAAAGCTCACCTCTCATTGAAAAAGATTCCGGAGGACTGCTTGACCAACAGCAGCGTCAGCTCGTCCCACCGATTCCAGGCAGTAGTGCTTCGTGAAGGTGTGTACACTGCTCCACGTTGCTGCCCTGCAAATGTCCTTAATCGCCACTCCAGCAAAGAGAGCCACTGAAGACGCCATCGCTCTCGTAGAATGCGCCCGGGCCTTTTTATCCAAAGGTTTGCCCGCAGCCTGATGACAGTACTGAATTGCACTGGAGATCCAGCGGGAAATGCCACTCTTGGCGAGCGGCAACCCCTTCCGTGGTGCACTGTAGGCAATAAATAGTTGAGTAGACTTTCTGAAAGAGCGTGTGCGCTCCAGATAGAATTTCAGGCATCTTTGGACATCCAAAGAATGCAATGTTCGTTCCGCTTGAGTGGAAGGACGCGGAAAAAAGGAGTTCAAAATTAAGGGTTCATTCAAATGAAACTCCGAAGGCACCTTCGGGATGAATTTAGGGTTGGTTCTCAAAATCATGACATCCCTCTTGAACTGTAGAAAAGGCTTCACTATAGAGAGAGCCTGGAGTTCACTAACTCTCCTAGCCGAAGTCAATGCCAGGAGAAGGGCTAGTTTCCAAGATAGGAACTTCAAGTCCGCTTTGTGAATCGGCTCAAAAGGCGCTTTCATCAGTTGAGCCAATACTAGGTTAAGCTGCCAGATAGGCGGAGGTGGCCGGACCGGAGGATACATCCGAAATAACCCCTTAAGGAACTGCTTAACAATCCTTGCGGACCATAGAGATGGCCCCGATGTCTTCCGTCGAAAGCGGGATATGGCAGCCAGATGTACCTTGATCGAAGAGTGCGCCAGACCTGATTTAGCCAGAGACAGGATGTAAGGCAAAATCTGATGTGGCAGGGATTTGTAAGGATGGAGTTTATTCCTCTGGCACCAAAGGCAAAATCTCTTCCATTTTGCCCTGTAGGTCTTATTAGTGCTTGGTGCCCGCGCCTGAGATAGAACATCCCTGCATTCCTTAGACAGATTCAGATGGCGGAATTCTCTGTGCTCAGGAGCCACGCTGACAAGTGAAGTGACTCCGGATCCGGATGGAGGACTTGCCCCTGATTTCGCGATAATAGAGATGGAATTAGTGGCAAGCGAATCGGGGGATCCTGGGAGAGAAGTAGGAGTTCCGAGTACCAGAACTGCCGCGCCCATGCTGGAGCAATGAGGATCATCTTGCATGGTTCCGCCCTGACCTTCCTGAGAACTCGAGGAATGAGGGGAATCGGAGGAAAGGCGTAGCAAAATGCGCCGAACCAAGCAATCGAAAGGGCATTCCCCAGAGACCCTCGCTGGGGAACCCTGCTTGCGTAAAACCGGCACTTGGCGTTCTCCGGGGTCGCAAAGAGGTCTATGGTCGGAGTACCCCATCTCTTGAACACTGCCTCCAGCGTGGCCTGATCCAACTCCCACTCGTGTGTCCCCTTCGTCTGCCGACTTAGAGCATCCGCTGTGATGTTGAGACACCCCGCTAGGTGCTCGGCTCGCAAAGTGATCCCGTGAGAGATCGCAAAATCCCAGATCACCTGAGCTTCTTTGGACAGCGTCCGCGATCTTGTTCCCCCTTGCTTGTTGATATAGTGCATGGCCGTCGTGTTGTCTGTCCGGACCAGCACTGCACGGTTCTGGGAAGGAACGCCAGCAAGGCTAAGTGAATGGCCCTCAGCTCCAAAAGATTGATGTGGTGCAGTCTGTCTGCTGGACTCCAGTGACCGCTGACCTGAAGCTCCTGGAGGACAGCTCCCCACCCTTCTAGGGAAGCATCCGTGGTCACCACCATAGGAGAAGGAGGGATTCGGAACGTTAATCCTCCTGCGATTTTCTCCTTCACCAGCCACCATTCGCAGGCTGTGCGCATGGCAGGCGTTATCCACACTCTGTCGTTGAACGATCCTTCTGCCTGGCGCCACTGTTTGTCCAACTCCTCCTGTAGAGGACGCATATGAAGCCTGCAATGCGGTATCAAAGGTATGCAGGATGAGATTGATCCGAGCAAGGACTTGTACTGTCGAACCGATACATGTCTCTTGTGCAGCATTTGACGAGCGGAAGTGGTCAGTTTGCCCTGACGCTCCTCTGACGGACGAGCCGTGCATCGTCTCGTGTCCAGAATAGCCCCAAGGAACTTCCGTGACCTGGAGGGTATCAGTTCCGACTTGGACACATTGAGCTGAAGACCCAAATGGGCGAACAATCTTATGCAAGTTGACACAGCCTGAGACGTTGCCCTGAACGACGGAGCCTTGATGAGCCAGTCGTCCAAGTACGGGAACACTTCCAAGGACTGCTTCCTCAGAAAAGCAGCGACTGGTGCCAGCATCTTCGTGAAAATGCGGGGTGCCGACCGAAGGCCAAACGGGAGCACCTTGAACTGGAAATGGCTCTTGCCTACTGTGAAGCGTAGATATTGCCTGTGAGCTGGGTGGATCGGAACATGAAAGTAAGCATCCTCTAAATCCAGGGATGCCAAAAAATCTCCCGGATTGAGTAGTCGTAGAATATCCTGGAGAGTGACCATCCTGAAAGAGAGCTTGATGAGATAGGTGTTGAGCTCCCTGAGGTCTAGTATAGGACGCCATGTATCCTCCGTCTTCCGAACCAGGAAGAACCTGGAATAAAACCCCTTGCCCCTTTGTGAAAGCGGCACGGGCTCTATCGCCCCCTTGATGAAAAGCTGGTGGGCTTCGAGATGTAATAGTCGGAGATGTTTCGCTGCACGGGCGTCTGGAGCTCTTGTTGGAGGAAGATCTTGGAACTCCAACGTATGGCCACTCTGAACTATATTCAAGACCCACCGGTCTGATGTTAAACGCACCCAGCTGTCCAGACAAAAAGATATCCTGCCCCCGACCGGTGTTTGTGGTAGGGGAGGAACAGTAGCCAGAGCCAGGAGGCCGCTATTGCCTCTTGGCGTTGTCTCGTCCCTGACGATTCTGACGTCCTCTCTGGGACTGCCGAGAGAAAGACGCCGACTGTCCTTGGCGCTGGCTGGAATATTGACCTTTATAGGACTGTCCTGATTGTGTGGAATATTGTCGTTGGTTTCCTCTGTAGTTAGAAAACCCCCGACCACGTGCCCCTCTGAATGGCACTTTGCGATAGTTCAAAGATCCTAAGGACTTAGCTGTGTCGGTGTCCTTTTTAATGCTTTGGAGGGCGTCATCCACATGCTTACCAAAAAGCATCTCCCCGTCAAAGGGGAGGTCCAAGATCTTATTCTGGACCTCCTGGCGAAACCAGGTCGCTTTCAACCAGCCTTGACGGCGCAAGACGGCTGACCCTGCCAAAGCCCTGAAAGCAGTTGAAGCAATGTCCATCGCACAGTCGATGACTTCCGAAGAGCATCTTTCTCCCTCCATCAGCACCTGTCTGGCTTCCTCTTGACTAGAGTCTGGTAGCTGGTCCAGGAATGGCTCCATATCACACCACATCTGGCAGTCGTATCTACCCAGAATAGCCAGAGAATTAGCCGCACGCACCAACAAGCTGGCCATGGTGGAGAATCTTTTACCCACATTGTCCAGTCTTCTGCCTTCTTTATCTGGAGGCGTGGTTAATGGAGTGGACGGATTTTTTGACTTACTTTGTGCGGCTTGTGAAATAACGGAATCCGGCTTAGGTTGACCTAGAAGACACGCAGGACTGCCTTCAGGTGCCTTGTATTTCTTCTCCAGCCGGGGAAGAACCGGAATGACTGTCGCTGGATTTTGCATTGTCTTAAGTCCCTCATCCCAGACATGTTCTATAATGGGAATTGATCTTACCGACTTCTTATACTGAGCTTTAAAGTCATATAGGAAGCAGTCGGACTGCTCCACCGTAAAGGGCAAACCAAACCGCTTGGATGCCCGTTCCATCAAATTATGGAAACCACCAATGTCTGCTGGAGGCGATATATTTGTCTCTCGGCCTACAGCATCTGGATCCTGCGTATCATCAGGGTCCCCATCCGGATCCCCTGGATCTGTAAGAGGGATCACCTGTCCCTCGTCGTCTTCGTCCGTATCTGCATGTTGTGCGTCTCCATCAGCAGGTTCCGTACCTGAAGGTTGGGGAACCACTAAGGGCACCACCGGTGAAATGGCACGAGGTATCTCTCTTGGTAGAGGTGGCAAGTCCATTGGCATGTCACGTGGCACTACCAATGTAGAAGGACGCACTGGAGTGCGATCCGGCAACGTCGGAAAACGAGATTTATAGTCTTGCAGCATCTGTTGCAAATCCGACACTAAAGCCACTGGCAAAGCAATCAAGTCCTGCCTCAGAGAGCGGGGGTGTAATCCCTGTGTCAAGCTTTGGTGCCCCTCCTGCACCTCTGGACCATAAAACTCCTCCGTATCTGTGTCCTGCTGTTTGACATTCAGGTCTGAAGGGCTGTATGCGTCCCCAAACTGCCCATCCTCCTCATCCTCCTCCGAGTCCTCGAGAAGCATGGATGGTGGCAAAGGCGTGACCCGCCTAGGGGAAGTCATGTCCGGTGTAATCATTAATCTTTGGGTGGCAAATTCCGAATTTTTCGTCGTCGACGGTCCCGTCGGCGGTCCCGTCGACGGAGTCGATGGCAAAGGGATTACCAACGTCGACGAACTCGACGACGACATCGTCGACTGAAGGACAACTGTCGTCGACGGAGCTGAAATCGTCGTCGACGATGAGGCCGTCGACAGTCCTGTAATCGTCGTCGACGGAGCAGTCGTCGACGGAGCAGTCGTCGACGGAGCAGTCGTCGACGGAGCTTTCTTCTTCGTCGACGGAGTATGTTTCATCGTCGGCGGAGCACCCGTCGACGGTCTCGTCGACGAACTTGTAGTCATCAACATGGACGAACTCGTCGTCATCGTCGACGTGGTCTTCGTCGTCGACACCGCTGCCGAAGACGACGAAGTAGATATCGTCGACGGTCTCGTCGACGACCCCATGGAAACAGTCTTAACTGAGGAGATCGTCGTCGACGTACCTGCTTTCGCCTGCGTCGACGGACGCGGTTTCTTTCCTGGAACTGACTGAGGAGTTTCTGTAGCATGTTTTTTTACAGGTTTCTCCTTCTGGGACGGAGGGGATGATGTTGGAACCTCCTTCTTGTCCTTCGGGGCTATGTCCACAGTAGCCCGTCCCTGCCTCTCCTTTACACTGTCGTGAGGAGATTTTTTGGGACCAGCCTCCTCAGACCTGTCAGAGATCCCGTGAGGGGCTTTGAGAGGGACCTTGAGAGGGGGTTCCACAGAAGTGGAGGGAGATGACCTACCCCTCTTCTTCGATCTCCTGGAGGAGGTGCCAGAGATTGATTCCTCCTCATCCGAAGAGAGGACCTCCGTCCTGGTCTTTAGCTTCTGCAGCCACGTCAGCAAGCGCCCCTCTCTGTCTCTCAAGGTCTTGGTCGAGAAGGTCTGACAAATTTTACAGTCTGTGGCCTTGTGTTCCGGGTACAGGCAGTAAATGCAGTTTTCATGTTTGTCTTCCACAAACAGTCTCTTCTTCCCACAAGAGGCACAAGCTCTAAATAAAGCTTTCTTCTCCTTTTCTGACATTCTGTCACAAAAGATGGCAATAAAGATATCCAAAAGTTGAATTCTGAGAAAAACTGAGCAGAGCTCAGTGGAGACTCCCTAGCACAACGTGCGGTAGAAAAATCTGAGGCTCTGAGCTCTCTCAGGAAGGTTCCAGAGGGTGAGGCTGTGCTGATTGGTCCTGGCAAAAGTTTGGGCTCTTTTACACAAAGAGGGTGATATACTACAAAATGAGATGAGGCCTAGGCCTATTTTTCTCTTTTGTTTCTATGGTGATACATATGTATATATATATATTTTTTTGTTACCGAGGCTCCCATTCCGACGACGGGGAATGATACAAAGCATGAGAATCTATGAAAGTTCCAATACTGGGGTAAAATCTAGCTAGGGTGAAACCAGACCTAGGTTTCTTGTGTTACAGTTCAGGGAGGACTTGGCCTGGCAGTTCAGGCTTGACTGTTCCCAATAGAGCAGGGTCAAGACTAATTTGCATATGGCTAGGTCCAAACTGAGGTGGCAAAGTAATAGTATGCAAAATAAGGATGGACTGGGATTTGGCCTCGAGTGATTACCAGTGGCTGAGATTAATTTAAGCACTCCATCCATCACTTTTTTGTATACTTCAGTGTGTCGCCCTAAGTGTGACGGGTATGTCCAGAGTCTGTGCACTCTGTCAAAGGAACCACGCTGGTGAGCCCCAACTAGGGCGTAACCGGCCCTGGGTTGCTAGTGCTCCAATTTAGGGAGGACTTGGCCTGGTAGTTCAGGCTGGACTATTTTCACTGGAAAAGGGTCAAGACTGATTTTTCATATGGCTGGGTCCAATGAGGTGGCATTCTGAGCAAAATAATGATGGACTGGGAGGCAGCCTGAGTAATTACGAGTGGCTGAGATTACTTCACGCATTCCATCCATCACTTTTGTGCATAGTTTAATTTTTTTTACATTTGGCTTGGTGTAAAATTAATGAAATGTTGCTTGAAGATTCTGTGTCTAGGTTCCAAGACATTAAACAAGCAGACGATGGCGGCTATCAGGATAAGAAATAATTGTTACGTTTGTATTGCAAAATTAACAAACATATTGCCTATGTATCTAAACAAACACCTTTAAAACTGGCACTTACTGTTTTGGATTCCAAACAGGAATATTCCTGAAGTCTGCTGAGATGAAGAAGGAGAGTTTTGCAGCTGGTTAAGAGCTCCTCCTGCTGTGCTGTGAAACAGAGCAGCCTGCTGTTGTGATGCAGGTGTGCTTACTTGAATCCCTCCAAGGTTGGTTGCTGGATTGAATAAAGAGGACTGTTGTATCTCTTGCTGATTAATGCTATTTTGCAGAGCAGACATTGAAGCTGAAGTGATGAACAGTGTTACTTGCTGCTCTTGGGAACTTGGACTCCCTTGAACTATTTGAATCTGTTGGGTGTTGTGAAATATTGATGACTGCTGCTGCTCAGATTGTGATGCAGCGGAATTCTGAAGTGAGGACATTGAACCCTGACCTTCAAACTGCATGGGCTGTTCCTCCTGATTCATAGATGGCCTGTTTTGGGAGTGAAAAACAGTCTGATTCTGTTGCTCCTGATTTGACATTAGGCTTTGACTGGTGGTATAAAGCATGCTTTGCTGTTGTTCCTGAGAAGACATTGTATTCTGATTGCTGAATACAATTCCTTGTTGCTGCTCTTGTGATACAGAGGTGTTTGGGATACCAACAATGGAATGCTGGGATTGAAACATTGACCCTTGTTGGTTTGTGCTCATTGACATCTGTGACTGAAATAAGTCCTGTTGTGGCTCATGCTGAGACTGAAACATATCTTGCTGGAGCTGCTGCTGAGACTGAAACAGATCCTGTTGTGGTTGAGACTGGGACTGAAATAAATCCTGTTGTGGTTGAGACTGGGACTGAAACAAATCCTGTTGTGGCTGTGGCTGGGACTGAAATAGTTCTTGTGGCAGCTGCTGCTGAGACTGTAACATGTCTTGTTGGGGTGACTGTTGGGACTGAAACATATCTTGTGGGTGATGTTGTTGGGATTGAAATACTTCTAGAGAAGGTTGCTGCTGGGAGTGGAACACGTCCTGTTGAGATTGCTGATGGGATTGAAAAACGTCTTGCTGAGGTTGTTGGTGGGACTGGAATACATCTTGTTGGGGTTGCTGATGGGACTGGAACATGTCTTGTTGGGGTTGCTGATGGGTCTGAAATAGGTCTTGCTGGGACTGCTGCTGAGACTGAAACATGCCCTGCTGGGTTTGCTGCTGGGACTGAAACAAACTCTTTTGGGACTGGTGCTGGGATTGATACAGGTTCTGCTGTGGCTGCTGCTCTTGGGAAAGAGGGGTATTCTGCATATGTGACATTTGTGTCTGCTGCTGGAAAGTACTTTGTTCTACATTTGTAGCTCCTTGATGTGTATTGTGTGAATTCTGGTTGGTAAAGAATGAGACCGTTTTATCTTGAGATGTACCATTATTTGGCAGAGAGTTCAGTGAATTTTGGGAAATGAATAAGCGTGCAGACTGATGATCCGGTGAAGCGGATGTGCCTTGAAGCACAGTCATGGTATTTGGAGAATGGAAAAGTGAGGACTGCATCTGGTCTGGAGAGGAGACTGAATTCTGATGCTGCTCTATGGTATTAGGGTTATGGAAAATGGATCCTTGATTGTCCTGGGACATATTCTGCGCATCGCCAATAGAGTTTGAAGGGTGAAAAAGTGGAGTTTGGGATATATTTGTAGATTGCTGCATGAAGTTTCCAGACTGAAGTGTCACCATTTCACCGGACTGCTGAAAAAGGCTTCCTCCCTGCTGCTGAGTTCCACTAGTCTGAACAGCCATCATCTCTGGTGATGAGAAAATGCTAACAGGAGGTTGACTTTCGCCACTGTGTTGCATCTGAACTATGGCAGCCTGAAATATATTACTTTGCATCTGTTTTGCTTTGCCAGGAGACTCATCACCCTCAGCAGAATTAGATGATTGAAACATGTTTGAGCTGGTGGTAGATACGTCCTGTTGAGCCACTGCATTGCTTTCATTCCCAGAAACGGACGAGGGAGAGAACAAGTCACACTGCATGTGCAAGTCTTCACTAGGAGCCAGTCCACTCATGATATGGGAGCTGTGCCCATACACTGGTGATTGTTGGATGCTTCCAGTTGTTGAGCCAGTTGATGCGAACAGATCTGACTGCAGTGGGCCCGTGGCCTGATGGATACTTTGTTGCATTCCCATCACTAGTGAAGATGAAGTGTCCATGGCTTGCTGCTGGTTTGATAACGGGCTATCAGTTTGTGGAATAACATTTTCAGACCTTCCTGGCAAGCTATCTGGTCTGGAATGGGTTGAATTATCAGGTGAGGAAAACATTCCTGAACCAACAGTGCTCTGAATTTGACTGACCTGCTGAAATATTTCAGAATTCATTTGCTCGGAGACTGCCTGGGTACTTTCACCACTACCTGGTCCAGTAAACAACACAGCCGAGAGTTTCTGCTGGGCCTCCAGGACCTGCTGAACCATGTCCACATTTGCACTGCTGCTAGTGACTGGGCTAGATGGGAAGCTGCCTGTCTGCATTTGTTGTATAGTGTTCTGTAAATGGTTCACAGCATTTGTTGGGGAGTACATACTGGAAGACATTTGTTGATGTAACGTTTGTTGCTGCTGTGAAAGTTCAGCCATTTGCGACAAATTAACTACTGATGAATCGGTTTGTAGAACATCAGACTGTGCATCTCTTCTTGGAAATTGTACGTTCGGTTGCAGCAATGATTCAGTATTCTGACTGGGGACAGAGACCGAACCGAATGGGACTGAATGAGTAATGTCTTGTGTTTGGAGAGGACTCATGGTCTCTGGACTATATCCTTTTGTTTGAATAGGAGTTTTTTCCCCATCAAGAAGAGAGACTGAAGGAGAGAACGACCCACTGGTAGACATGTTTGTAAGTGGGTTTGGAGGTGGTCCAACAACATTTGTAGTCTGAAAAAGAAACCGAAATCTATTAAATTGCCAGAGAAATGTACAGTATATAAAATAAATATTCTGAACATCTTAAGTGTACCCAACATTTTGTATTTCTGTTTCAAAGGTTAAACAGGTCAGACATACATAAATATCCTTTCACACATTTAAGATTTTAAAATTGCATACCATCTATTTAAAGCATTGCAGATCAAGAGAAAACAGCCATCATAATGTTTTTACATGTAACCATGGTTCTTAATAAAACACTGTTACCCTTCATTTATTAAAACATGCTAGGTATTAAAAGGCAATAGACTGCATGGGTGATACAGTGACTTCATTAATGTCTTCCGATTATTAAAGAGTACAGGTTTTACTTCTTTGTTAGGAAATTGTATTTTAGCATTACAAACCATCTGGGCCACTTCAGAGTGACACTGAGAAAGACATGGATGACTGTGTATGAATCTAATTAAAATACCAGCAAAGAAGAACTGTAACTACATTTAATATCTTCTACAGCACCTGACCTTTCATAAAATCATAAGCCTTTGGTCACCTTGAGCTGGCCAGATGCTTCAGATAAAAATGGGCACCCTTATTTTTAGTCTGATATCATCAAGATCCAAGTGCTTGCTAAACACGTGAAAAGTGATCTTAACATACCCAGAGCTTCAAAAAGTTCTGTTACCGGCACGCCTCGCAAGAGCACCGAAGACAATATTCTGCATCTAAATGAATTAACTGTTAACTTTAACCTACCACAGATTCTTGCCAACTAGTTTGCAAACAATTACTAATCAGAACCAAGAGGTACCAAGATTTCCTTTTTTTTTGTTTTTTACCTTCCACTTAGCCCTTTGGGGAAGAAGGCTTCCTCTTACTGTGTTGCTGGAACTATTTTGCTATCTCATGGCGAAATTGGTCAGGCAGCCACATAGGCTTCTCCAAAAACTTGATGTGCATATTGTCTGTAGTTGCTTCTGGCATTTAGTGTCATGCCTCACTTTGAATTTCTGTTAATGGGGTGTATATTAAAGAAATTCCAGAGCACTACTTGGTCAATTTGTAAATTTGAAAATGTATCTGTTTACAGACTGCAATGTAAAGTGTAGATATTGGCATTTCTCTGTGTTGCTGCCCTGAAAATGTCCTGTGAATGTAGCCATCTAACGAATGGGGTGGGAGATTCCTAATTTTTCAAGCCAAACATAACTTTATTTTAGCTTTCATGTGCTTAAAATATCCTTCACAATAGGTAAGGAAAATATTACTTATTCAGCCAGCATTAGTTCAGAGCGTGGTGTAGATTCACATGATTAACATACCTTATCATCTCAACTCGGGCTTTGACGTTTGCAAGTTGTTATTGTTTGAAGAAATCTTAAGTCACAAGATGTGGGGGGTAACTCTCCTCTTAGGGTAAATTTGTGAATGGGTACCGACTAGGTTAGATTTTCACACAATGGCTAAGAATATACATCGAATAAGCATGTAAATAGGCTGTGTGATGTGCTATGTGTAGTGAAAAGAAGAAAGTAAGAGATCTGCAAAAGACACAGGCTTCCAGAGAGAAGAGCAAGTGCATATGAATCTACAGCAATACATACTACAAACAGATGTTTACAGGGCAAGATAAATATGCTTAGCTTAGACTATAAAGCAGTGTCCTTTGGAAGTAGTGGCTAGCGTGTGGATGATGAAAATGTTGGGATCAAAGTCCTTAACACTGTCTGGCTGCCTATAGTTTACTGACAGGCAAGGATGTTCACACAGTAATACTTCGTAAAGGCGTTTGGTTTTGACGAAGTGGGTGCTATGCAAATATCCTCTAATGGGATATTACCTAGAAGGGCCATAGTGACTCCTTTCTTATGGCTGGATTGTACTCTGGGAGGGAAAGTAAGAACCCTTTTTCCATTAAGTTAGATGGTTTGAATACACTCGACTATCAGTCTAGCTATGCCAGCCTTGGAGATGGGAAATCCTTTCTGAGGCATTGTAAAGTACACAGAGCTTGCCCGATTTACGGAAAGGTCTGGTCATGTTAACATAGTAAATGAGAGCCTTCCTGACATCGATTGTGTGGAGTTCTCTCACTGTAAAGCAATCTAGTTGTGGGAAGAAGACTGGGAGGTCTATGAGGTGGTGAAGGTGGAAGGTTGATACTAACTTAAGGATTAATTTAAGATTTGTTCCAAAGCACCTCCTAGTGATACTGGTAGGCTTCACAACCAGGTACCTTGTGAACCTGGTATGTTCTTGTAGTGTGAGAGCTTACAGCTCATGAATGCACTTGAGTGGTGTTATGGCTAAGACGAAGGCCACCTTCCAGGAGAAAATTGAAGGGGAATGCATTAGGTCCAAGGGTGGTCCCATGACCCTAGTGAAGAATACACTGCAAAACCACAAAGGAGCATAAGTTACTTTAGGTGGTACTGTCTTGAGGTCCCACACGAAAGCCTTGACAACAAGAATTCTGAAGAGTGATGAGTGTCTTCTGTTCTGCATGTAAGCTGTGGATAAGTGTAGGCAAACAGAGGTGTAAGCAAGGTCCGCTTTCTGCAACCGCAAAAGGTAGGCAATGATATCCTGGCAAACAGGCCTTAGCGGGTCCAGGTTTTTGAGGACAGTCACGAACAAACATTTTCTTTTTTACCACATAACAGGCCATTGCTGTGGGCTGTCAGTCTTCCTTTAAGATGGACATACATTCCTGATGAAGATTGAGGTACCAGATTACTAGGATTTCAGGTGCCCAATCGCAAGGTTGAGGTGACCAGGAACCATGTGCTTTACAATACCTTGCTTGTGTGTGAGAAGGTTTGGCCTGAGGTAAGAGCCTCTCATGAGGGCTGATGGACATCTCCAGGTGGGTGGAGTAGCAAGACTGTCTGCCCTGGTTGGAGTTATTGGAATGAGGGTTAGTGATCTTTACCTTAGTTTCTTCACCACAAAGGCAACCAGTGGGAGAGGTAGAAAAATGTAGGCAAATATTCCTGAGCAATGTATCTATAGTGTGTTGCCCATGCACTGTGGGTTAAGGTATCTGCTGGCGAAATTTGGGCATTATGTGTTTTCTGGGGTGGCGAACAGGTCAATCTGATGTATGAAGGACCTGGGGGTGGAGTTACCTTTCATGGACTTCTTGATGCGTTCTTCTGAGGAGGACTGCAAAGTTGTTGTTCACTACTGTGATATGCGGCACCCTGAGGTGAATGCTGTATTCCACCATTACAGAGAACGTTATGCTTCAACCTGTACCAACAATAGATCTTCCAACTGACCCTCTGCTTGAGACAATAAAAGTGCAAGGCACTCTTGGATGGGGGGGCATATGAATCCTCAGCAGCACTGGTGATGGAGGTTGACGCTCTTGGCAGACCCTAAAGCCTTTTGCTGATGCTGACTCGAGCCCAAAGTCAGCCGGGCAGCCAGTGGCTGACCTTATCCTGAGCTCATTAGGTTGATACAGATATGGAATGAACACCCAGAAGGGAGCGCATCAGGTCAATTTTTAATACTGTATCACTAGATTTGAACCCTATATGGACAGGATCTCTCCATTTTCGACTAAATGTCTGTATGTGCAATTTAGAGGCAGTGCCCTCCAGTTTAGATCTTTTACTGTAAAGTGGCTTGAAAGAGGGCAATCTACAAAATGTTGCCCCCATTGCCCAAGCCATATGGATACAGACACGTTTTTCTTTCTTTTTCGTAAGAAATGGATTAGAACTCTTTGCAAGAATTTGGGTGCAAAACATTACTGGGAAGTGCTAAGGATTCTAAGGTATGACATAACAGAACAAATCTTGTTTGCTGTCTCTAGGTACTTAAACTTGGCATTGAACAATAGAATCAGAGCTATGCCTACAAATGATTTGTAAACATTAAATAGCAACCTAATGATGCTAGCTTTGGATTTCTGAGTATAGGCATAAGGCCCAAGTACTGCGGACTTACCTTATCTAGTACTAAAAGCATTCACAATACAATGCACTTTACTTAAAAAGTTCTGAAACTGTAAAATTACAAGTTGATGATTTAAAAAAAAATGTCTTTATATTGGTTTTTATGATACGTTTTAACAGATGTAACATATTTTTAACTGCTGAGTCTATGTATGTTTGATATACTTTGACGAATTTTTAAACAAAATAAAGTGTACATATATATAATATATATTTGTGTCACTGAAAATAAATGAAGGTTAAGTTATATAGATCACCTGAATATACGTTAAAGACATACACAAAAAACACCAACTGCAGTTATGGTTACAAAAAAATGGTTTACAACATAATTATGGATCTACCATATTTGCAACACAACATGAAAATTTCACAATACATTTGGTTTCGAACTTAACTGGATAAAATACTCCTAGACAATGTGTTGCATAATTAACCAGCACTATCAATATAAACGTACTGCATAATCTTAGTTCTAAACCTTTGCAGAGAAGTTTGTGGGCTGTGATGATAATGAAACCTGTTCTTCACACTAAATCGTGAAATATTTCATGCACTGCATTTGGGCTATAAAAGCAGCCAAAATAATTATATATATTTTTTTCCACAGAAAAAACAAAAGGTTACAGGGACCTCATAGGTAGGCTCAAGTTTTACTTGTACAAAACCAGTGAAATTCAGCAGTTATAGCCAACTATAATTCGCGCCCCCGCAATGCACTGCTTATGACCTCACATTTTACATAACTCATTACATGGTAGGTGACATCAATGATGAAATCTCAAATGACATCATCCATTGACTGCAAGTGTTTTAGAAAGTTTATGAGTGTTACAAATATACACCAAGTTGGATTGGTGAATCAGTGGGTGTGTGAGTGGGTACGTGAGTTTCTGTATGGGTTAGTGATTGGTTGCCTGGGTACCTCTATGGGTCTCTGAGTGGGAGGGTTGGGGGGAAACTGCCTTTATGGAGTGAGTCACTGGCTGCATGGGTTACGGAGTCCATGTGCGAGGGGCTGCACGGGTGAGTGAGTGTGTGTGTGTGTGTGTGTGTGTGTGTGTGTGTGTGTGTGTGTGTGTGTGTGTGTGTGTGTGTGTGTGTGTGTGTGTGTGTGTATGGTTGTGTGAGTGTGTGTGTGGCTGTGTCGGTGAGTGAGTGCATGTGTCCTTGGTATATGGGTGAATAACTGGGTATGTGAAATGCAGTATAGGTGAGTGATGGGGTATGTGAGTGACTGCATAGGTGAGTGAGCGAATGTCAGAGTGGCTGTTTAAGTGAGTGATTGCATGTGTGTGTGTGTGTGTGTCAGTCAATGTATAGGTGAGTACGTGTTAGTATCTATGAGTGAGTGTGTGCATGTTTGTGTAACTATGGGTAAGTGGCTGCATAATTGACTGCATGGGTGAATGAGTAGGTGTGGTAGTAGCGCTATGGGTGTATGCGTGGATATGTCAGTGACTTTTTTTGTGAGTGGCTGTAAGGGTGAGAGTGGACGCTTGTGTTGAGCTATGAATCAGTGAGTGGCTTTGTAAGTAGTAGTATGGGTGTATGAATGGATTTGAGAATGGGAGTGTGTAAGGTGGAGTGGGTGTATGAAAGGTTATATGGGGTGTGAATGGGTGAATCAGATTCTGTGGATGAAGTCATCAGTGATGTTATCAGTGATGTCACTGACCATGTCATAAATGATGTAATATGTGAGGTCATAAGCAGTGAATTGCAGGGGCGTGAGTTATAGTGAGCTCAGCTAACTAGAACTGCTGAATTTGTGATAACGTGAATCTTCCTATAAATAAGATGACAATAGTAAAAAGAGGTAAATCTCCACCAAGCAAGGTTCCTTCCTCTTAACTATATGAAGTGAATGCTTCTTTGTTTGGTGGAGATATCCTCATATTCCTCAGCATCAAGGATGCGTCACCAGAATCAGAGGGAAAAGCGCTGAGGGGCCTTTTGGTAAGCTGCCCATCATTCTGGCAAAAGGCGGGAAGACCATTACATACGAATAAGGGGGATGGGGTGGGGCCTAATGGGTAGAGCTTGCACTGATTTTGCACATTTCTAGACTCGTAGTTATTTAAAGGGAGAACCATGGACTCTACTCATCAGGTAAGGTCAAGAAAGAGCCCATTCAGCACAGTCACTTACATTGCACTTCAATAGATCATTAATGCATTCACCTCCACAATGCATTTCAGATTGTCTTTCAATGTGGAATTGCCGAGAAAACATACTTTCTTTGCCTTTGTCAGGCAGGATCATTTGTCATTTACTGAATTGCAGCTTCAATTGGGGCACTTGCTTTGTTTATATATGTAAGTATTTCCCGTTGAGGTTTAAGTTTTGTAAAACATAAGCAAGCAAGCTTCTCTCCTGCAACAGTCCTCCTGTCCATCCTGCCCGCAATCTGCTGCCCTCTTTTGCTCTGTTTCGCCTTTCCTGCTTGTTTTTCTGCCCTCTTTTGCCTTTTTTGCTCGTTTTTCTGCCCTTCTTTTTGAATTTTCTACTTGTTTTTCTGCCCTGTTTTGCCCTATTCTGCTCCGTTGTGCCTTTTCTGCTCGTTTTTCTGCTCTCTGTTTTCCCTTCTTAACAAGGAGGGAGAGGATATGTGCCCCTCCTCCGCGGACCAGCAACGTCTACCTGGGTGCCCTAGCACCAACCAGGGCACCCGGTGTACTACACTAAGGACCGTGGGGGGAGCCTCCTGCGGGAGCAGACATTGGCCCTGCACTCAGAGAGCTGCTGAATATGCATCTCCCTGCGTGAGGGGGCAATCTTTCATCTGTTTCCCGGTCCGCATGACAGCAGGCAGGAAAACAGATGAAAACTCAGATCCCAGTAAGAGGGAGCAGTTTAACATCTTCCGCTTGCTAGGAGTGGAGTTAGTATTTGCTCCCGCTCCGCAGGAGCTGTCACAGCTCCTGCCAAATAAGAGCAAACAGCTATCTGCTGAGGGTAGGCACCTCAGGAGATAGCAGGAGCCGGTCCTGGGGTTGGCAGTCCTCAGGCCCACTAATGGCTCCAGAAGGGGAGCTGTGCGGCCCCCCATCTTTAGTATGCGTGGGTCTGCCCCAGGGTGCTGGTGGCCCCCTCAGTTTTAAATAGGCATTTAGCCCCACAGAGGTGGTGGCCCCCGGGAGGTCTGTGTGGCCTACCGGCAATCTTTATTGGTTTAGGCCCTGGGAGGTGGTGGTCGTCCCGTGGGCATATTAAAGCTCCAGGATGGGAGCCGCCCAGCTCCTTCCACTATTTTTCTAAAGGCCTGGGGAAGTGGTGGTTCCCGGGACTCAAAAGAATTCTTGGAGAGGGGGGGCCCGTGCGTTCCCTCCTTATTTTAATACATCAATCTGCCCAGGGACCATATATATATATAGACATTTTGAAACATACCATCAGAGTAACAGGGAACTTCTGAAATGTTATTGCATAGATCAGGTAGAAAGGCATGAATGAGGAGGGGATAGGGTGAAAAGACTTCGAGCTTTGGAGTCTAGATATATTATAGATCTTCAAAGCAAAGCCCCAACAGGATTAAATAACGACGAACAACTGTGGACCCAATTAGATTAAAAACTTAAAATTAAAAACGACAAGACACAGTAAATAAGGAGATCTTATAAACAAAAAGGAAGGACTAGTGATAGAATAATCAAGAACTTCTCACTAAGAAGCTGTGTTTTCCTTCACTTTACTCTCCTCTTCTCTTGAATGATCCCTATCAAAAGATATGGTTAAGATCATTAGGGAGCTTGACATGATAAAGGCCCATTCAGGGCGTAATTACGGAGAACTATTGGGTGTGAAATTGTATTGATATGAATTTGAAATTAGATGAAATTGTGAATCCACCCAAAGTTCAATCATTATTATGTGATTTTCTTTATATATATTGCACAAGCACTGTTTGCACTTTTGTTTGTTTGTATTATATTTATTTTAGTAGAAATAAACTATAAGGTGGCCGCCATGGATTATGCATTCATTGTGGCATAAGTCCGTCTTTTATGTCTATTTTAAACATGTGATGTATGGTGACTTTAAATACTTGTGTGTTTGCACAAACAAATTGACACTGACGAAGCCGTGAGGCGAAACGCGTCTGTTGGAAAATAAGGGGGTGTCTGCACAATAAAGCACCAGCTTCAGGATTTTCGTGTGTGCTTTCCATTTTTGGCATCTATTTAGCTGCCGTGTATAGTTTTTTTTTTTACGCTTTTTGCTATGGTGGGGTCCCTGGAGACCTGAACACCAGAGCTGGAGGGCAGGGTATTCTTTCCCTGCCCCCTATTCTTTATTTTTCCTTTTTGTTTTGTAACTCGGCTGAAGTAGAGCCCCAAAATGGCTGGCAACACTTCCTGGTTGAATTGTTTGCAGCCAATCAGATCTCTGCACGAGATTGTCATTACGTGCGAAGGCTTCATGACCCTAGATATTCAAATTTGGTTTTCCTTTAATATGTCGAAAACTACTGAATGGATTTACACCAAAAAACAAAAAGCCTGCAGTGTTTGGCTTCAGCAAAGATCCACTACTGGGGGTCCTTCGATTGCTCTAGTGTCTCTAGTCTGATACCTACACTTTATCTCAGTCTCCTCTTTGTGTTCCCATCAAAGTTTCATTTGGGCCTGTATAACTGTTCTATAGGAAGTAAGGGGGAGTAGCATAATTATTGTTCATTAGAACCTTGTGGATTTAGTTGTTATTGAGCTGCCATCTTGCTCCCACCTCACAGCAAGCTACTACAGCAGTCTTTGTGATGCACAGTCAATGTTCTTTATTGTATGTGTCGTGATCTGTCCATTTGATAATCCTTGAAAGTCTTGGCTCAAATGTTACCTTGATCTCTTATGCATAAGACAAAGGTGAGTATAAAATGAACCCAATAAAATGCGAAATGGAAACGGAATGAGTGATCACTGTTAACAAAGTTACTGAAAAAAATTAAAAGAAAAAAGGAACCAATGCATTATGAAAATAGGCAACAGAGAATGTGTCGGGCAAAGTCATCAAAAATATCGTTAAATCTAGTCCCCCTTACTTAAAAGTCTATATATATTATGAATCCGAAATGCCTCGAGTTTACTTTTGTATTTCAAGAAACGTCTAAAACATTTAATTTATCAAGCTAGCGTTTCAGTCATAAAAAAGGAGTGCTAAGAACAGTTTCTTTGGAAACAGCTGCAGTAAATATGGTGAGACTATTGGAAGCATATCAATTAAAGATGCAGCTTACTTTGTAGTCTGGTTCTGTGGTCAACTCCATTGGATCAGCATCTTCACTTTTAACAATAATCGTCTGTATAAGTGGAGCTGACAAGGCACTAGAATGAGTATTGCTGGATTCCATGTTGCAGCTTGTAGCTTTGATTGCTGAAGATACAAAATTAAATCAAAGAAAATGTAAAAGTTACAGCAAGTTATGCACTAAAGCATTCTGGCAGACATGCTTCATAATTTAGGTTCCCCATTACATCAAATCTAATCAAATTTAACAAATCATCAGTATGAAATAACAGTACGACAGCATTAAGGATGACAGATAAGAAGTTATGTTTCTGTAACAACGGTTGTCTTGTATGTGCAGCCATAATATCACATGCTTTAAACGTTCCACAGAACCAAGAGTTAGTTTAAAAGTATCATCTTGGAAATAAGTGGGCATTGTCTTATACATATACACACACATACACACTCACTTGAATTACCGGAGTTTATAAATGTGCAAGTGGTTTATGAACTTCTTTGTTCCCTTTCAGAAAAGAAGCTGGAGTAATGGCAATTACACTCCGAGGAAGGACGCTTTGCAATGACACACGTGATAATACAGAAGATCTTGGAGAACCAAAAAGTTAAATAACCATTGTCGGCAGTGCAACTGCTTTGGTCACCAGTAAGCCGAAATCTAAAAATATTAACTCCCTTAACATCATGGCCAACAAACAGGACAAATGTGCATCATGGTCTGTGATGGTTACCAGGAATTGCAATGGCAACACTTCAAGCCCTTACAAATCGCACGAGGAAATAGCTGTCAAAGTGTCATTCCCCGTGAAACAATACAAACGTCTGCTTTGCAAGCGGTCCAGCAATTACACAACAGTTAATTCCGAATTACTTCTGAAGGCAGGTGGTAATAAAGGAAGCTGACAGTTATCACTGTCAACATGGTTAGCATCCAGAAGATCAGCAAATGGTCCAATGGAAAGGTCCATGCAACCCCAAAGTGCCCTTTGCTCTTATCTCCATAGCTCTGAATCAAGACAGTCACTCCCTCATCATGGAGATGTAGGAAAAAAGGGGGAAAGGGAAAGTGGTGGCATGGAAAAAGTAAAACAAATTACTCCTTACTAAACTGTCAAGCAGAATACCTCCAATCCCCTTCCCACCATATATATCCCCATATGTATACATCACTACACATCATACAGCTTTATATATAAAATAGAAGGCAATGTTGTTTTAATCCTGCAGAGATACCCTCACCTTTTTACTGACTGGAAAGTCTCAATTAGATATAGGTTGTGTAAAGAAAATGTCTTAATCTCCCAAACCCTAGGCAGCCTGGCAGGACACCACAGAGAAGCCATAAACTTGCTTGTTAGCAGCTACTGCTTTGGATCTGCCGACTCAAAACAGGGAAAACAAGTATCCAACAGCCACTGAAGTTTCTGTGATAGCAGCAGCTCGTTTTTACTTCTGTCTGAAAGGGTTCTTCCAATTCAACTATAACAGTCCCAGGTCCTGGAGTCCTAGGTCCGGTCCTGTAGTACGACTCCTTGATGGATGGCCTGTGTACCACGAGCTGTAGTTCTGAGTCTGACCCAGAAACTCATGTCTCAGAAAGAAATGCACCAGGGGTTTTAAATCGTATCCCTCAAAATGGGAAGGAACCCTTAAAACTCAGATTTTGTATGCCCTAGTAATATGGTGAGACACTTAGGACAATTAAATATGCCTTAGTCACACACAACAAATGTAAAGAATGTTAAGAGACTTCAATGAGCGCCTTAAATGTTTTCCAGTAGAAGGGGTTCTGCTAATGGTGGCAGAGTCAGCCTCAGAACCCTATTTGTTTCCAGGAAAATGTCATCTTGCCATCCCTGCTTCACCAAACAAGGGCTAGGTTGCAGTTTGCTTCGGTAAAAGTTCACCTTGCAAATATAGCATTATATAGGAAGGATTGCCACTAACTATAATTTTTCAATGTTCCAGTTATTCGTTTTCTTCCTATCTGAATGCCTTCATGGAAATGGATGTCTCCTCCATTTGAGTCAATACACAAGGCTTCATTGCAGTATCTCTTGCAGAACAGATTTTTTAATTGCCAGCTAGCACTTCAGCATATAGAATTAGTGAGCTGCTGGGCTTTTCAGCATTTGAAACCTATGCAGGGTACCACACCAACAAGGTAATATTAGAACCTATCATCTTTATTTTACTTATCTACTTTAGCAAAACTGCCTCACCGTCAGAACGCTCCCATTCTATGGATGTTAGGAGAGTTTTGCAGTTTTATGTAAAAATGACTAGAACATTTTGGAAATTTAACAAACGTGGTCAATTATATACATACCTACTTAACCACTTCTAAGCAATTCTTTTACTGATGGAATTTTTCCTATGTTACCATTATCAATTGGTTAAATAGTCCCTGCCGGGCTGGCTTAAGGTCTATTTGACCACATTGCAGACTGGTTGAGGATTATTTCGTTAGCATATGTCTGTAGGGAAGCTACTTGGAAGTTCGTTTATACTTTCACAAGACACTTCTGTCTTGATTCGAACACTGAAGTAGACTCTTGTTTGGGTTAAGCTGCTTCAAGATTCTTTTTTGTTGGCTACTTTTTTTTTTTTTTTTTTAAAGAATTCTGGATATTTTCCTTATTTTTTCCCCTTTTGGCAGAGCACTTTACATGGTAAGGGATAAGCTTGCTACTCAATTCTAATGTCTAGGACTATCGATGAAGGTCCCACGAAGTCGAAGAACTGGTTCTTCATCATAAGAATCTTCAAAGAAGTCAGCAACTACCTGATCTCCTCCCCAGATTTGTATTCTACCATAAATGGATTAAAGGTATACGTTTGTATTGCAGAGTCTAGCCTTCCAAAAGAACAGACTCTAGTGTAAATGACTGTGCAAGGTATCGCAGATGATGGAAACTCGAGTCTTAAAGAGACAGGTTGTTATTTTTTTCTTATTTGAGCCTAATGATGTTAAGGTCTGTCAGGGTGCATGTGTCTATGATTTGGGGATTTTTTTTCCTTTGTCTTCTGCAGAGGCAACAGGTTGGCTTTAGGTGCCACTATGTAGTATTCTACAAGGGGAGGTTATTTTTATTAACCTGGAAAAAACAAATCAGAAAACTGTGCTTTTACAGAGTGTATATCTGCAATCAAGATGCTTCATTTTCCACCCTTATGTTAATCTATAAATACATTTTAAAGTGTCCCACAGGTCGCTGCCAGCAGTGGGCAATTAGTTTAATGTTTATCACTGAAATAAAGATCCTACCACGCAGAATTAACTTTCCACTTCCTGACATCTTCGATATACTTCAGAATGTCAAAATTAGCAATTCATTATTATTCCGAGGGCAGACTCTCTTTCCCTAGGTAGTGTCCTGGAAAGCACAAGTAAAGAAATATATTTCTCCTAGAAATATCTATGCCTTTTGCAAACCGTGTCTTCATACTGTTTTAAACCATTTTATTCGAATTTCATGTCAGATCAGAACCAAAATAAAATGGTAAGGTGAGCTGGTGCAAGCAGTCTATACACACTGAATATTTTATGCATTGTCATATGTATAAAGAACTTATGATTACCACATTCCTACAGTGAAATAGAATTTAGACACGGATCCCTAACTAGGAACATCATGCTGTACTTTCCATAAGCCCCACTTCTGTCGTGTTTTTGTGGGCATCCACATGCTTCATAACTCTGCTTCTCCAGAATTCTGAAAAGCATGAGCCCTGCTCTCCATTTGGAAATACTCAGAGCACGTCTGAGCAGCCTCCCTTGTGGCTAGAACAAGACCCAGAATCAAAAGAGAGTAAGGTTAGCTGTGGACCAAAAAGATAATCAACATGTTTTGTTGGACTAAATTAATGACCCAACATTCTTCACGGCTTAAAATGTATATAATCTTTAGACAACCAAACAATCACTTGTTGCAAAAGTTTGCTATTGTAACATTTAAAGCATTCGTCAGCTGTTCATTAAAATATGTTACGCCTCTGTGAATTCATCCGGAAGACATCCTAATTATACTCATGTATGGAGGCTTTAAAATTCAGTAAACCACCGAGTAACTCAGGATATCAAATTACCGTAGGGATAACCCGGTTCAGGTCTGTAGCTGCTCACGTTTGTTGCCAGCAAAAATGGATCGACAGAGGACACCTATTTCACCCCCAAATCTATTTATGTAAAAAGCTCAACTCACTCATATATATCGAATACTTGATGTACACAAAATAGTTTCGGGGGGCTTCCCCTAAACAGAGCAGTGCTTAAGGAGAAGTCTTTCACTTTTGCACTGAATTAGAAATAGTTTTTTGTTAGAACCAGGCCTATACCTACAAACGCTTCGGTGTTACTGTTCATGTCTAATTCTTTTATGCATGGAGCGGGTTAAGGTTAATATGGCGGTTAGGTCTCGCTGATAAAAACCTGAACACTACCTCACAGGAGACCCTCAACAGCCTATTGTATTGTATTGTATTGTAATTGCATTTATATAGCGCTTACTACCCCTGACGAGGCGTTAAAGTGCTTTTTCGGCAAGTAGCACGCTACTCCGGAACCCATTAAGGATTATTGTTGAATTAGTATAGTGAAATATGAAAGTAATTTGAGTGGTGGATAGGCTGGTCAGTAATTTGGATTCAGAAGATAGGGGAGGGCTAGAAGAGGGAAATTTCATAGATGGAAGATAAATTCCATACTGAATGCAGGGAATCCCCATCATCTCCCTGGTACCTCAAGCATTTGGAAAAGGATGCCCTCCCCATACATCGCCTCCTTCTGGCATAGGAGATAGGGTGCAGGTATTTGAACTGAATAAGTCTATAACATGCAAACAATGCAATCCCCATTGGGGCCATTAAGGAAGTCTGCCAACTGTCAGTCCTTTGGGCCTAAATCAGTGTTTCAGGCTCTACTAAGGTCTGGAAATAGGTCTGATGTATGTATCAATAAGGTTTGGTAAACTCGCATATATTTTTGTCAGAGAGAATGGGCTTAAATCGGGTAATCATTTAGGTCACGCAGATATGGTGTCCGTGTGTGACACAGCTGTAGGTAATCAAAGAATTGGGACTGTGGTCACCCAAATTCTTCCACGAGAGTTGCAAATGTTTTTATGTCTATAATCGTGGTTCAGACTCCTAAAGTGACGGCCAGTGCATAACATCCTATGCCTACAAACCCCTCCAGGCCCACAACCTGCGACAGGAGAGTCCCTGTCTATAGTGGAGTTACTTTCATATTTCATTATTAGTAGGACTCCTTCCACACACTGTTACAATAGCAGGCAGGCTGCATATTGGCAGCCATCCCCTATACAGAAAATTAACAGGTACTTGATGTCCCATCGTCCACCATTCGCTGGCATACATCGTATCAAGTGACGCAGAAAATTCATTTAACGCTGCTAAATGAGATGCCCAATGATACGCAACAAGGTCTATTTTTTTGGTCCACATGACAGCGTTATTTGCAGCATTTGGACATGCTTTCTATTGGTATCTGATTCCACCCAAAAAAGGAACTGTCCATGGAAGCAGACCAAACCTCTGTACAGTCAGCAAAGGTCGTCAGCATACAGTGAGATCCTACCTTCAACCTGTGGTGCTCTTCTTATTCCTAAAACATCATCTGTAGTATACAGTTCTGCCAACGGCTCAACTGCAAAAGGACATAAAAACATGGACAGCCCTACAATAACTAGAAAGTAGTCTCACAGTGTACCATTTGTATGCACTCTCGCCTATGGCTTTGTGCGTAGCAGCCGGGTGTAAGCAACAAAAGTTGGCCCTTTGTACATGACAAAAGTAGGTCCAAGGTTGAGTAGCTTCAGCAGTGCAAACAAGTAACTCCAATTTTGATCATCGAATGCAATTTCAAAATTGTTCTGAAGCATTGCCGGTGGTTCTCCCAAGCACCTTACTGGAGCCAGCGTATTAGTGACACAATTAATATTATGCCTTGACAACCTGTGCGGCATAACCTCCTTAACATTTGTGCAACAATATACCAATCACCCTTCACAGGAGATTAGCCAGAATTATTCTTAGAGGCTGCATACATTGGCAGTAGATATGGAGCCAGTAGTCTCCATATGTTAGCATTCTAGTTGGAAAATTCTAATGAGAAACTATTGGGTCTGGTCCTTTCCACGCTGCATTTGAACGATTCCTTCGGTAATTCCCATCATGCTTGCATCGTTTACTAAGCACCACTGCACATTGGAAAGGGCCTTATTGAAAGGGTTGCAATAAAGCGGTTTAGGCCCCCTTTCTTCTTCTGCGGCCACATGCTATACAGTCTTTGATAAATTTTGGGAAATTCCACAGCTATTGCCGTACCATCTGTAACCTCCCACCCTTCATCCGTATTAATACGGACTACTGAGAGCTGCCTCTTGTGCTGATCCAGTATAGTAGTTTGCTGGCTTAGTTCCCCTAATCACAGAGACTATTTTGGGAGGCGAGCAAGTCCTTTTGTGCCTCCCATACAAGTAGCTGTAGATAATGCACATAGAGAATGAGTTCCATAGCTGTTATCCTATACCATTTTAAGTGCATGGATTTCAGGTTCAATCTTTGCCATTTCTGCTAGATTGTCTTTTACCATCTTCGTAATGGTATCTATTTAATGCCTCTCCTTACTGGCTTGATTCTTACCAAACTTCCATTGTTGAGGACACCAACCAGATTAAACTGAAAATATTGTTTTGCTTGATCTACTCCTCCAGAACATCTCTAAACTCTGCATTTTGCAGCCACCAAACACTGATTTGCAACACACTAGAGCACCAGCCCATTCATACTGTCACACTCACTGGTGGGTTCTCAGAAAGCCCTCTTGCATGTTTATATGACCGTATAGTTTTATGCATGTATGTCAATGGGATCAAAAAAGTAGTCCATGTGGGAGAATGTACTATGTGCCCCTGGAGAAAAATGTAAATCCCGGTTCTTTTAAGTAGTATTTCTCAAAGAGCATATGCCATTCTAGAGGTTCTCAGTGGTGTACTGGTAGGAGCAGAAGGCTCGGATATCATGACCTTCACTAAAGAACTACAACAGGCAATTAGAGGCAACCCAGACCTACCAGCCCCAGACTGGATAGAGCCCACAGTGTCTTCACAAATTTCTCCAACAAAACCCTGGCAACAAACATCCTAACAAGGGTACACTTCTTGGAGGAAAAGGAGTAGATACTGTGGAAGGCCAGGGTCAAAGCCGACTTGGTCTTTCGAGGACACACTATCCAGCTCTTCCAGGACCTGACGGCCAATACTCTCAGATGCCGCAGGAAATTCCACAACATCAAAGACTTTCTCAATAAAAAACAAATCAAGTATCCGTGGAACCACCCCTTCAGTTTAGCACTGCAATGGACCAGGAAATACCACACAGTTAAAACTCTAATGGAAGCCCGAGCCTTGCAAGGTCTGCCCCCTGACAGAGAGGACGAGCCGATGGCGGAGGAGCAACGAACAGACAGCAGCGCAAGCAACTAATGTGGAAGACAGTAAGGTGCACCATCACAAACCGTCAACTCAAGGACACCCGATTGGAGGAGGCCAAAGCGGATATCATCACACGCCTCCTTAAACAAACAATGCATGCGTCATCCTACATACCCTCACCAATGCTAAGGAATGGGTGCAATATCTGCACTCCTTAAAAAAGAGATTGCAGAACTTAGGCTGACAGGCGTCTGGCGCTACAAGCACCCGGACGAAAAGGACTACTTTTATTTATCCAACTCACGAACAGACTACATCCTGGTCACGCAATCCCTCCTTCCAAAATTAGAATTGGCATCTATGACCGATATTTCCATATGGTATCACGCACATCTACCTCTCCCCTGGAGAGATAATTTGCCCACCAAAATGGGCCCACAGCAATGGCGACTTGATCCATAACTCTGTAATCCCACCAACAGACAAGAAATTTGAATAGTGATAGCTGAATACTTTGAACATAACACTGCCAAGGAGGTTTCCCTGCATAGAATATGGAGCGCCTTTAAGGCGACTACAAGAGGGGTTATGATCTCTGTAGGCATATAGAAAGCCAGGGAAACACACACTGTCTAAGACAAACTCGCCACTGAAATCAAGGAAACGGAAAACTCCTCGCACAAACCCTAAACTCTCTCCATATTTCGAGGCTAGTTATAAAAAACATAGAAATAATCAGGCAGAAAGAATATGGGAGCCCCAGAAAACCACGACACAGTGCGTATTTAGAGGACCGCAATTGGCCCCCACTAGAGCACCACTGATTGGGACTCCCTGGCAGCCCTGATCACCAAAGACGAGATTAGACAGGCACTTAAACTACTCTCTGCAGGAAAATCCATATGCAATGATGTCCTAATGCCTGTCATTTATGGAACGCCCCTGTTCGACCTATTGACACAGCTGGAGATCCTGTTTAACCTGTTACGCACAAGAGTAGTATCACCCTGACGATGTGCAAGGCAAGGAACCAGCACTTTGTGGGACCTACCGCCAAAATGATCTACAGGTGCGAATCTTTACTAAAATTGTAGCACAGCGCCTGGACCAACTACTGCCTGGGTTAATTGACCCAGTTCAAGTTGATTTCATACACAAAGGACAAGGGGCAGAAAACGTTTCGGCATCTTGCCAATCTCATAGGAAAATAAAACGCAAAAGGAATATCTCCACGTTCCTGGTATTACTGGACGCCAAATAAACATTTGATTGTGTTAGCTGGACATTTATGGATGCCACCTTTATGAAAATTAGATGGGTCCCAAAATGGAAGATAAAATAATGACAGGTAGCTTATGCCTCCCTGGCAGTGGTCATCTGGGTTAACGATCACTATCACAGCAAAGATACAATCAAACTCACTAGGGGGACAAGACAGGGATGCCCACTCTCCTCCCTCCTGTTTGCTGTGGTAGTGGAACCTCTAGTGCTGACAATTAGGCACAGCCGCAATATCACAGGTATCTCCTACTGGAGCACAAAGCATAAACGTAGTCTGTTTGCCGATGACATCCTCCTCACCCTAACCAACTTGCCAGACTCCTTGCCAGCATTCATGTGTATCCTGGACGGTTTTGAAACGGTTTTGGATTTTAAATGAATGTCCTACCGCGCCTACTATACTTCTTCCAATTCCTACCACAGTATCACAGGTATCTCCTACTGGAGCACAAAGCGTAAACGTAGTCTGTTTTCCGATGACATCCTCCTCACCCTAACCAACTCACCAGACTCCTTGCCAGCATTCATGTCTATCCTGGACGGTATTGAAACTGATTGGACTTTAAATGAATGTCCTACCTCGCCTACTATACCTCTTCCAATTCCTAACAGGACACATTCCGGAAGCAGACCGTATCAACCTATAGAAGAGAGTCCAAACTTTTATCTGGAATAGAAAGCAACCACATATCAAATATGCTCCTAATGCTTGCTAGAGAAAGGGAGGGCCTTTTGTGTCCCAATTACCTGCAATACTACTGGGTGGCCCACCTACGGTTTTATCTCAGAATGGATGGTGTGGAAAAGCGAGAACCACTGTTATCATATGGCGAGGGCAATGACCTGCCACCCCCTATGGGACCTTGTGTGGCTTCCCTGCACAGCTCATCCCAAAATTGTCTATGCGGCCACACCAACAAGAACAGTCCTGGATATCTGGGACAGACTGGTCAACAAAAAGGGCTTTACGACCTTCTCCTCCCCTAACACACACATAGCCCAAAATACTGATTTCACCCCTGCCCCTAGAACCTTCACTAGCTGGACAGACTGCGACTGATGCACACTTGGGGACTTTTTCCATAATGGCTCAATCAAGTCGTTCCAACAGTGCTCACAGGAATATCATATTCCTGAAACCGCCAGACTGCAATAAGGCCAAGTACACCATTGGGCCTTACACTCAATAAATTCACAAGAAGCAACCCGCAAACTGACACCCTTTGAGGACCTCCCAGGGCCCTTCCCAGGCACCAAAGGGCAGATACCCAAGACGTACAAGACTATATAAGCCTCAAAGCTAATTCTCTCCCACCTTTACCGATCCCTCTGGGACTCAGCCCTTGGGGAACCTGTAAGAGCCAAAACCTGGGATCAACTCTGGCGGGACATTCCTAAAAGTCTATGCAGCATCCCTCAGAGAGAATCTGCCTATAAAATAATGGAGGATTGGTATCTAACACCAGCCGTCTCCACAAAATGTACCCTGACACTCTAGTGCTTTGCTGGAGTTGTGGGCAGGCGTAGGGAACTTTCCTACACATTTGATGGAAATGCACACTCGTTCAAATGTATTGGAAGGAAATCCTAGGCACTTTGAGATACCCCATCCCGCCCATCACCTCATCTACAATATGATAGGGGAAGTTAAGCAACTCATCGCATCCAGATTGAAAAAGAAAGAGTCCCCATCAAAGACACATTGTTTTTTTTAAATGTGGCAGGTGCTTGCCATGGAAAAGATTAATCATTCACTCATTCATTCAACAAATATACCAAAGTGTGGCAACCACCAATAGATTATATGGAGCAACTGCAATTCCATAGCTTTTCACCTCAGCGGCTTAGAGTCTTACAGCTTTTCTTTTTTAATGACACAATAGGACACAAGTACCTTGCTAGCATCCCCCATCCCTCCACCCCCACCACGTTGCTCCCGCTCCTTGACACTGCCAGAGAGATCCCAGTGCAGTCCCTCCACTTTATAATTGACAATAGCCTGAAAAGGAACACACGGGGCCGCACATCTGCCTTTCCCCCTCCTACCTCCGGGAGAACTCCAATACCAACGCCCAATAACTGGCACAATCCAGCTGCCCCCGAAAAGCCTGGGGCAACACTAGGCATGTAAGGGAACCCCTTTGTCCCCCCACCTCCCTTTTCCTTCCTTCCCTTTCTTCCTCTTCTTGAATTCTTAAGTTATTTTTATTACTGTATATAGTGCTTTGTTCTGGCAGCAGTGTAGGCCAGCTTGGCGTTACCAAATTAACTCTCCTCTTGCGAGCCCGCAGCCCTTAACCAACTTGGTCTGGAATGTTTTTAAGCTCTCAATTGCTGATATATCTATCTATATCTATCTATCTAAAAATAGAAATTTCAGATTTCCTATGGGAACTCGGTCCTAACTATATATATATATATATATATATATATATATATATTCATATTCAATTGATCAATCCTTTACTCAAAAAAGATTGCGCCGAGCCCCAATTTTGTTCATAGCAGCGTTTTTTTATTCCATCAGGTTTGTGGCAAACAACTCCAGACGCGTTTCGAAACCCTCCGGTTTCTTGGTCACGGGTCGATACGATGTTTACACTCGTCACATGATATAGTACACAAAGTATAAATAAACAAAGGACTACATTGCTGCCAGGTTCACATAGCTAGCATGAGCGCCATCTTTAAATGATAAGATGATACTGAATTTCAGCACTTGGTCCACAGTATTTCATTTTAAACACATTCCATTGGACATTTGATTGATTAGTATAATAAAATTTCCAAATAATAATTACAAGTGTACATTCAGTCCAATGATTATATAACCTGTGTAATTTACGATTACATCATCATAATTAAACTGATCATGTCGTATAACCCTAGTGGGTGTACTGTGGTTTCTGTTGCATTTAACCGCCCCAGTGGGCAAACACTTATCAATTGAAATCCAATTCAAGAGTTCAGTTCATTTTTCAAAATTTCAACAGATGGCTAACGCTGCATATTTCACAACCTCTGGCAAAAGCTCCGTCTCCTATAAAAATAAATCATAAATGTGCATCAATAAAAACTTTTTAAAAGACCTTATAAACATCATATCACAGGAGGCAACGTGACTTCATCATAATTCTATTTACAAAACAATTCATAATGTTCAGAAAAACCAGAAAAAACTGTTTCAACCAAGGTGGACTGACAGTTCCTCATCTTTATTAATGCCCACCGGATGCACAGTATCATATTTTATCATTAATCTGGATTCTAACCTGCGCAAATCCTGGATTCTATTCCCTCCCCGTTCGGAGAGAGGAATTCTATCAATGGCACAGTATTTCAATAAACTAGTGTCTTTGTTATGGCATTCCTTAAAATGCCGCGCAATTGGATACTGTTTGTCCTCATTTGTTATTGCTCGCATATGCTCTAAAATGCATAATTTGACCTGGTTGATAGTGCTGCCAATATAAACCCGTTCACATGGACATATTAAGGCATAGACACAAAAATCAGACTTGCAACTAAGATGTTTAGAAATGACAAATGGTTTTAAAGATTTTGATAAAACTATCTGTTTGCAGTTCAAACTGTTCCTGCAAGCTTTGCAGGAAGCACATTTATAGAATCCCTGAATTTTAAAATAGGGATCCTTCTCATCAGTCAGCATACTTTTACATAAAAGATCTTTCAATGCTGGACATCGTCGGAATGTGATACTGGGATAGTTTTCCAAACTTTTTTCAAAAGTACTATCAACACTCAGTACATTCCAAAATTTCTTCAAACACTTTCTGACGTCATTCGCTTGGTTACTAAAGGTAGTGATAAACCTTATTGGTTCTGTGTCAGTTTCAGTTACTTCTTTTCTGACTAATAGATCTTCTCTTTTGATTTTTCTTACCTTTTCACATGCTTTTCTAATGACTTTCTGTGAGTAGCCTCTCTCCTCAAATCTAACCTTCATGACATTCATTTCTTCTGCAAAAGTCATCTCTGAGCTACAGTTTCGTCCCTTAATAGTTCTCCGTAAGGGATACTATTAATCAGGTTTGGCGGATGACAACTTGAAGCATGTAAAATGCTATTTCCGGCTGTAGCTTTACGGAATAGTTTGCTCTCCAAATGGTTCTCATTCACTTCAACTAGTATATCCCAAAATTCTATAGATTTTTTTATCTATTGTGTAAGTGAATTTCAAATTCAGATTGTTATCGTTCAGTGAATTCACAAACTCCATTGCCTCTGTTTCATCTCCTCTCCAAATGCAAAAGATGTCATCGATATATCGGGCCCAGAGGACGACCCGGTCATTAAAGGCACTGATGTTTTCTGCCACCGGCTCCTCCCACCACCCCAGGTACAAACCCGCATAACTGGGGGCGAAGCAGGTCCCCATTGCCGTCCCCTGGGCCTGGCAATATATCACATGGTCAAATATGAAAAAGTTGTTCTTAAGACATACTGACATCATATTTAGACAGATCTATCTTTTAAGTAATGCCTGCAGGCCTCAAGGCCCAACTCATGCGGTATGCAGGTATACAGGTATGCAGGCATACAAGCTGTTGACATCCAGTGTGAGTAACATCATGTCCTGTTCCCAACAGACATTTTCAATTAATTTCAAAAAATGTCCGCTATCTTTTACATAAGACGGTAATGCTTGCACATACGGTCTCAAAAAATGGTCAATATATTTCGAAGAATTTTCAAACATACTGCACATTGAAGAAACAATGGGGCGACCATTACATGCTTCAAGTTGTCATCCGCCAAACCTGATTAATAGTATCCCTTACGGAGAACTATTAAGGGCCAGACGAAACTGTAGCTCAGAGATGACTTTTGCAGAAGAAATGAATGTCATGAAGGTTAGATTTGAGGAGAGAGGCTACTCACAGAAAGTCATTAGAAAAGCATGTGAAAAGGTAAGAAAAATCAAAAGAGAAGATCTATTAGTCAGAAAAGAAGTAACTGAAACTGACACAGAACCAATAAGGTTTATCACTACCTTTAGTAACCAAACGAATGACGTCAGAAAGTGTTTGAAGAAATTTTGGAATGTACTGAGTGTTGATAGTACTTTTGAAAAAAGTTTGGAAAACTATCCCAGTATCACATTCCGACGATGTCCAGCATTGAAAGATCTTTTATGTAAAAGTATGCTGACTGATGAGAAGGATCCCTATTTTAAAATTCAGGGATTCTATAAATGTGCTTCCTGCAAAGCTTGCAGGAACAGTTTGAACTGCAAACAGATAGTTTTATCAAAATCTTTAAAACCATTTGTCATTTCTAAACATCTTAGTTGCAAGTCTGATTTTTGTGTCTATGCCTTAATATGTCCATGTGAACGGGTTTATATTGGCAGCACTATCAACCAGGTCAAATTACGCATTTTAGAGCATATGCGAGCAATAACAAATGAGGACAAACAGTATCCAATTGCGCGGCATTTTAAGGAATGCCATAACAAAGACACTAGTTTATTGAAATACTGTGCCATTGATAGAATTCCTCTCTCCGAACGGGGAGGGAATAGAATCCAGGATTTGCGCAGGTTAGAATCCAGATTAATTATAAAATATGATACTGTGCATCCGGTGGGCATTAATAAAGATGAGGAACTGTCAGTCCACCTTGGTTGAAACAGTTTTTTCTGGTTTTTCTGAACATTATGAATTGTTTTGTAAATAGAATTATGATGAAGTCACGTTGCCTCCTGTGATATGATGTTTATAAGGTCTTTTAAAAAAAATTTATTGATGCACATTTATGATTTATTTTTATAGGAGACGGAGCTTTTGCCAGAGGTTGTGAAATATGCAGCGTTAGCCATCTGTTGAAATTTTGAAAAATGAACTGAACTCTTGAATTGGATTTCAATTGATAAGTGTTTGCCCACTGGGGCGGTTAAATGCAACAGAAACCACAGTACACCCACTAGGGTTATACGACATGATCAGTTTAATTATGATGATGTAATCGTAAATTACACAGGTTATATAATCATTGGACTGAATGTACACTTGTAATTATTATTTGGAAATTTTATTATACTAATCAATCAAATGTCCAATGGAATGTGTTTAAAATGAAATACTGTGGACCAAGTGCTGAAATTCAGTATCATCTTATCATTTAAAGATGGCGCTCATGCTAGCTATGTGAACCTGGCAGCAATGTAGTCCTTTGTTTATTTATACTTTGTGTACTATATCATGTGACGAGTGTCAACATCGTATCGACCCCTGACCAAGAAACCGGAGGGTTTCGAAACGCGTCTGGAGTTGTTTGCCACAAACCTGATGGAATAAAAAAAACGCTGCTATGAACAAAATTGGGGCTCGGCGCAATCTTTTTTGAGTAAAGGATTGATCGATTGAATAATAAGGGTCGCGTCCTTGCCGGCAGCCCGCCATCCCGTTGAGGCAGAGGATATCGCGAAACAAGTTTTGAATATATATATATATATATATATATATAGTTGCCTGCACTAACTATAACGGGGGAATTTCATTGGTTTTTTACGAGTGAAATGTACAGCTAACTATAACTTGTGTGAAACCTATGGTTTTTTCAGTGAATTTGCAAAGTTTTTTAAATGCTAATTCCTAACTATAACGTGTGTGAAACCTATGGTTTTTTCAGTGAATTTGTACGGTTTTTTAAATGCTAAGTTACTTTACGCCATTCGTGGCGTGCGCGCCCAGTTAACGCAGTTCGTTCCGTGCGCGCACGGTGCGCTTCGCGCACCGTGCGCGCACAGTGAGCACGCGGTGCGCTTTGCGCACCGCGCGCCCACTTTACGCAGTTAGTGCCGTGCACGCACGGTGGTCACGCGGTGCGCTGCGCGCACCGCGTGCCCACGTTATGCGGGATGGGCCATGTACGCACGATGCGCTTCGCGCACCGTGCGCACATGGGGGACATATTATGCACATCGTTGTGAAATGTATTCTTTATTAATTTCACCAGTTGAAATATGCCATGCACAAATGGTGGCCTTCGGGCACCATTTGCACACGGGGTGGGGAGAGTGTGGATAATTTTTGTTTTTTTTTAATTTTTACCGTACGCGTACGGTAAGCGTAATCGGCGATTTTTCGAAAAAAAAAAAATGTTTTTTTTTTGGCCTTGGGGGTTGTTTGGGGACCCCTATATCAATGCTGGGTGGTTATGATCTCAATATACTGCCCCTTTAGACATTTTTTGGCTTTATTTTTGCTGCCCCACTCAGAGTGCGAGAGAGAAAATGGCGGCCGCCGCTTCCTGGTTTCGACCGATTCGAATGTTTACTTAGATCTAACAGCCAATCAGAATCGCGCTCGCGCACGTCACCGTACGCGTACGGTAAGCGCACCGTAAGCGCACCGTAAGCTGGCTCAGATATATATATTGATTTAAAGGCTATTTTCTCAGAATCTACTGAACAGATTTACACCAAACCTACAAAAGGCACTTCCTTGACCTGTAGACTACCTCTCTGCCAAATTTCAAGGAACTCTGTTCAGCCGTTCGGGCTGTTGCTGTGTCTAAAGGTCCTATGGAAAAATGCATGGGAAAAACGCGTTTTGGGACCCCCCTTTTATCTCAGCCCCCGCTTGACGAATCCCCCCGAGACTTTCAGGGTAGGAGCGGAGCGCAGCGCCCCACCTATTTTGAAAATTTCGCGAGGATTCGTCGACCGGCGCCAAAGTTATTCAAAATAGAATGTTGCGGTTTTCCTATGGTAAGAGGGTCCTAACTATAACTACCTACTGGCGACCGCCAGTAGGTAATATATACATATATATAACACACCAAACGACTTCCCATATGAAATCACACGGACACCCAGGAGATTTGCAGTTTAGATTGGTTTATTCACTGCAAACACAACGCGTTTCAGCTTTCGCCTTGTTCACGCTCAAGGCGAAGTTTTTTGAATAAAGTTAAATACACTTCAAAATATGTAAACACAAAAGACAGACTGCTAACTTCAGCAGTATTAGAACTTATTGAGATAGTGGCGGCCATTTTAACAGTGTCAAAGTAATAAATAAACCGACTGTGTCAAATAGACATAATGTCATCCAAAGTTGGTCAAAAAAGAGTTTTCTTAACACAATACAAGTCCACAGCAACATCGGCAGTGGATATAATTGAAAGTGATGTCTCTGATAGCAGTTTGTCTGATGTACCCACATCAGGAGCTAGGAGTAGTGCTGGTTCAGTTCCTCAAAAAAAGTTGAGTAATTTTTTAGTTCAAAAACCAAGAGAGGAATCCGAGGTCTAATATACAACCCTTGATCTAAAATTCAAGAGAGTTGACTACTAACAATTTTACGCCAATAGTGAAATAATATAGGTAAACATGTGATAAAGCGATACAACAGTTGAAAGAGACAGGAGGTGAAGCAAAAAAGCTTGATCTAAGGATAATCAGCATCCCATCATTACACTCTTAAAGTGCCCAGTGTCATCATCTGGGTTACCAAACAACTCTTCTCAAAGCCCTCATATTGTATCGAGGCTGAATGAATGAGTTGTATCCTCTTATCAAGAAACATCCAGAAAAAGAGGAAAAAAGGCAGAAGTTTGTAAAGAGTGCAAAGAAAATAAACAAATATTTTTGTATTTTACCAGTGCTCATAAAACAGAATACACAATTGATTTGCACTAGATGTAAGTAAATACTGAACTGTGCCTCATCAATCGTATTTCTATCTAAAATAGTGAAAAAAAGGAAAAAGAAAGCAGGTAACCAACGTTTGCTGCCCACTGATTGGTCGACATGTTTCAGCCTTCCGGAGGAACTCTCCTTGGCTTTCTTCAGGACCTCATGAACAAAGTCCCTAGTATGGACTTTGAAAAAGAAACTGGGTTACTACTATACCCTTGAATATGTTATCCAATTCCTCTATGTGATTGCTGATGTTAGTTGACATCGAACAATATCTGAGGAAAAAGCCCCACCTCACTCGGCACCAGCTTAAGTCAAGGAAGAGGCCCCGCTCTGTCCGTCGGTACCTCCGGCTGGGACTGTCAGCCGGAGGTACCGACGGACAGAGCGGGGCCTCTTCCTTGACTTAAGCTGGTGCCGAGTGAGGTGGGGCTTTTTCCTCAGATATTGTTCGATGTCAACTAACATCAGCAATCACATAGAGGAATTGGATAACATATTCAAGGGTATAGTAGTAACCCAGTTTCTTTTTCAAAGTCCATACTAGGGACTTTGTTCATGAGGTCCTGAAGAAAGCCAAGGAGAGTTCCTCCGGAAGGCTGAAACATGTCGACCAATCAGTGGGCAGCAAACGTTGGTTACCTGCTTTCTTTTTCCTTTTTTTCACTATTTTAGATAGAAATACGATTGATGAGGCACAGTTCAGTATTTACTTACATCTAGTGCAAATCAATTGTGTATTCTGTTTTATGAGCACTGGTAAAATACAAAAATATTTGTTTATTTTCTTTGCACTCTTTACAAACTTCTGCCTTTTTTCCTCTTTTTCTGGATGTTTCTTGATAAGAGGATACAACTCATTCATTCAGCCTCGATACAATATGAGGGCTTTGAGAAGAGTTGTTTGGTAACCCAGATGATGACACTGGGCACTTTAAGAGTGTAATGATGGGATGCTGATTATCCTTAGATCAAGCTTTTTTGCTTCACCTCCTGTCTCTTTCAACTGTTGTATCGCTTTATCACATGTTTACCTATATTATTTCACTATTGGCGTAAAATTGTTAGTAGTCAACTCTCTTGAATTTTAGATCAAGGGTTGTATATTAGACCTCGGATTCCTCTCTTGGTTTTTGAAGTATTTAGAAAGGGGGCTTAGGAATCTCTGTAGGTCTTTAAATATTTGCCCTCAGACCCTGTCTGTTTTGAGTCATTTTTTAGCCTAATTCTAGGCGATGAATCAGGGACGGACAGAACAATATCAGGAGCAATCTGGGCAGAGAGGCAGAGGACGCGGCAACAGAGGAAAAACAAGAGGAACAAACATGCCAAACAGAGGAGCAAGAAAAGAAACAGGAAGCCCGATGGGAATGGTGACAAGGGGCAAGAAAATACAACCATGACTGTCATGAACCTGTCCAAACGTCAGCTATCTCAAGACGAGGAGGAACTTCTTGGCCTAGGTTTGTCTTTTTGCCCCACTTCCAACTTTAACTTTGTACAAACTAGGATAAACTTGTTTTATTTCTCTCGCAAATTGAAACTTAAGAATTGGTTTGACACTAAACATAACAAATGTGAATTGATTCAAGTTGGAACACCTTTATGTAATCTTGATACTGATGACATGGAGATTTTACATGCATTATCAAATATGTCTGAGGCAGATACTGATGGTGTGAATTCGGATGTGAATCTGGAAGATTTCTCCATTGATCCTAATGTTAACCCAGGCAGTCACTTTAAGCCGAAATCGGTTTTCTTGCCCAATATCGAATGTGATGCGATTGAGGTATTTGAGAGGGGCGTTCTAAGTGACTTGAAAAAATTGAGGTACACCAAAACCCCGGTAGCCAGTAAGAATCTAACAAGGGAGCAGATTACAGCATTGAATAACCTTAGGATGGACAATACCATCGTTATCCGACACTCGGATAAGGGTGGTAATGTCGTTATCCTGGACAAAGCGGCATACCTGCGGGAGGGTTACAGGCAGTTGGAGGATCGATTATGTTACTCCATTTCTGATAAAAATTCAATTTTACAATCTAACCGCAAGTATGGAGAATATTTGGTGGAGTGGAGAGAGAAGGGATTACTGTAATGGGAGGAATATAACTATCTTAAATGTCCTCACCCAAAAATCCCGGTCTTATATCTACTCCCGAAATTACACAAGGACCCAGTTAATCTTCCAGGGAGACCCATAGTTTCATCGATTGGCTCCCTGTTGGAGAACACATCCCGTTTTATTGATCACTATTTATGTCCATTTGTGGTCAGTCTGCCTGCATATTTATGGGACACAACCCATTTTTTAACAAGCATTGATGGGATTTACTGGGAACCTCAATACACCTTGGTTACTCTTGACGTGGGCAGCCTATATACCAGAATAGAACATCAGCTTGGTTTGGGTGCCGTGAAACATTTCCTGAAGACTCGATCTATTTCCCTGCTTAATCATTCACAAATGATTTTGGATATGATCGAGTTCTGTCTGAAAAATAATTTTTTTCTATTTGATGATGTCATCTATCGGCAGTCACAGGGCACGGCCATGGGCACCTGCTTCGCCCCCAGCTATGCTAATTGATTCATGGGCTGGTGGGAGGAGCAGGTGACCTTCCAATTGGCCGAATTTTCCAACTGTGTCCTGTGGCTCCGATATATTGATGACATTTTCTTTATCTGGAATGGTGATGTTGATTCGGCTATCTCATTTGTTAAAAAGCTAAATGACAATCCGTTTAATTTGATCTTTACAGAGAATATTAGCAAAACATCTGTTGAGTTCCTTGACATTGTTGTACAAATTGAAGAACATTCAATGCATACACAACTATACCGCAAAAAGACTGCTGGTAATAGCATTCTCAATGCTTCTAGTGCACACCCTCGAAAGCTAGTTTATAGCATTCCGTATGGTGAACTATTGCGTGCCAAGCGTAATTGCAGTACCGAAGACAGCTTCCTAAAAGAAAAAGAAAAAAATGATACAACGCTTTAGAAATAGGGGCTACCAACAAAAAACTATTAGTGAGGCTTGCAGGAGAGTAGAAGGGGTGTCACGTAATGATTTATTACATCCTACTCAACGTGCACCGGATTCAGAAAGCTTACGGTTCATTACAACTTATTCAGGACAAGCACATGAGGTAAGACAGATTTTGGACAAATATTGGCATGTATTGCTGACTGACAGCAATCTGCAGAAATATTTGAACAGTCATCCACAAGTTACATTTAAAAAGAGCAAAACATTGAGAGATGAACTGAGTCCTAATATGGTAACCGAATCTCCTAAACCAAGAGTGGGCGGCCGTCCAGGTTTTAGATGCTGCAAAAATTGTAAGGCATGCAAATATAGTTCTGACTGCACGATGTTACACTTTTTCAGCATGAGTAGGGAAATTAAAATCAAAAAAGCCCTTACTTGTAACACAACCTATTGTGTATATGCTCTGATATGCCCGTGTAATAAGGCGTACATTGGTAGCACAATCCATCGTGCCAAAAAAAGAGTACTTGAGCATGTTAGGGCTATACGCCACAACAATAGGCAATATCCAGTTGCCAGGCATTTCTTTGAGCACCATCAGCAAAATGAGAGGCTATTGAAGATGGTTGTAATTGATGCGATATATGACAATGTACGAGGAGGTAATAAGTTACTCCAGTTGAGACAACTGGAATCAAGATATATCATTGACCTCGAAACTATGTTCCCAAAGGGTCTGAATTCAAGCGAAGAATTGTCAGTGCATTTGCATACTTAAGAATGTGAGAATTTATGCAGTTGTGCTATATTAAGTTTTTGCTGTTGTTACTTGTGATTTTATATTTAAACACATTTTATTGTATTTTTCAGGTAGTGGCACTGCAGGCCTGAACAGACCACTGATTAAATTAAGTATTTTGTTGTTCCGTTTCCGGCTTTATTGGTTTATAACTTGATGTTTATTGGCCCACTAGGGCTTATTGTCAGAGTTATCTTGTAAGGCTTGATGTATGTCTTATAGTTCTATAGATTAGATCGTTAAGTAAGGACCTTTTTGTGCGCCTAGATTGATTAATGCACTGATTTTGGCATATTTTCATGATTTTTAGAGAATGGACTATATACCTCCTTTTGAGCACACACCATGACATCGACTGCTAATAAATGTCTATAGGTCCTTGCATTATTGATATACTTAATCATGTGTTGAGCCTGCTTAAGTTCTAGCATTTACCTTTGTTATTTTGCCCACTTGGGCATTTTATCACTATTATAATTGCTTTGGACTTATATTGTGTTAAGAAAACTCTTTTTTGACCAATTTTGGATGACATTATGTCTATTTGACACAGTCGGTTTATTGATTACTTTGACACTGTTAAAATGGCCGCCACTATCTCAATAAGTTCTAATACTGCTGAAGTTAGCAGTCTGTCTTTTGTGTTTACATATTTTGAAGTGTATTTAACTTTATTAAAAAAACTTCGCCTTGAGCGTGAACAAGGCGAAAGCTGAAACGCGTTGTGTTTGCAGTGAATAAACCAATCTGAACTGCAAATTTCCTGGGTGTCCGTGTGATTTCATATTGGAAGTCGTTTGGTGTGTTATATTTGGGGCTGCCGATTACCCCTGCACGGACCAAAGATTCCAATGCCCACCCATAAGAAAATTGGATTGTAAAGTCAAGGTAAAAGATATGTTCGTTTTTTGCAATTGAAAGTGTCAAGTACAACAGAAGCAGCGAAAATTGAACTTTGAAAGAAAGTTTCCTTATATTTACATTATTATCATTCATTCATGGTTTAAATCTGGATGAACAACTACATATGTTTTTGAAATGTCAAAATATGAGTGTATCGATTTTGACTGCAATTGGTCGATTAAAAAAATTTGGAGTTTTGTTTCACATATGTAATCAGTTTGTTTCAATTGAGATTAACTTAATTTTGGTTATAGGCAACTGTTTTTACTCATGCAAGATGAAAAAATGGGAACAACCATTCCAATTATGACTAACCCTATTATAACACTTTAACCTTTAGGTTTATTTCTACATTTATGAAACTATACCAAATACAAGTCCTTTTTTAAATACAGTTTTACCGCCCTTACTTCCAACACTGAATTTGACCTGCATTATGGGAAATGTATTTTCACGGACTAGTCATGTGACTTTGATTTCTTAAGCAAGCACGTTCGCATTATGTAAAGAAATTGTTTCCACCTGTGATCAAGGCGGCATTGAACGCTGAAACGCATAAGGTGATGGAAGCTTTTGTGTGCTGCTGTGCATGAAATAAATGCGACATTTCCAGTACTGGGCCTCACATCTTGTTTTTGTGAAATTGATGGGCTGCTCCGTGCCCATTGTCCGTGAGGCCGCCCTGCATGGTCTGGGGCTCCTGTTGCTCGGATAAGATTTTGGGAATGTTCAAATCGGGAGCATGACCCACTTGCTCTCATGTGCCTATTTAGGAGAAGCTATTACAGCCAACATCGTGAGCGCGAGGAAGGGATTCACAGAGGAGGACTTCCCTTGTGATCATGCTGGAAGGCAAGCATTTTACAGAGCACTTGAAAACATTTGAGCACTGCGCATTTATCATTTAGTACATGACTTAACAATTTATCTGTCCACACTAACATCGTGCAGGGGTAATTGAAAATGAGGATTTTACCTGAACATGAATTTGACCTGCATTATGGGAAATGTATTTTCATGGACTAGTCATGTGACTTTGATTTCTTAAGCAAGCACGTTCGCATTATGCAAAGAAATTGTTTCCACCTGTGATCAAGGCGGCATTGAACGCTGAAACGCGTAAGGTGATGGAAGCTTTTGTGTGCTGCTGTGCCTGAAATAAATGCGACATTTCCAGTACTGGGCCTCACATCGTGTGTGTGTGTGTGTGTGTGTGTGTGTGTGTGTGTGTGTGTGTGTGTGTGTGTGTGTGTGTGTGTGTGTGTGTGTGTGTGTGTGTGTGTGTGTGTGTGTGTGTGTGTGTGTGTGTGTGTGTGTGTGTGTGTGTGTGTGTGTGTGTGTGTGTGTGTGTGTGTGTGTGTGTGTGTGTGTGTGTGTGTGTGTGTGTGTGTGTGTGTGTGTGTGTGTGTGTGTGTGTGTGTGTGTGTGTGTGTATATATATATATATATATATATATATATATATATATATATATGCGCTCAGTTTGATCTTAATGCATCACAGGTATCCAAGAATAGTCATACAGCAAGATAATTGCTGTAATCAAGATTATTGCTGTCAATGCTCACATAGTAACAGATCATATGTATCATGTAGGGACAATAGGCCTCTTTGTTCCTGAACTGTGGGGATCACTTTCTCCTGTCTATATATGTGGCAGGACCACCATCATCGCCTTCCATGCCGAAGTAGGCCCTCCACCAACCGCAGATATTTCTGCTCATATACTACACAACAGCTAACCAGTAAAGTTCTAGCCTTAAACCACTTATGAAGCGTGTACATTTAATGTTTTTTATAGAAGCCATGTGACTGTGAGGAACCCCGCAAGCCAACCAAGAATTCCAAGATGGCCAATGGTTTGACCCAGGATGAGGAATGTGGCAACGCTCCTGCTGTCATAGTGGGAGGCAACAAGAGGACAGTGTATAAAAAGCTTGGGGACGAGAGTGACTGAGAACAGGAAGCCACAGGAGATGCACAGAAGAGCCAGTGTTGCCAGATTGGACTGTTTCCTTCCAAAAAAGGTGAAATTTTTCCTATTTGTGCTGAAAAAAACAATACTGGTGGATTGTGTAAATTTGGGCGGCATTTGCCCTTGTGCGTGCAATATTTGCAGTATTAGTGGCACCCGCATATGCTCTGCAATTTCGTGCAGACTTCTTAGGCTCTGAGCAGCCCACTGTTTCAAATCAGGGCCGTCAATCATTCATAGCGCAAATGCGCTACTTATGACGGCCCTGCTTAATTTTGCTGGCATGCACCCACAGAAAATGGACCAATGATGTTACGAAGGCCAGGCTTGTCATCATATTTGTTTTTGTTATGAATCATTGCCTCTTGCAGCTTGGACTCGGAGTATTGCAGAGTTTGAGAGAGGAATAGTCAGGAGTGGCAAGGCAAGGGCTGGTTGGCCTACCATGCACATGAGACTAGCTGGGTACCCATTGGTTTTATTAAGCTATGATAAGATTAGTAACCTTGCTGGAAAGATCTTTTTTTTCTTTAGTCAAAAAACATGAAATGCAGGGGTGTAGCTTCATGGGGGTGTTTGGGGTGCTACTCACCCCCCCATACATTTATTCTCTAGTAAACAGTTGTGTACAGGTGCCTTCAGTCGGGTACAGTGAGGGGTCTACAGAATTGCAATTGGGATATTTACATACACAAACACACAGACAAAATATTGTGGTTTAAGTACCCCTAAGAATTAACACCCCACTTTTCTTTCCACTGCCTCTTAAACATCTCTCATGCCCATCTTTACAAATATTATATTTTAACATGATATGCCAGAATGATTGTTGGAAAATCTGAAGCTCTCGGCCCCCACCTCCACCAATCTTCCAATCTTAGCAGCCACACTACCCCCCTGATGAAATATGGCGAAATGTTAGCTTTTATGTCCTGGAACAAGCTTGGCACTATGTAAAACTGCTAAGGTAAAATATTGACTATTGACAATGTTAGATTAGATTTTATGCCAGTACCGGATGCGAGGATTATGCATACTCTTCACTTTAATTTCACAGCTGCCATTTTAAAGAAACATCTCAAAACTACTATTCCCATTAACACTTTGGAATAGGAAAAAAAGTAACCACAAGAGTGTGGACCAATTGCCAAGTCCAAAGCACAGCCAGTCAGGAGTCCACATGCTGAAATATAGCCCATCAACATAGTCTGATATCTTCGCTGCTTGCAGCTGAGTTAAGTGCCTTTCTCCTTACCTCTGTGCTTGAGAATGGTTCTTTAATTTGGTGATTATTGTGCATATTCGGTGCCTTAGTAGATATGTTTTTCGCTGCGCTGGCTTTTTTCTTCTAGATATGACGTGCCGCGGGACTGTTATGCGCTCCCTGCGCAGCGGTTTCTGGTGCGGCTCCCCGACCCTCTGCCCGCTGGGTAGCACCTATCAGACAGCTTTCTATCCAGGACACACAATTTCGGTCTCTCGGTTACGGGTGTAGATTGTGAGCCACGTTTGTGTACCAGTGAATCCTGGAGAGTTACGCCCCATTATATTCTGAGGTTTGTAACCCGTGAAGGGCCTTTCCTGTAAGTGCCATGTATGCTCTGGCACTTGAGGTCTGTATTTAAGAGCCCGTTTCGTGCGCGCCACCTCAGGGGGGGAATTAATCCCTTTGCAAATCGGCCTGCCCCTTCTTCATTGCAGCGCTGATGGCCAGTGAGTTTTTTAGGTCGCGCATGCGCTGGTCTGGCGAGACATTAAGTGAGTGGGCTTTAAAAATCCGACCATACGCTTTTGCTTGTGGCCTAAAGCTTGCGGCTACACGCACAGCCGCCATCTGGCTTCCTATCTCTTCCTCATTAAGCAATCGCTTCAGCGCATCGCTCGCGGGCACCCTTAAATGCTTGTTTTTATTGCCTTTGTTTATGTGACGGAGATCCATTGCATTTGGTGGAACATTTCTGGGGCCGTACTGCATGAAATGCGCTAACGTGTTTTACAGAGCACCATACAGCATTTTGTTCTGCGTTTTCTAGACGCTCCATTAAGTAGATTTTGGTTGTTTCTTATGCCAAACTGTTTTGCAAGTTAGTTTAAATACATTTTGTGTGTCTGTTGCCCTCTGTACAGACTTTGGCAAGCGGTTTTGGCAGTGCTAACCGGCGCTTTTAACTGGAATACAGCCCAACAGATTTAGCCCTTACCGGACTTGTCAGTGGAACACTAGAGCACTGTTAGTATTTAAGTATAATCGACCACAGTATTCGAAGAACAGTCTTGAATTGACATTGCAGTTAACCTGTAAACTCCATGTGGCTTCTCTCTCCCTTCCCTTAACCAACTATTTCCGGTGCACTCAGCCCTGTGCCTTTTCACAGATAAACATGTTATTGGCATTGACCAGTGTACTGACCTATCACTAATAATGAACACTATTTATTTTTAACAATTGAAAGGTTTACCTTTCAGTCCTGCGATGTGTGTGGCTGGATGTTGTGCGCCAGTATTTTCCAAAGCTCCATCAAATGCGTATAGGAAATAAAGAATTTAATGTGACAAACAGCAGGATTATGATGGTGGGTCCTTTTTAGGTGTAAAAAGTCCCTCCTGTGTTCCAATGGAAGCACTTCCTGCAAGGCCGATGAATAAACCTAAGTGCTCGTAGCATGTGGTGAGAAGTAATAATACTGCTCTGTGTGCAGCCAAAATCCCACTCTATATATTTTAAAGTATTGGCAATACGCCTAGCAGACGGCTGTGCTGTCACGCTAGACCAAGAACAATTATGGAGTAAGGAACGAATGATCAGTTGTATCTTCATTTCCATCCACTTCCTCAGTTGTACATACAGGTCAAGGCTGCTTTACTTTAGTGCTAACTCGCATGAGGTCGTTTAAGTTGAAAAACTGATATCTTTATGCTTGGTGCAGCTGCAATGTCTAGACTACGTGGTTTAAAATTAAATTCTATCTTTTCAATGATGGTCTACCTGAATTGTATTTACATGGAGAGGAGTCATCTTTAGGTTTTAGATAGATTATTTTTGATAATTAGATCCGCCATTAATTTCCTCGCTTAGTTGCAGCTTTGTGGCTACCACACATCACTATGAATTAGTTTTTTTTAAGTTCAAGAAAAGGTTTATTGAAAAGATTATTATGATCATAAAAACAATACTTCATATATGCAGTTATTTGTTAATACATAAATACATGAAGGTGTAATAAAGAACAATAACGATATATAATATCCATTAAAATAGTAAAAGGATAATATAGAAGATGATATGAATACAAGCAAAGGTTCACAGAAATCTTAAATAACAGAACATGTCAAAAATACACAATTAAAATAAAAACTATATATATATATTTTTTATCCTTCTTCAAAAAGTAACTAATAAATTGTCTTCCTGTTAAGCATTAGACTTCGAGAGTGCGTGTTACTTTTTGAAGAAGGATAAAGATTATTCACCGGTGAGGGCATACCGGCAAACGCACCACCTGACTTCGGGCTCAATCCCGGAATGACCCATTCGGAAGAGAGAGTGAGTGTGTGAGTGTGTGAGTGTGTGAGTGAGTGTGTGAGTGTGTGAGTGTGTGAGTGAGTGAGTGAGAGTGAGTGAGAGTGAGAGTGAGTGTGTGTGTGTATGTATATATATGTATATATATAAAATAGAAAATGATAAATTAAACATAATTATAAATAAATAATAGGAGGTCAAGGAGGCTTGGTCACTTCTTGTTGTGAGGGAGCAGGAAAAGGAGTTTTCTTCACGGTATCGTCTAGAAATTGTGTGAGTGGGCCCCAAAGGTGAAAACGTTTAGTAGACTATGAATTAGTTTATTGACAATATTTGATCTGTGCGCGTGGTTGAGTTCTGCTCTGAAGAAGTGGGTCATGGCTTTGCCCCTTTTCGCTCTGCTGTCTTTCATGCATACGGTTTTCTTCTGTAACACATACACAGCATAGATAACGTGTGCAATATACAGCGTAGCACAACTCAACCACCAACATCTGTGGTATCACGGCTCTGTGTGTCGTCGACTCACAGGCTCCAGAGTCTGCTTTGCGAAGCAGGTGCGGGTTTTGCCAGTGCCGTCCGCGTGCAAACCCTCGCTTGCTTTGCCCATATATGGTCATTTTGTGCTCTGTATTTGCCAACAGTTGGCGCACGCGGCAGATGTGTGAAGGTAACCAAGCCCTATCGGCCCAGCCCAGCTTCTGTCGCCGTGTAAACCGGGCCGTCATGCGACGCGGGTTTGTTTAAATGTCACGTTTCAACATGTTCAGAGTCCAGGGAGGCTTGCATCACCCGCCTCCCCCTTGGGACTTGCGCTTGCTGAATAATGCTTTGCCTCATAGTTGATAAACAAGAAGCCTAGTGAGCGTGAGCCGCCTCGCCCTCATCTGGGAGTGAGGGGGCACCTTGTGAACTAGACGTAATGAGATAACCGGCTCTGCCTGCAAGGTCAGCTAGAAGAGCCTGTTGCACATAACGCGGGTAGCGGTGGGGGTGGCACGCAGACTGCTGGAATCCTCAAATGAGTATTTTTGAATGAACAATTGTCCTGGGCAGCTGACCCAAATCTCGCTCGATTTGCCACCCCATTTCCCCTCCCACCCCCTACACACCTTGTATGATGTCATTTAGACGGTCTTGAAGGTTTACACGTCAGCAGTTGGTGCGCGAAGCCTCCGCCATTAATTTCAGGTAGTGAGAAAGTGCCTATTTAGGGCAGGAGCGGCACACATCCTGTTTGGCATGCCTCTTTGCAGAAATCGCCCACTCATTACAAACTGCTTATTCACAGCCGTGCTGCATAACTAAATACTTATAAAGTCCCAAAAGCAAGACCTATTTTCTATGCCAATGCTTGTTTTATTTTTCAGTTGCCTAAGGAAGCATGGTTTGCGCTCAGGGAGACACCTCCCAGGTTTCGTCCCCTTATAAATTAACAGCACCAGGGGAGAGTGTCCCAGAGCTTGGACCTACTATATTGAGGCACTGCACATTCAAAGTCTGTTTGGATGCCTCACAACCCTTTTCATTAGAGTATTGTACTGGCCTTATCGGTGGCGGAGGGGTAATTTTCCACAATTTTGATACCCCATTGCCCTTACAAATATGGAGGCTTATGACTATACACAGGTTGATCCCCTAGAATACCTGCCCTTTAAGGATGATTTTTATGAGGCAGTGGATACCTGAAGGCCATAGGCCCCATGGAGCAAAGGCTCTCGCAGCAAATAGCACGGAAATGCACGAAGTTGGCTAGTCTGGCTACCCCTCCTGTAGGCTCACAAGCCCCTGTTCATCCTTCTGATGGCGATGAAGCTCCAGCCAAGCGCCAAAAAACAGGAAAGGTTAGACCACAATGCCTTTGAGTGTCTTAAACACGGCTTCATTAATCAGGACCCTCCCCCATCAACTTCCTGGGAATCACCTCAGCCTATCTCCACCCCCATCCCCGCCTTTCCAACTCCCCAGATCAGGACGCCCCCCACTGGCATACCAACGACGGCCAGGGGCCTTCAAGGCCTTTGCTCCCTTCCCCCTCCATCAGATCCTCCTGCCACTGCCCCGGGTCGGACCTATTAGACCCAGATGACATCATCCACTGCAGGCCGGGAGAGTTGTCCCCCTCTGTGACGGCTCGCATCCGAAAGCCTTTGGAAAAGGAGGATCGGAGCAGCCTGCATGCAGAGCGTCCCTGCCCATCACTTCAGGGAAATGTTTCTTTAACCACAGAGCTCGATCCCACCATGGCTACTTTCATGTCCACGTTTCTCAAAGACCCTAAGAAGGAAATTGATAGGTCCTGGCGCTCATGCCAGGACTAACTCCTGGCTACCCTTGGCCCCTTGACTAAAAATGTTGACATAGCCGAGGATGCCAAATCCTCATGCACCATTATCTACCCAGAGGTGCTCTTGGGAAGGGCACAGCGCACCATTGTATTCCTTGGGAATGCTAATTGCACTTCATCGGCAGAGCACAGACATTCTTTCCTCATTAAAGTCGTCCCCAATTTAGGGGATTTGGCAGTCTCTGAGGCAGACACAGTAGCTCAAGGGGGCCTCTTCTGGGAGACCTTCATAAAGGAACTGGGAAAATTTGTCAACACGTTCACTTCCCTAGACAAGGCCTAATCTTCTATGAAGAGGGTCTTCCACCCACTGGTTTTCCAGGGGGCAGGGCGAGGTATGGCCTGCTCATCCAGCCATGGTGGTCTACAATAAACTCGAGGGCAACGCTCCAAGAGCGGCGGTTACCAGGATAACACCTGTTATGCCACCTTCTATCACAAGGTCAGCATTGCGGAGGCAAAGGCAGAAGAACATACTCTACCCACAATTCTGGTGCGTGTCATTCCTTCCTCATCTCTAGGAGTTGGGGGGCGGTTGGCGCGATTCATGCCTGTTTGACGCTCTATTACCTCGGACGCTTGGGTACTGCAGACAATTCAAGTGTTTAAGATAGTTTTACGCATATCCCACTCAGAACTTACTTCCCAGGCTCATTCAGTTTTCCATGCAAAAGTTAGCCCTGATAGATACAAAGATTTCTTCACTTCTGGAAAGGGGGCAATTTGTTTCTCTGTCCCCCATCCTCAGGAATTCTTCAGCAATATCTTTTTGGTGGACAAGTCAGATGGCAGTCAACGACCTCTCATAGACCTTCACGATTTCAACTAGTGACTCATATACTGTAATTTCTAGGCATCCATCTTATCCGAGATCTCTTTCGGCCGTCCGATTGTATGGTTCAGCTAGACTTAAAAGACGCCTACCTATCCATTCCGATTTTTCCTCCTCACAGGAGGTTTCTGCAGTTCATCTGGAGCAACCAGATGTACGAGTTTACTACTCTGCCTTTTGGACTTTCTTTGCCCCCCTGGTGCTTCACGAAGGTTCTCAAACCGGCTGTGGAATATATTTGGGCTCAAGGGGTTCTTCTTATCGTCTATCTGGATGACATGCTTCTCCTAGCTCAGTGGACACAACAGCTGTCCTTACAGATGCAGTTGACTGTCAACTTGTTACAGAATCTGGGGTTTGTTATCAACGACAAGAAGTTACTGTTGATCACTTCACAATCCATCACATTTCTAGATTTTGTGAGGGATTCAACCAAGGCCACAGTTGAAATGTCTCCCCAAAAAAAAAAACACGAGTTACGCAATACCTTGGCAAGGACTCGGGTTTCTCTCAGACAGACTGCCCTTCTAGTGGGCTTACTCACCTCTTCTATCCAGATGATCTTCCCGGGACCTCTTCATTATCACGCCCGTCAATGCCTGAAAGTGGCTCACTTGTGAAAGGGTCTCACATATGCACAATACATAACACATAAGCATAACACATAAGCAGGAAGCAAAGGACGAAATAGGCTCGTGGCTGGCCCACATGAAGGCTTAAAACAGGAGGGAAATCTTCAGCTACTCCCCAGAACTCGTGATCGAATCAGATGCCAGCAGATCTGGATAGTGCGCCAGGTGTAGAGAACTCTCCACTGCAGGTGTTTGGTTCCCTCATGAGCAGGACCTGCATATCACTTGTCTGGGGCTCCAAGCAGGCTCCTTCGCGTCTGTGGCTGGACCAGGGACAGGATTCAGTAGTGCATTCTCCTCAAGATGGACAATATATTAGTAGTTCGGTATATCAATCACTTGGGAGGCACTCATTCCAAAGCTCTGTCGGATCTAGCGACCAGTTTTTGGGAATACTGCCTTCAACCTCAGATTTCGATTACTGTCGAGTACTTACCAGGGCAAAAAAAAAAAATCAGGTGGCGAATTGCCATTCCTAATCTTTCGAGATTCCAGTCTTTGGAGGCTGCACTCGGACGCATTTGAGTTGCTTCAACAAACCTGGGTCCGTTCTCGAGAGATCTGTTAGACTCTAGGGTGGATTTTCAGTTGCCTTGATTATTCAGCAGGAGGCCAGATCCGATGACAGTAGCCACTGACACATTCCTACATGCCTGGAGTCCGGAGAAGGGCTATGCATTTCCCCCACATTCGCAATGGTCATCTGGGCGTCAGCTCAGATCAGGTGGCAGGAAGCAGAGGTAGTCATGGTCACGCCGAACTGGATGTCTCAAGTATGGTTTCCGATTCTTCTAGAACTTTCTTGAGATTTTTCAATCCGACTCCCCCTGTTTCAGTCTCTCCTTCTAAATACGCATCAGATGCAGCATCCATTGGTTCTGGGGGGCTGCCTCGCATTGATGGCCTGGCTGATTTTAGGGGCAGATGGTCAGTCCTGGGCCTTTCGTAAGAGGCTGAGGATCTCCTCTTGAGGGCATGGGCAGGAAGCACGATCAAGCTTTACAGGTCAACTTGGAAGGGATGGACCAGTTGGTGTGTGACGGGGTTGCAATCCCGTGGGGGCTGATGTATTTCAGGTTGTGAATTTCTTTGCCTTCTTGCCCGTTTAGGCTTTGGCGTACTGATCTAATAAAACCTTTTAGTCAGCCACCTCTGCGGGCTATGTCCCAGTCGACAGCTCCCCAGTTGGGGAACACCCTTTTGTGTGCCGTCTTCTCAGGAGAATCAGGTTGTGTCTTCCCCCGGAGCCCCGTTAATCTACCCTCTGGGATGTTAATTGGGTTTTCAATTTGTTTCTGTCCTGGCAACCAAACACTTTCTTGTCCAGGAAGGAACTATCTGCGATAGGAGCAATGCTCCTCTGTCTTGTCTCATGCAGACGGGTATCCGATGAGAGGGACTTAAACATTACGGGCAGAACCTTTTCCCCCTCTGGAGTTTCCTTCTCTGTTAGCAGGCGCACTAAATGCCACACCAGAGTGATCTCTAACCCAGCTTTTCCGGATGCTCCAAAACTTTGCGTTGTGTGGTGCCTCAAGCCGTATGAATAGATGAAGGAAGAGTTCTGTCCTTCGGACGAGCACCAACTTCTGATAGCGCTCCGCAATACCCACAGGGCAGTCTCCTCTCCTACTATAGCCATCTGGCTGAGGTGGGTCATGCAGGAGGCAGGCATCAATTTAAAGATGTTTGGGGCTCATTCCCGTGGAGCAATGGCTTCTAAAGCTTTCAGTCTGGGTGCAAGGTTGGAGGATATCATGAATGCGGCAGACTGGTCATCAGATTCCACCTTTAAAAGGTTTATTTCAAGCCTGTGCTTGATATGGCTCAGCTGGTGGTCGATAAGCTTTGAACATGCATATTCCTCGCCTCCTTTCCTGACATAGAATGAAAAATGGCCTTGCTTTTGTAACGGAAAGTTTCAAATCTATTAAGGAGTCGGAGGCCGGAATTATCTCACCCTGGGGTCTTCAATCCGACTCCCTAGAGTTAAAGCAAATTGTTAAGGTTTGATAGTGAAAATAGATACCCATCTAGTGGTCCTATTCCTGCTCTTTCTAATCGTAGGATACTGTATTTCACCGAGCCTCCTGGTTTTTGGTTCATTGTCACATACACAAGTTACAGGATGTACGCTGTATAAAGACCTACTGTTTCATTTAACTGCCTATAATGCTATCTGTAGTAAGTAGTTAAGCTACATATAGACTCCACATGAACCTTCACTTGTCTCTTAGTTCATTAACAGCATTTTTCATTAGGGCGGGGCAGGAATGTTTCCCAGTTCATGTTTCAAAACGTTCACGTTTAATAAATACACCCTGATGCAGAGGGATCATTTGATGTGCTAAAGTAAAATGCTTCCACGAGTTGAAAATGCACTTTTTTGAACTGTCAAGATACCGTATCTTCTTCTAACATGATTTTTGTTGCATGATGTACATTGCAAATATTTTCATGGCTTGTTTCTGGCTAAGCTTACCCACCTCAATTCTATTGTATGTATATTGCTCAATAAGTTACTGCTTTTAACTAGCAAAAGCCTGTCCGCTTGTGCTGAGGGATCACGCCCCCACCTTTTACCATGCCAGAACAACAAAGGTCAACCCGACAGATACTCTTCAGGTTCAGGTCCGGCAGACAGGAGCTGGACATGCACTAAATGTGCAGACTCCCGACTGCCTGAGCTGAACTTTGTCAGACTGACCTCCTCAGTCTGGCAAAAGTGCCTCAAGGCCCTCCACCTCATGACGAGGGAGGGCGTCACCAATTTTTCCTTGGACCTGGGCACTTCAGTTTAATGCCCTGAAGTGCCAAGGGCAGAGTGTCAATCAGTGGCTTCTAGTCACAGAGTGAGGTGGGGGGAAAACTCTAAAATGTATTTAAAGAGACAGCTGTGAACCGACAAAATTAGGTTTTTTTGCACTTTAAAAAAACTTGATAAGCAGAAAAACACTCCTGGGACCTCAGAGGCTTGGGACTGCTGCTTTTCCTTATTGGCTGACCTATGGAGTCCCCTCTCGGAGAACTGCAGCTAAGGTAAGTTTCATGCATTTATGTTTGGTGCGTGCGTGTATGTATGTGTATTTGTAAGTGTTGTGAATGGATGCATACGTGTGTGTGAATGCATGGGTGTAAGTGAGGTATGTGTGCATGTGTGGTCCTCACCCTCCTCCCTGGTAAAATTACCGGCCGCCACTGCTTTTAACACAGAGATCCTTATGTATAGCCCAGTGAGGCATGATCCGGTATCAAGGAACTGCATGCAAACTGAAAGGCATTAATTTAGAATCTTGTTTTTATCCTCAATCTTTTGTTATTCCAAGGTTGTCAAAAGGGTTACTTTGGATAATAAATACTTCTTAGCACACTCAACTACATAGTGTTTTAATCCAGACATTGTGATTTTACAGAACAAGTACTCTTAATATATATTTAAATATGTATATATTAAGTGTGCATGATATATGGCTTCTACACATTGTAGCCCTCATTATGCACATGCCTAGTAGTGCTTTAATTTACAATTGGCATTTATATAACCATCACTCTACTGAAAGGCCAAGGATTGGATGTGCATTTAGTCTAAACACCTTAATGACCCAGTGGCAGGCAATGTGAGAAAGCTGTACAGCTTTTAGCCTCTGGACTCTGAATCGTGCTCATGATAAATGTCTACTCAGAGTCTCAACTCACCCAGACAATATAAGTATGCTTTGTAAAAATAAAACTGGAGAAACATCTCATCAGCCGCGATCTGTACAGGTAACAGCGGTGGAGCGGGGTAAGGGAGAATTTCGAGGGACGATGCAGAGGAAAAATTAAATAAATAATACATTTCCCCTCTGCATCGTCCCTTAAAATCCCTCCTTACCCAGCCCCACCGCTGTTACTTGCACGGACCGCGGCTGTACCTCATCTGGAAAATGGAAATACTCATAGGGAACACTGCATAAAGTAAAACACATGAAATGTAAACATGGACTGCTTTGTTGATATGGATTACCTTTGGGTGTTTACAGTCATAGTTGAGAATTTAAAGTCAAGACCATGAATAATTAAAAAGTCCTGGCTGTCTGATAGGTGTAAAGGAGTCTCACAAGATGGTCCAGGCAAATGGTGGTATGGGAGTGGGGCAGCGCTAATGTTGAAGGGGAATGGAGTGGGATGTAACACGAACAGTGATTACAGTACAGTTGAGGGACTGTCAGTGTTGAAGGTGTCGACACAATTTCTGGGAAAATGGGTAATTTTCTCTTCTGCTCCAACACCCTCACATTGATCTGTACTCCAAACAAACCCATCTGCTGCTTGCCAAGACTAGGGGCTTGAGTCTAGTGCTTGCTGCAACACAATGGAAACAACAATGTCCTCTATACCTTTAAGTGGCAGAGTAAGTGGTCACAATGAAGAACTTTGGAATGGAGGGCAGGGAATACGACAGTAGATCACTGTCTCTTTTCGGGGCCTCCCGACATTTTTTAAAGTTTATTTTTGGTTTAAAAAAAATTAAAAATTAAAATAATAATAAAGCAGCAGTAGTTAAAATACAATCATCTTATGCACACTAGCAGGTGCCTTGAAGACAACAATCTCCTAGTTAAAAAATGTCAAGCCACAATGAGGAAAGATAACAACACCACAATAGGTACATGTATATATGGGGAGTCGCACAGCTGTTCTGTACACATATACTATTCTCCGGGCCTATTTTCTGCTCCACCCGGTTCGTCCTTGTCTATCTCAAGCTCATGGTGGTCGTTCTCGTGAGGGTCGGAGTTATGGGCAGAGTTGCACAGTTCCCACCACTCCGTTAGATCCTTCTGCAACTTCTCTCTATGAAATTAATTTCACATGAACTGCTTCTGCTAATGCCCACTCTCGCACATCCCTAAGTCACGCTGTTATGTCTGGGCCTCTCAGTCTCATCCAGGTAATGGCAATTCTATGGCTAGCTAGGACCAGCATCAGCTGTAGTGGTTTGCACGCCACTTTCCGCTTCCTGGGTTTTTGTACATGGCCCAGCAGACACTGCAGTGGCTCCTCTATTAAGTGGAGGCCTGTGTTTTCGCACACCTTCGCCACAACTCAGGGCCTGAACTGCTGCAGCCCAGGACAGGCCCAAGCCAAATGTGGGTAGTCTGCCTGTTCCACGTCGCACTTAGGTCACGTATCAGTGTGGTTCTGACATATACGCCTTAGTTTCAGTGGTGTAAGGTAGGTGCAGTGTAAGAAGTTGTAGTGGATCAGCTTGAACCGCATGTTGTAGTACACTGTGTGCATAAGCGTGCTAATGGCCGTCCAGGTCTTGTCATCTATTTTTGCGTTTAGATCCCCCTCCCACGCTGCTCTTGTCCAAGGGGGCAGACCACTCGAGTCTAACCTCATGGCTTTGGATAGGAGCGATATCAACCTGCGCCTGAGTAAATCAGCGTGTGAGTAATAGGTCCAGTGCGTGAGGGCCACGTTATTCTAGCGATCTCCAGTATCCCCATGCACTGTAGGTAGTGACCCTGTCCTAGTGTGAAACTTGTGGGCTTCTTTGTATGATAGAAACGTTTTGTTCGGGAAAAGGTCTGCCAGGACGTCACAGATCCCATCTTTCCACGCCGGGAAGGACAAATGTGCACTCATAGCTCTTATAGGAGCTAGTATCCATATGGGGAGTTCCCTATAGAACAGCGTGCTTCTCAGTACCTTTTCAATATACTGTTGTCATATATTTGCTGTATGGCGTACTACATATGGCAGGTCATCGTTAGTCCCCCTACCCTACATCAGTGTTATCGGAAGCAGGTCCGAGTGCGCTTGTCCGGCCAGAAGTCGTTTTTCCCAGTTGTCTCTTTCTTATAACCAACGGGATGCATGCTGAAGCTGCGCATCAAAGTAGTATAAATCAAAACGTATAAATCAGCCTCCCCTCTTCATACCTGCGTGTCAGTGTACGCAGCACCACTATGCTACATTGTCGCACCCATAGTAAGGAGACAAGGATAGCGTTCAGCTGCTTAAAGATCAGAGTGGGAATTGGGCAGAGTGAATTCTAGAGCACATAGAGGCAGCATGGCAGCATTACCATTTTATCCACTGCAAGCCTGCTGATTATTGAGAGTGGCTATGTATTCCAGAAGGCCACAGAGCAGCGCAGCTATTAACTGCGCATTGTCAAGTGCTACCTGGACACCGAGGTACCGGAAGCACACCCGTTCCCACCTAACTCCCTGGCCTGGAAGACTTTCTAGGGGCAGTGTAGCTATGCAAGCAAGAGTTAAAATCGGTGATTTATGCCCGCTGAGCCGCAGACCAGAGGCCTCACCAAAATGTTCCAAATGCTGCAGGAGCCTGGGTAGGGCTTCCGAGGGAAATGCCACACAAGATGGCACTGTCCACATACACGGAGATCGCGTGAGTCGTGTCTCCCACTTGGATAACCCACTGCCTCATTTCCTCCCGCATTCGCACCGACAGGGGTTCAATGGCAAGAGCAAATAGGAGGGGCGAGAGCGGACATCCCTGGCGCATGCCCCGTCCCAAAGTCCTCTCCTTTGAGCGGGCTCTACCCACTCGCGCACGTGGTTTTGCATACAGGATTTTAACCCAGCGGTGGAAATGGGGCCAGAGCCCCACTGTCTCAAGTACCTCAAGCAGGTAACCCCAGTCAACTGTGTCAAAGGCCTTTGCCAGGTATGTTGACACAAGACTAAGTTCTGCGTCCTGGTATTTCACTTCCTGCATAATGTGGGTTAGCAGGCACAGGTTCATGCCAGTGTGGCGTCAAGGTATGAAGCTGCATTGGTCTTCGTGTATAAGGTGTGGTATACACTGGGCGAGGCGAGAGGTAAGGAGTTTAAAAGTATTTTAGCATCTATATTAATCATGGTAAGCAGACGGTAAGAGAAGGAGTCCTGGCTGTCCCCGCCCGGTTTTAGTATCGTATATATTTCACCTTGACTCATGGTGGGGGGATAGGATTCCACGATCAAAGCCCTCCATGTAGACCTGCTGTAGTGCCTGTGTCACAGTGGCCAAATATGCATGGTAAAATTCAGGCGGGAACCCATCCCTCCCCTGGGGCCTTAGCCCCTGGGAGCATGAGTAGTGCTGCTTGCATATTCTCAATGGTCAGCTGTGCTTTGAGCTCATCAGAGGCCTGTGTGGGGAGGCATGTAAGATTCAAGGCGCGCAAGTATGGGACGTAATGATCCTCCCTCACTGCTGGGTCTGCAGCATATTCGGTATGTAGGTGTTGTTGGAGCACCTGCAGGATTGCAGACCTGGTGTATAGTGTCTCATCAGTCATTAAATGGAGAACAATATTTGGCACTGGGGTCTGCTCTCTGCGGTGGATCCACGCCAAGACGGTCCCGATCTGTCCCCCAGTCTATGCAAGCACTGTTGATACTGACGGAGTGTGTAATTGTCTAATCTATCCCATATGTCGCTTATGTGCGTACGTATATCCCCCTCTCAGACCATGGCGGTCAGGTCAGCCTGGTCTGAGGCCTGTGCCTCCGCCAATGCCAATTCCTCTGCCTCAAGGTCCAGTTGCAATTGCCTACGGACTCCACCTGTCAGCCCCATACAGGCCTCTCGAACCACGGCTTTCAGTGCCTCCCATTCTGTGGTTCTAGTGGTGTTTGCCCCTCTCAGTTCATTGTCAGAGTCAGCCAGGACATGAGATATGTTCTCCTTTCCAACCGGATCTTCTAGGATATCCGACATTTTCCACTTTGTTGGAAGGTGGGCAGGGGTGCCACAACAGACCATGCAGCTAATTGGGGAGTGATCATAGAGGAAACGGGCCAAGTGGGTCACTTCAACATTTAGGTCAGCCTCGGTCTCAGAGACTAAAACCATGTCCACACTACTGTATGTGTTATGGGTGGAAGAGTGGCAGATGTACAGGCTCTGAGTCGGGTGTCTAATTCTTCATATATCCTGTATTGCTAAGTTTCCCATCACCTCTGGGAGACTCCCAGTCATCCGTGAATTGATGCCTTGTCTAGGTGGGTGCCTGTCCAGATCAGGGTCTAGTACACAACTGTGGTTCCCCACCTAGAGAAGCAGGCGTCTAGGGTTAGTGCGTTTTGTATGGACTGGTAAAAGTCTGGGTCATCCACGTACGGTGAGTAGATGTTCAGGACACCCATATCTCGTCTGTCTAGTTTTGCCCTGAGCAGGGTGTAGCTGCAGTTTACATCAGCTTCCATGTACTGTAAGACAAATGATATGCCCGGGGCCACTCATATCACCACACCCCGCGCGTAGGTAGAGTGAAAAATCTTGCCCCTCCAATTGTTTTGCTAAATTATTGGCCCCGGCGTCCTCTAGATGGGTTTCTTGTGAGCAAGCCATTGAGACGTGGGGCCTCCGGAGGAACAAAAGTACTCTAGCATTTTGTACATGTGCCCAGTCCCCTTACATTCCAGCTAACGAATTTAACCCCGACTATCCCAGTAGTGCCTCACTTGCCTACTCTCAGGTCCCTGCATGTGCGTACTTCTCATACTCGACATATGCTGCATACAATAACTTATAACAGTGTAAACTGTAACAAGTTCCTCCCGCCTCCCAACCTCACGGACAAATGACTTGCAACAGTGCATTTGACTATGGCCTCCCCATGCTTGTGCCAGGACGTGCACGGCTCCCCTTACGGCCAAACAGGGGCCACTAAACTTCCCAGAGAAACTAGCCTCCTAGCATAGCCCAGAGTTTCAGCGTGCTGAAGTAGCTCAGCAAGGTACCCTGTGCACGTGGGCAGTAGACAATGAAATTAAAAAGGTCCCAGTTTTGCCACTTATCCCAAGGCCCAACCTCCCATCAGGCTGGATGCCTCAAGCGTAACTCCCTCCCAGCCCGTACACGCTCATACACACCCCTCTCCCCCTCCCCCCCAACAGCACCCAAGCAGTTACCATGTGTCTCACTAGTGCTGTACTCTGTAATTATTGTACAAGGGAGGGTACCCAAACAGTGTTTCAGTATTTGCACATGCTTCTTGTGTTATTCGGCATCCTCTGTGATCAGGTCGGAGTCCTGGATAGTGGCAGGAACCACATCTGTCGTTGGACTGAGTGTTTCAGGGACACCCACCAGGTCGGACCCAGGTTCAGCAGCCGGTAGGGAGATAGTGCTCACATCAATGGATTTCTCTTGCATAGTACCATCTTCAGCCACCGTGATGCTCTGTTTATCCGGTGGGTCTCCATCAGAGTTTCGGTCTCAGAGATTTTTGCTTCTTGTTTCAAGTTCAGGGGAGGTTAGAGGGAGCGCCACCTCGAATTTCCAGCCACACCCAGGCCTCACCCGGAGACTTGATAAAGTAGGCCCTCCCCTGTGCAAACACCTTCAGCTTGGCTGGGTAGAGCAACATATACTGCACGTGCATATCGCGGAGCTTCTGTTTCACCCCCCAAGAAGGTTTTGCTTTGCTCCTGGACCAACCTGGTGTAGTTAGGTGATATGGCAATCTTATTATTGTCATAGCACAGATTCGGTCTTTTTTGCGGCCTATAGGATACAGTATTATTTTTTATATTTATATTGCGCACAATCATCCCCCAAGGGATCTCTCGGCGCCTTTGGAGGCAGGCTTCGTGGACCCGGCAACTCAGTTAAATAACCAGGTCTTTAAGTGCTTCTTGAAGATGGTTAGATTTGTGCAGGAGCGCATATCTATGGGCAGCAGATTCCATTTTTTGGGTGCCAAATACGAAAAGGCACGCCTCCCATCTTCACTTTTCTGATTCTCAGCATTTGGAGAAGCTTTTGGACGCTAGATCTTAAACGACACGCCGGAGAGTACCAAACCAGCTTATTTGTAAGATATGAAGGCCCCTGTCTGACACGTGCCTTGAAAACTAGGCAGAGAAGTTTAAAGAAAGCCCTCTTTCTGATCGGCAGCCAATACAGTTCTCTCAATAGCGGGGAGGATGGTGTGAGTGGAGGTTTATTCAAAGGAAAACGAGCCGCTGTGTTTTGCACGACTTGTAACCTCGACAACAAGTCCTCCCTCACCCCCACTAGGAGAGCATTCCCATAATCCAGTCTGCTGACTAGCAGTGACTGGATCAGAACCCTTCTAGCAGAGAGAGGAACCCACGGAAAGACCTCCTTCAAGGTACGCATCAGGCCAAAACATTTGCCGGATAACATTTTAACATGTTGTTCCATGGATAAATTATTGTCTATTGCCACGCCCAGATTATTTACCCATTTTTTAGGGGAAGGGGGAGAACCTAGTGCTTCTGGCCACCATTCATCCGTCCACAGTTCCTCTGCTTTGCCAAACAGTAGCATCTCAGTCTTGTTGGAATTAAGTTGGAGGTAATTGTTTTTCATCCATATGGAGATTTTAATCATACAGCTCTTAAATCTGTCTCTGGTCACCAAGTGGTCCTTTTCTATGGGGATTAACACCTGTGTGTCATCCGCATAGGAGATGGTTTGGAAACCACAGGATTTTACAATGGTAGCCAGAGATGCCACATAGATGTTAAACAATGTGGGGCTTAGGATAGAACCCTGAGGCACCGCCTTATCCACCACTATGGTCTGAGAAGCGAAAGAGTCTAACTGTACACACTGGGATCTATCTGACAGAAAACTCCGCAGCCACTCCCATGCCCCTCCACTGACACCTATCTCCCGCAGTCTGTTCAACAGAATTCTGTGAGAGATGGTGTCAAAGGCAGCTGACAGATCAAGTAGGACCAGCACAGCCGGAGTCCCTTCGTCCAATAGGAGCCTGATGGTATCTGTTACCTCCACGAGTGCGGACTCCGTGCTGTGACCAGCACGGAAACCCGACTGCGAGGGACCTAACAGGCCGTGCTGCTCCAAATGATCTGACAGTTGGCGGTTGATCAAAGTTTCCATGACTTTAAAGCAGCCTGGGAGGAGCGAGATAGGTCTATAATTCTGCAGATCGGCACAGTCTAACGAAGGTTTCTTAGGCAGGGGTTTAATGAAGGCCTTTTTCCAGCTGGCCGGAAAAGAGGATGTCGCTAGGGACAAATTACAGACTTCCGTTATAGGGTTTACAAGCTCTATAGCTAAGTCCGCCAGCACATAGGGGGGGGGGCTATATCGGACGGGGAGCCTGACTTCAAGCCTTTCAGTAATGGTAGCACCTGTTCCCTAGTAATGGTTGCGAAAGTCTCTAGTCTCACCGACGAAGGAATATCAGTGTGAGGACTTTCTTCCCAGTTATCTGGTAATGGCTTAAAGGAGTCATATATGATGTCTATTTTGTTTTTGAAATGAGTCGCAAGCTTATCGCTAAATTCCTGTGTGGGAGGACAGGCAGAGTTGGTTACACTAGGGGCCGTGAATTCCTTAAGAATCCTAAATAGTTCTTTAGAGGAACCCTTTGCCCCCTCTATGCGAGTAGCCAGGAATGCTCTTCTTGCAGTATTGCAATTGTTGAGATACCTTCTATGAGCAATGTGATAGGCAAGTCTATCCGTCTCCGCTTTTGTTTTCCTCCATTTTCGTTCCTTTCCCCTACCTGCAGCCATCTCAGTTTTTAAATTGTTCGAATACCAAGGGGCAGGGATTTCTTTTATCATGTATTGTGGTTGATTTGCTCGGGGCAATCTTGTCAAAGGTCCTTATGACCTCTGACTCTAATTTGCCTAAAGCGATGTTAATGTCCTGACATTCACTAAGCCGGGGAGGAGAAAATATTGTACTAAACCTATTGGGTGTGACCTTCCTCAATTGTCTACGCAGAACTTTCCGCCCTGGAAAACTCAGGGCCCTATGGTCCGACCAGCTCACTACTAAAGGTGGTTCTGTATGCAAGCTAGGGATGTTGGTAAAAATATTATCTAGCGTATGGCCTGCTATATGGGTTGGACCAACTACTCTGGGCAACAATTCTAATGATTCCATGGCTGCTAACAAGTCAGCCGTGTCAGTATTAAAATTCATATCAAAATGAAAATTAAAATCTCCTAAAAGGAAAAAGTCCTTCGTTTGCAGAACATATGGGGCCAAAGTTTCTAATAAAGAGGCACAAAAGCCCTTCTTGTTTTCCCCCGGAGTGTGGTATACGACTGCTCCTGTCACTTTATGGCCATATGCCAGTTCAATGGATATAATCATTAGCTCCATCATGGGAGACGATGTTGTATCCAACACCTTTATATTTAACCCAGCGCGGAACGCAATGGCCAACCCCCCACCTCTTTTTCCTATTCTGTCCAACCTTGATACCTTATAATCCGAAGGAAAGGCAATGGCTAGAGACGGGGCGGAATGTGTGTGTAACCACATCTCAGTGAAGAAACATATATCCGGTTTACAATTTTCCAAAAGATCCCAAATTTCTATGGCGTGCTTGGAGATATATCTGGCATTAATGTATAACCCTTTGAAGGTGCCGTCTGCCCTCATGCCTTTATTTGTGTCCTCCAACGTGGTCATATTCATAATTACTTGCTGCGCTGAGGGCTAATTCTTATTCCAGGGACCCCTTGCCCTCTGGGGCTGACTAGCTAGCCATTGGCAACCGGAGTGGCCGCTTTTGAGAACCCTGGTGTCCAAGCAGAACCTACCATCACATTCCCTGCAGAGGCTTGTTGTCCCTAGTTCCAACAGCTTCTCCCTGGAGTAATTTAGAGGTGACATTATTGAAGATCGAGGGTATTATCGAGAGTTGTTGGCTGCGTTCAGGCGCAGACGGGCTTGCCTTGTGCGCACCTTCGGCGCGGCGCGCCCGCAATTAGCTTGCTTTTGAATGACTCGGCGGTGGATCACTAGTGCGCTAACTTCACAAGATGGCGCCCCCCCGGCCAAGCTAAGTGACATGCCTTAAGGAGTGGTGACAAACACGCTTGTTTTTTCGCCCCATTAAGATCTCCACTGAAATCGCATACAGGCACCAATAAATGTCAGCATTTTGTTGGATTTCGCCATTGTCTCCGCATTTTATTTTTGGCAGGCACGGCGAGAGACAACACGGAGACTCGAACCCTGTTCCCCAGGTTCCAAAGTTGGCATCCATATAAGTTATGCCACACCTTCTCTCCGAAACAATTGACATTTTTTCGTGGATTCATCTCCTTTTACCTCACTGAGTTACCTTCCATCCATATAACCACCCTTATCCCCTTCCTCCCTTTTGTTTTCCTGACCACCCTTCAAGAGTGCATGGGGAGGGCGTTCCCTTGATTACACAGCAGTGTAGGAGGTGGGCACTAGAGATATGGATAGCGCTTTACTCTATTTCAAGGCCTCAAAGGAGAGAGCAAACAACCGGTATTCCTCCATTATGCAACAAGGTCACTCTTGAAGCATTTGCAGGAGTATCCATATTGGCTTTCCTAGGTGCAAGGTGGGACGTGGTGTACAGTGTGGGGGAGTTTTGAATGTCTGTACTGAATATCAAGTTAATGTTATCAGGTGAGACTTGTTTGTGAGGTAGCAAAGGGGTGAGACGGTAGTGCTATGTTGGCGTAATATTATGTATACTGGCTCAGCCAGGGATTTGCGTAGTGTACGATTAGTTGCTTCTTTATTATAATGCCAACTTCACATATAACACTCCTCTCCCATGGCTCCATAAATCAAGTAATCCTACTACTTAATCCTGTAGCTGTTGGGTTAGATTATGTGTGGCATTTCTCCATTTGTTAGGCACATAAGCAGATCCACTTTGGATAGCGAACACCCGGTCTCTTTAGCTATGTCCGGCCATGACGCCATAAGAGAGGAAGACCCGCAATCGAATTTCCACAGGGTAAGAGCTTTTGGAAATCATAGTCTATACTTAGTGTGGCCAGATTTTTTGCCCCATGAGCTCCTTAACGTCTTCGACACTTTCAGCGCATTTTGACAGGTGAGCGACGCACTGCGTCAGTGGTTGCCTTGCTGTGCATATTGTTCCTTCTTTAGTAAAAGTTAAGCACCAGGACACCCCTTGTTAGCTGCTTGCCCAATGTCTTTCTCTTCTTTCCCTTCAAAAAAGGTTTTTATTCTTATCTTTCGAAATAATTCACTTAATTCACACCTTGTCTAGAATTTGTCCATCAAGGTGGTGGGAACAAATCCCAAGCCTTTGTTTAGGACCATCAATTCTTCTTTACTGAAGGTTTCATCTGTGAAGCTAACTACCAATCCTACATCAGAATTCTTTCGGAAGGTAAGAATAAAAACACATTGGACACACACCCCTAAGCCAGAAGTCTACCTTCTGCCCACCTTCTACCATGATGCTTCTGGAGGTGCTGGCATTTGAAGAAGCAGTGACCACAGAAATCTAGCAGCGCCATCCTAGGAGAGAGACTTTTAACAACCTGAGTAAGAAGGAGCATGAGGCATTAAAATCCCTGAGTATCAGAAACAACATTGTAATCAAGCCGGCCGATAAAGGCCGAGCAACAGTTATACAAAAGACAGAAACCTACAGGGAAGCAGGTCTCATTTTGCTTGCTGATGTGAGACACTATAAGAAAATACAACGGGACCCTACACTACCTCTCCAGAAAAGAATCTCTATCCTCACTCGGGAAGCTATGGACAACAATTGGATCACCAAAAACGAGAGAGACTTCCTCGTGGCAGAGGAACCCCGTGTCCCTCTATTCTACAAGATTCCAAAAATCCACAAGGGCAGGCTTTCCCCAGGGAAGACCAATTGTATCTGGAATTGGATCGCTACTCGAGCCGCTGTCCAGGTATACTGACTGGTTCCTGAGACCCCTGGTCCTGAAGATAAAGTCGTATGTCAGAGACACAAAACATCTTCTCAACCCACTGACAGATCTGGATTATGACCCTAAAGTGAACACTATGATGTGTCTAGATGTGGAAGCGCTGTATACGAGCATCCCCCAAGAAGACAGCCTCCACGTTATCCAAAACATACTACAGAACCAAGATTGGCCATGGGAAGCACCAACAGAATGGGTCATGACATTATTGCACCTAGCCCCGACAGAGAATTTTTTCACATTTGAAGAACAGCTGTTCCTCCAAGTCCATGGGACTTCCATGGGCAGTACGTTTGCTCCTAGTATAGCTTGTCTATACATGAGCAGCTTTGAAGGGAAACACATATGGTGTAACAACCCATATTCAGACAACATTCTAAAAAGGTTCAGGTACATCGACGATATCCTTGTCATCTGGAAAGGTGACAGGGGAGCACAAGAGTTCACAAGGTGGATGAACATGTTGAACCCGTACTTGAAGTTAACTATGTCAACACATGATGAGAAAGTATCCTTCTTAGATGTAAACATTGTTGCCAAAGGCGGAAAACTAGAAAGCACTCTGTACACTAAACCTACAGATAGGAAAAGCTTGCTGCACTTTGAAAGTGCCCATCCCCGATCATTACGGGAGAATTTACCTGTGGGACAATACCTCAGGATTCGGAGAACTTGTTCTGACCATGTCAGCTTCAACAAAGAGGCTGACAAACTAACCCTGAAGCTACAACAAAAAGCTTCCCTGAAAAGAGTCATAGACCAGGCTTGCAAAAGATCACGCAACACTCCTAGATCTGCCCTTTTAGAAACTAATGTGAAGACAGAAACTAAATCACTTATCTGTGTCACCACATAGAATTCCTCCTCAAATGAAATAAAGAAAATCATTAACAATAAATGGTCTATGTTGACATCTAACAAAATCACGTTCGAAAAACCTATGTTTTCGTTTAAACGGAACAAAAGCCTGAGAAATTCAATTGTTCACACAGACATGCACAAATCAAAACTAGATAACCAACTGACCCTATGGAATAAACCCCCTGTCAGAGGCAACTACCCCTGTGGATGTGTGTAGTCTGTCCCTTTACCACACACACAAAACAGTTAGAACTAGGTCTGGGGTACCCATGGGAGCAACGTGACCATACAAATTGTAACTCAGACAATGTAGTGAACCTCATTACATGTCCTTGCAAACTTATGTATGTAGGGATGAGGACTAGAAAGGCCAACATACGAATAGGGGAACATCACAGCACTATCAGGCGTTCAGTCGTAGCAACCAAACTGACAGCCCACTACCTGGACAAAGGGCATACTGACCAAGATCTGGTATGGACAATAATAGAGAAGGTCAAAGACTGTACTAATATACCCAAGAGACTTCTCGAAAGAGAACAACGATGGGTTTATAGACTTAAAACCCATACCAAGGGATTGAACGATCCCATTCCCTGGCATCTATTGAATTAAAGATAGTGCAGGTATCGCGTTGACACCCATGTTATAGGAATAAACATGAACATGCATGAACATTTTTGCTCCCATTAATCCGAACTGACCTGGACTACTGGTTAAAGATCTTTATTTACCAGGAGTGTGAATAGATACCAAACACCAACGTACACGTAACAGTTCCGTGCATAAGGGGGGGCGTGGCTTGGCAGCCGACGGGCATGGACGCGTGAGCAAAGAGCTCCGCATCCCGCCCGGCTAAAATCCTGTGCAGTGAGGTGCCCCCGGCGCTCCGGAGCTTCTGGAGGGCTTCCCCCGTTTGGTCTGTGCCCTTGGAGTGGACCGACACCCAGGCTCGCGGCGCTGAGGGCTGGCGCCGCGACAACAAACGCGGTGGAGGCGGGTGGCTGCCGGCCATTTTGGGCGGCCCGCGAGGGGACGGGCAGCCGCGGCCCACGGTGCATTGGAGGCCGAACGGAAGTGCGGGGAACCCGGCGGGCGCAGCAGGAAGTGCCGGTCGCCTGCTGGTGGAAGAAGGAGAGCGGAGGTGGGTGCCCCTGACCGGCGCTGCCACCGAGGGCTGCACAGTGGCGGAGCGGCGCACAGGAGAGAGGAGCTGGGCCTGTGGCGGCGGCGAGGCCCACTAGCGCAGGTGCGGAGGCAGCGGACAGCGGACCCAGCGCGACTGGCAGGCAGACGGGGCCGCGGGGGAGGCGACTGGCCCTGAGAGAGACATTGAGGTGCAGAACTATCTGACCCGGGGCTGCGGGCCTGGGACCCGGCGGAGTTCGTGACCGCTGGTGTGCGGTGGGGGCCTGGCTCATCGTGGTGCCCCGGGGAGGACGGCGGGGACACCCCGGCTGGGGAGTGGATCGGAAGCGGTGCAGAGAGGGTCCCCGCAGTGGATGTGAGGAACGCGGGGCCTGAGTGCTGACGGATATCCCGTGGATTAGGCCTTGTACCGGCCTGCGAGTGTCAGGCGCCGAAGCATGGGCAAGCCGCGTCCCAAGCTGGGAGGGAACCCGGCGGACCCGACGGGGGACACTGTCGCCGGCCGGGAGGGCGGAACGAGTGCGGACGCAGCGGTGGGCCTCCAGCAGCGGCAGCTGGACCAAATCCTCCAGGCCATAGCGGACACGAAGTCGGCGTTGCAGGCGGACATTGCCCAAGTGTCCACAGATCTGGGGCTGCTTCGGGCGGACCACAGGAAGGTGGTGGATAGGGTTAAGAACACGGAGGACAGGTTGGATTCGATGGCCCCAGCCCAGAAGGTGACGGAGGGCCAGACGGCGGACCTCCTGCGGAGGGTCATGGTCCTGGAAAAGAGGGCCGAGGACGCTGAAGGGCGTAACCGCCGCAATAACATTCAAGTGGTGGGTCTGCCGGAAAAGATTGAAGGGGGTGACATGCTGGCCTTCTTGGAGACCTGGTTGCAAGAGGTGGTGGTGCCGGAGGGGCTCACGCGGTTCTACACCTTGGAGAGGGCGCATAGGGTGCCTGCTCGGCCCCCGGATCCAGGCCGTCCGCCCCGGCCGGTGGTAGCCCGCCTGCTGCACTACAGGGACCGAGACATCATTCTACAGAGGGCTCGAACGCGGGGTCCCTTCCAGGTGCAGAATGTCCCGGTTTCCATTTACCCGGACAATCCCATGGAGGTCCAGCGCAGACGCTCCTCCTTTCAGGCGGTGAAGAAGGCACTGCGGGACGAGGGGCTGCAGTACTCCTTGTTGTTCCCGGCACGCCTCAGAGTGGTGCTGGATGGTGCGACATCGTTCTTCACCGACCCCGCAGCGGCTTGGAGCTGGCTGGAGGCGGCCAGGACCCGTGCGGTGGCGCACACGGATGGAGGGAGACCGTCGGGGGCACTGGCAAAGCCCCGTCGTAGCAGACGCAACAAAGCGCGGCAGGCGAGGGTCCGGTCGCCTGGAGCATCCCAAACGGTGTTGGAGCGGCGGGCTGCTCTGCGAGCGGTCTCTGAGATCTCCGGGGCGGCGGCCTCCCAACCCAGCGAGGAATCGGGCTACCGGAGGGGCACTGAGGACTCCCAATCTGATGGCGCTGAAGGGGAGGCGAAGATGTTACCTGATGTAACCCCTGGGACTGCTGATGAGTTGCTGGACGCTTGAAGGTTTGAAGTGCTTTCGGGACCCGGCCGGGAGGGCACGGACAATGTGGAGCTGAGATGCATTGAGAGTGAGGCCGGACGGGGCCATGCGGGGTTGGGGGGAGTGCTGCTTTGGGATGGGGTTCTGTGGCTGGTCGTGAGGGGCCTGGCGGGGAGAGAGTGGGGGGGCCTAAATGGAGCGGAGCGCTGGGGGACGACCGGTTGAGACTGGGCAAGGATGCTTAGATGAGGACTGTCGTCAAGCCCGTCTGGCAGTGAGCCACCACCTCAACCTCACGGACGAAGTGAGACACTGGTGGCTACCAGAGAGTTTGGTTGCTGTTGGGGCTAGTATTTGGATGGGTAACTGCGGTTTAGCACCTGTTCTGGGGAGGGGAGGGAGTTCGGGGAGTTGGGTAGTTGTGAGATTTATGGGGTTTGTCAGTGTGCCTCGGGGGACCCGCAAGGGGTGGTTGGTTCAACGATGGGATTGGGACCCCCCCTGAATTGCGATTTATGACTTGGAATGTGAGAGGGCTCACCTCTATGGTGAAGAGGCATAAAGTCCACGCGTACCTAGTGCGGAGAGGGGTTCAGGTGGCATTCCTCCAGGAAACCCATTTAGACAGAGAAGAGGGGAGGGCGTTGCATAGACGCTGGAGGGGCCAACTGTATTACACAACATTTTCGAAATTTGCCCGGGGTGCCCTGCTTTGGGTGAGGGCGGGAGTCCCTTTTCAGCTTCTCAGAACGCTAGTAGACCCGGAGGGCAGGTTTGTGGCAGTGCAGGGGCGACTGGATGGGAGGGATATAGCTCTGTGTAGTGTGTATGCCCCCAATATGGACCAGGCCGCTTTCTTTTCCAAACTGTCGGGTCAGCTGGCGGAGTATTTGACGGGGGCGGTGGTGTTGGGTGGGGATTTCAATTCAGTGCTGGATGTTGAATTGGACAGGTCCCATCCGCCCCTTGCACAGTCGGTGGTTTGTAGGGTGGCCAAAAGCAGGCGGGCTTGGCAAGATACTTGGGGCTTGGTGGACACATGGCGTACCCAGCACCCGCACGACAGGGACTACTCATTCTACTCGGCTCCTCACGAGTTGCACGTCAGGTTAGATGGCATATTGTGCTCACCGGATATTCAGCCTTTGATGCGGCATAGTGAATATTTAGCCAGGACCGTATCGGACCATAACCCATGCGTGGGGATGCTGCAATGGTCCAGGCAGAGGCAAGCGATCCCTACTTGGCGCCTTAACCCCTTGCTGCTAGAGGACTCGGTGTTCCGGGCTGAGATCAGTGACTGTATAGCACAGTATTTTGGGCACAATTCAGGGACGGCGGCGAACCGAGCGACGGAATGGGACGCGTTTAAGGCGGTCGTCCGGGGGGCTTGCATATCATCCACGGCCGGGGTGCGGAGGGCCTTGTTAAAAGGGATGGACGGAGCGGAGGCACAGTTACGGGAGGCGGAGCGGGCGCATCAGGGGGGGGACGGGGAGGTGGCTGGGGTTGTAGAGGCTCCCTCCTGGCGTGGTTGGCGAACCAGACGGCGCGCGGTGACCCTATACTCACTCTGGTAGAGGAGGGGGGGTCCCGGTCTACTCCCAGGTGGGGATTAATATGCGGTTCGCCAGCTATTATACTGGGTTATATGCTAGTACTATGGAGCGGGAACCTGAGGGCCTTGTTGATTTTCTGTTGGCAGCCCACCTGCCTCGACTGGATTCAGACGCTAGAAAGGGCCTTGGGGGCGCGATTACGCTGAGCGAAATCCGAGTGGCAATTAGGCATATGGCTCGTCGAAAGACCCCTGGAGCAGATGGATTGCCTGTCGAGTTTTATGCGGCCTACCCGGATCTGCTGGCACGGCAGCTACAAGCCCTGTATAGCGAGGCATGGGGGTTGTGGCAGTTGCCCGCCTCTGCTCGGGAGGCGATCGTGATACCCTTGCTGAAACCCGGTGGGGAGGCGGGTGCGCGCACAGCATACCGCCCGCTCTCTATGCTGACGGTGGACTACAAAATTCTGAGTAGCATTTTGGCGTCGCACCTCCTGACCCACATGACCGCCTTGATCCACCCGGATCAGGCGGGCTTCATTCCCCGACGCAGCACGGCCACCTCCATTCGACGGCTGCTGCGGGTGATGGAACTGGACCGGGATGAATACCCGGAGGCATGTACACTGTCGGTCGACTTAGAAAAGGCCTTCAATAGTGTGGAGTCGCCATATTTGTATCGAGTGCTGCGGGAGTTCGGTTTGGGGGAGGACTTTGTACGTTGGACCACCTTGCTGTATAGCGGGGCCACGGCCCGAGTGAAGACGGGGACTACTATCTCGGCCTCCTACCATGTGCGGAGGGGGACGAGGCAGGGCTGTTCTCTATCCCCCTTGTTGTTCGCGCTGGCTGTTGAACCGCTGGCCGCTCACGCCCGACAGGGGTGTGCTTATTCCGGAGTCTCCCTGAGGGGGGACGCCCACTACATCTCCCTGTATGCAGACGACCTGCTGTTGTTTTTGAGGGACGCGACTGATGCGCTAAAGGGAGCGGTCGCCCTGTTGAAGGAGTTCGGTCGCTTGTCCGGACTGAAAGTGAATTGGGGTAAGACGTGTTTGTTTCCGTTGTCACACGGCGGGGGGGACACGGCAGATGGAGGGACGCATCCGATGGGAGGGCAGCTGCCTGCGCTACCTGGGGGTTAACATTTATCATACCCAGGCAGATTTGTTGGAGGGGAATATTGGTAGGGCACTTCGGGGGCTGCGTGGTAGTATGGGATTTTGGAGTACACTCCCGCTCATGTGCCGGGAGGGTGGCATTGCTGAAAATGGTGGTGCTGCCACGCCTTCTCTATTTTTTCCGCACACTTCCTATATGGATCCCGGCGTCGTATTTCGCGCGATTACGGGCACTTTCGACGGGTTTCATTTGGGGGTCGGGACGGCGGCGGGTGGCGCTGGCCACGTTGCGGCGGCCACAAGCGGAGGGGGGCCTGGCAGCCCCCGACTTTGAATGGTACTATTTGGCAGCCCAGCTTCAGTGGCTCACGCAGGCGGTGGCCCGGGAATATAGAGGCCCAGAGGGCCCGCAGGACAGGTTGATCCCACGGCATGTGCTGGCCTTTATAGTTCTCCAGCAGCGACTGGATCTGACTCAGCTGACCCTGGAGGAACGCACCCTCCGGCAGTGTTGGAATAGGTGCCAGAGGCGGGCAGCTATAGTCCGCCCGTACGCTCCGGAAATCCCTCTTGGGATGTGTACCGCGCTCCCGCATGGGGGTGATTGGTCGGGGCTAGCGAATTGGGAGGAGCTGGGAGTACAGATGGTAGGGGACCTATTCCGAGACGGTGTGTTATTGCCCTTCCAGGACTTGCAGGATGTCTACGGGCTCCCGCAGGGGGATTTTCTGCTCCATGCGGCTCTGGTGGCGAGCATCCAGAAGCATTGGAATATGGGGCTGTCGGAACCCCCGACCGCGGCGGGTTGTCAATATGTCGTGATGGCGGCAGGGACAGCCAAAGCCATTACTTGCCTGCACCGCAGATTGTCGACGGAGGGCTTGCACCCTCTGGCCGCTCCGGGAAAAGTGGGAAACGGACCTCGGGAAAATGATACCAGAGACCACATGGTCTACACTAGTGCGGAGGGCCTGGAAGGGAACTCGGAACGCACGGTTCCAGTTAGTTCAGTTTTTCACGTTACATAGGGCGTATCTGACGCCGGCCAAGGTCTTGCAATATTTTGGTGGAACACAATCTCCATGCCCTCGGTGTGGGGGAGAGGGGGCAGATTTTCGCCACATGTTTTGGGCCTGTCCGCAGTTGGGCGATTATTGGGCTGAGGTAGTGGATTGCCTGAATCAGGTGACAGACCGCTCTATCACTCCAGAGATGGGGACTTGCTTGTTGCTATGGTTCCCCCACACCCGCCGCACGAAGGTCACTAGCAGGTTCTATGATCTGGGGTTGATCTTAGCCAAGAGAGAATTGACCCTGCACTGGAAAGCTAGGGGAGGGCCTAGCTATTTGCGGTGGAGGGCAGCGCTAGTGAGATGGGCGGGGGCGGAGGGTACGCTCCGGGTGCGGTTGGCTCTGAGACGAGATGATGAGAAAGCTCTAGCGACGGCCAGGGCATGGGAAGCGTTGGTAGTGGAGCTCCAGGGGCTGATATCTGAGGAAGGGGAAGGAGGGAGCACGTCGGATCGGCCAGAGATGAGGGGAACTGGGGAATGAGAGGAGATGGGAATGAAGGAGATCCCTAGCTATATACCAGAGGCATGGACAAGAGGGACGGTTTGCCTACACAGAGAAGGGGTGAGCAACTGTAACTGATCTCCTTTGAAGGGGGGGGCACACCGGGGGAGAAGGAGGGGACAGGGGCACACTGACATAGGGATGGGGGGAAGGGGACGAGTTGGGGTTGGGAGGGAAGGTACCCTTAATGAACACGGGGGCCCGTGGTGTAATGAACAGTCATTGTTGTTTTGGAAAATAATAAAAAATGTTTCAACAAAAAAAAAAAAACAGTTCCGTGCATAAGGGGCATTTCACAAGATCATCTGACCCAGTGAGAAGTTGGAGCAAAAAGCTTGTTCCTGGGCTATGTCTTAGACTCATACCCCCGTACATCATAATCCTACTCTAGACTACTGACCCACACTGGTCCTCGACATAAGACTAAAAGAAGCTATAACTTATATTTTACACATGAGCAGGGGACATCATTGGAAGTGACAGTTTCACTATTTCCTATACACTCGTGTCGTGACTAATATCCGTAACCATTAATACACTGGTCAACAGTGGTTTAGCCCGAGACGAAGAGGGTCGGAATCCCTCCAAGAAGGGTGACACGCCCCAATTAAGATTGCTCGAATTTAGATCTCCGCAGGAATCGACACATACACATGAAACAAGGGCCTCTTGCACAATAGAAATGTGTTATTTACTTTGGCTCGGGGTGGACCATATGTGTCATTTGAGTCTTAAGACTACAGTTCCCGACTCACGACGGTGTTCCAAGTAGTCCATTCACGTAATTGACGCATCGCGTCATCGACATGCGAGATGGGTGGGGCCTCCATACCGGCTCCCTACTCATCGGCGGTAAACATTCAGATAAAACCCGGGATTCAGCATAGATGGATGCAAAAGCCCGGTACGTAGACCAAATGGGTACTTTACAGGGCAGGACCCTTGAGGCAGTAAGTACCCAACATTTTGGAGGTATGTTTCGCGCTGACTTAATGTCTCCATTCTTCTAACTATGAGTGGCTTTCTCCCATCCCTCTCTTTCTTCTTGTTCCGAACAACATTACTATTTGACCCGTACCCGAGTGTGACTACAGGGCTACCCCCGTAGTACTGCGATACCGTGAGATGCTATTGCTTCTCCACATTGGGGTAAGAGGGATGGACAAGGAAATGCTGAGAATACAGTTATATTGATTCATGTGACAATGTACACTTAAACTTATATGAGGATGTGACTGTGTGTCTGTGTTTGGTGTGGATGTCGATGGGTAGGGTGCCACGGCACCTATGGAGATCTTATTGCTACAATAAACTTGGAACAGTGTCAGCATGTGAATTTCGTCACCACTTTGCACAACAGAATAATTGGACTCAAGGAAGTGTCATGAGTCTTATTACCATATCAAATAGGCATAGACATCGACAGCTCCCACACACCCCTTCCTGAATGTTGAGTATGGGTGCATTGAGCATGTCGGGGATGGGTTGTGTTACATGCACAAAACGGTTTTTCTGTGATACTTTTATTTCAGAACGAGTGATCGTTAACCAACGGAGTGACAAGACAAGGCATCTGTTTCCTGTGGTAATTCAGGAGCAGCTATCTGCATCCTAGAAAAAACAAAAATATTATTAGGTAATTCCTATGATATTATAACGAGGGAGGACTACACCTTTTTGCCCTAAAGAAAGTCCAGGACCCCTTTGGGCCATATATTTTTACGGACTGAAACATATTGGGACTAGAGTCAAAGGACCACTAACCTCCTGACGACCCTTATTGTTTAATATTTTTGTTTCCCCTACAGTTCCAAAATAAAAGGATACCTGGACCTGCAGGAGGAGTTTTTGATCTTTATACCCCCTGGCCATATTCTCGTAAGAGATCCCTGAAAAACGGTTGAGCCCACCCTGAACTTTAGGAGTCAGGGTGAACCCGATGATGAAGCATGCCACTAATAGAGTGTGTGAGGGTTACATGAATAAAAGGAATTGCTTCCTTCCCCACTAGTGAGTGGTGATTTCAGACAGGCCTCTCCTTCCCTTCTTTAGTAATTTTTGGTAGGATACTTGTAGTGTTAATTAATTCTGGAGTCAGCAATTGACCATAAGTCATGTAATTCTGTCTTGTACAAATTGTAAATCTATGTGATCCAAAATATATCAATGATCTCTATTGCTGTTCCTCACCCACTCCTCATCATATCTTTGTCTCGACAATACTTTATGTAAATGTACATTTAGCAAGGTCTCTGAGGTACAAGTCGGTGATTATATGCTGCTAGACTCATCTACAGAAGAGCTGACTGCCTGTGGATGTCAGCTGGTCCGGTGAGCCCACTAACACATGCGGCGTTGCTTCAGACAAGCAAGGGGCGCAGGGTGTCATGCCCAGGCTTATGTCTCAGACGGCCCTCCTCCTCAATGGTACAAACAGCAAAATTAAACAAGCCTTTGCCAATTTTTACTGAAGTGATTTGCTTAGGACACAGAACCCTATTTTTACCTGTTTTCTAAAATTGCAGACTTGAAAACTTGCAGCTGGTAACACAGTTCAGTAGGTTAATACACAGACCTAAGTGTATAACATTGGTATGCAATTTGGAGGACCATTAAATGTGAATTGTTAGCAGCTATCAAGCATCTGAAGAAATTTCAGGATGCTGTGTTCGCATCATATGCATTAAGAAACAATTGAATTATCTTTGTAATGCCTGTTCAGAGATGTTGTTTATTTTGGCGTTACATCCTTTATTCTGCCAAGAGTATGTTTATCATAAGACCTTATGTCATGATTTTTTCTCCCAGTATCATCTATACCTTCACATCGACTGCCCCTATTATCTCTCCCTCCCACTCCCACTATCCCCTCTCATCTAGTAAATCCACTGCCCCCTCTCATCCCTCACTCATACTCCCTATCTCCTCTCTATACTGCCGGCTAAAACATGCTACCTTCCTGTACCTCCTCGCGCTATACACTGGTCCACCTGTCACCTTCCTCCTCCTCCACTGGGTGCCCCTCCTACTAGTCTCTCTCTCTCTCATACACTCTCTCTCTCGCACTCTTCCCGCCGCTCTCATATTGTTTTACTTCAGGTCTTTAAGCACAGTTTCTTTCCCATGCTGTTTCAAGATTTCTATCCCTCAAACCAAAGTTCTCCTCCTCTTCTTGAGGTGTCTTCTCTGTACAGAGGAGCACCCTCTTCATTGGTCTGTGGCCTGCTCTCCCCTTCTTTCACAGACACTTTCTGCTCCTCTGTCTGGAGTTCATTGACCAATTTGTGCACAAACTACCTATCCCTCTCTAACTTCCTTTCTATTTATTCTGTGCAGCTCTCACCCCATCTATTGACCATGCCACATAATTCCACTACACAAATACACTACACACCATTACACCCCACATAATTCCACTACAAACCTAATTCAACCCCTCATAATTCCACTTCAAACCACATACATCAACTCCGCTCCAAACCAAAACACATGGGTACAAGACAATCATTTACAATGCCAATCACTATAACTCTCGCAAATGCAAGACGATTGCATTGCAAATGCTTGCACCATGTGATGCCGATCCTCGGTAGCTTGCAAGCTTTGGAAATATTAAGTATTGTGATTGGTTAATGATATGTGGATTTAGTAATAATTCTAATGACTCAATCTGGAGAGATGAACTGCAAAATAATAAGTACAATATCAAACGTGGTTAGTATTTATGTATGTAATTACATTATAGCCTCGCTGAAGAACATATTACTTAACTCATGGAAGTCTGTAATTTCATGGAAACTACCAGCCTGCTTTTTCACCTTATCTCACAATACTCCCAATATCTTCAGTTTAAGCAACTGATGTTAGGCTATTCCTTAAGGGCCCTTCCACAGAGTTACACTAGTGTCATTCAAGGTGCGAAGACTGTTTCATAAAGTCAATGCATCAAACTAATACTGAAAATTGTGTCCAATGCTTCCTCTACACATTTGATAGAAATGGACCAAATGCGTGCAATTCATTAGATATATAAAATTTCTAAATACAATTAATAAATCCAACTTATAGTTATTGTGCTCAAAGTATGTAGGGAAAATTGAAAAACATGGGTATGAGAAATAGTAAAAATTATGTACCTTTCACAGTATTTTCAAAAGAGCAGGATTGTGCAGATGCAGCTAACTCTTTTTTCACCATGTTTGTAGACACACCTGTTGATAAAAGAACATTCAATGTATTAAACAGGCTAACCTTTTATATACAGTATACAGACACAAGATTCCTGGGTTCAGTATTCTTAAACATGTCTTTTCTATTAAAGGGTGCAATGTATTACAATAATAATGCAGTCTACGACAAACCACTGCACTGTACAAAGCAGTGACAAAGGAAATTGCTCATCACCCACATTAAATTAATACACCTTATTCTTAACAGAGCAAAAAATATTTAGTTTTTTCCTGCACAAACACATTGATAACATATTAAACCAGTTAGGACATCCAATTTTCCTCTTCCTAACAGAATGTTTTACTGTTGTCTAGGTTTCCACAAGCTGCAATGTGAAAAAATTAAAGCTTCATTAATCATCTTAGCTTTTATAATTGCCAGGTGGTGCTGATGGGCTTTCAAAACTACAGAACTATTTCATGAATCTCAATTAAACATGAGCAACCATAACTTAAATTCTTAATTATTCTTACATTCAATGCACCACTTAACAAGGCCAAATGGATGACAGGAAAAGCTAGATTGGGGAGTGATTATTGGCTATGGGCAGGCATGAGCTGGGGTGCTTCAATCCTCACATGAATTCATCCCAAACGTTCCTTTTTTGGCCCTGGTTTTCCAGCTTCTGTGGTAGCAACCTGCTCAGGCAGCACACATGGTTGCTGAATTAAATTTAATGTCTCCAATTGATTATCGAGCCCAGGAAACGCTATGTTGGTAATATATATGCTGACACCTAAGTACATACATGGGACATGTACTATACTCCAGCAGTTTACTAAAAAAATAAAGATGGCACAGCAAACTTACTACAGCCACTGCAAAAACCTAAACTGTTTCACAGAAAAAAAATATATATATTTGTTTCCCAAATACTGGTTCTTGTTACATTTATTCACACAGATCAGATAAATCTGCTGATTTGGCTCATCAACAAAAGTAGAGGCACATGCTTTCTCCATAATAAAGTGTTGTAGTGGTAGGACAATAAGCAGTGAGGTGGTGTAGAACACGTAAACAGGCACAGAGAATAATCCATTTCACCAAGGAAAGAGATGTGGATAGTGTCTCAGTTGCAGGTCCTGACTGAAAGTGTCATGGGTTCTAATCCTGGTTACAACACTTGAAATTGTAGCCTCTGAGAAGACCGACTCATCTCTATACGCCTGACATTTTATATATGTACAGTAATTAAAGGTCTGTAATGAGTGTACTTCAGTAATAGCATGATCAAACCCCTACTGAGTTAACCCCTTCCATGCGGCGCGAATTCCGCCGCGGTGCTGACCGTTTCTTGCGCGGGCGGGCTCATGACGGAACGGTTCCGTCATGAGCACAGCTCAACCGACGCTCATGACGGAACCGTTCCGTCATGAGCATGGAAGGGGTTAAGAGTAAGGTTTGTTATTTGACCTTATAGTGTTTAGCCAGGCAACAGTTGATGTTGTTGCACCAAGGATATTGTGCTGGGTAACTAAACACTTATAAGGTCCCAAAAGCGAGACCTATTGGCTATGCCAATGCTTGTTAAATGATAGCCTGTAAGTAGCAATACTGTGTTCTCTGCAGACGATGTCCAGCCCTGGGCACTCTGGAATAATGATATATATGTAGCGTTTGAATGTAGCACCTTTATCTTTCTAGTAATAGCATACGACATACTTAGGTTTTCCACATCATTATATTTATGTGGAACACCGTGCCTCAAATAGAAACTGGTGCGAGAAGTAAAAAGGATGCAAATGAAATATTCACACCTCTTAGCAATTGTGCATATTTAGAAATGAGAGAAAATAGCGTTTACTTGTACTATACACTCACTCTTACTGCCAACTACTTGGGCTGGTGAGCACAAAACAGCAAGCATTCAGTAAAAACACGCTCAAAATATCTGCAAAATGATTTGCTTACGATTTACCCCATTTTTTTTTAGCTGTGTAAATCAGATGCACTAATCATGTCAACAGAGCACAAATAACAACTGCACAGCCGAGATTTGGCATACGATTTTAGCAGCAGAGTGCAAGAACCCCATATACAGCTATTCCTGATCTTTCACTTCACAAACCATTAGTGTCAGGATACTACAGTTCCCAGAATGTATTGATGTAAAAAGTGAAAGCGCGGGGTCAAATATATGATGCCAGCATACAGAGAGCAATCTAGCAAACCAACTACTATGCAGTATACCAAAATAACTTTTACCGGGTTTCCTTCACTACTAAACAATACAAGCACTTGGTGTTTCACTTACGTTGTTTTATCTGCCTCCAAAGCTATTAAACAGTTTCGTAACTAAACAACTATAGTAGATAAAGTAAAAAGCAAACACTACCACAATCTTTGTAATTATGTTACTCTGCTGGTTTACCAAACCTTTTCATAAACAAATGTTTACATTTCTTTGCAGGCTTTGGGTCATAAGCAATACATCCTTCTAATGTGACAAGGAATGTAAAAAAAAAATATTCTTCAAAGTGATGGCTTGTTACCATCAATAAAAGCGCAGTGATATGCAAATATGCAAAAAGGCTTCTATCAAAGTAAATGCCCACTTAACAAGTAGTTGCGTAAAGACAGATCTCCATTTCTAACAGTGCAATTCGCACCAATTAAACAGGATATGCCACATTCGCATGAAGATTAGCTTGTGAAAATAGCGAGTCCAAAAACGGAATATGTCTGTAGTAAAAGATGCATAACATCAATAAAAGAATAAGAGCTAGACTGGTTTCCTAAAGCTTGATTCTTGCACACCTTTTTATAAATTAATGGAAAAATGGTAATTCCACTTGCCACACCTCAACATCTATTATTTGCATCTCCGCAAAGTTTGTCATGGATGAATGGCACACACAACACTCTTTAAGCCAAACCTAAAAATGTTCCAGTCTAATATAGACAACAAGCCTGTAGGAGTGTGCTATTTTAGTATCAAGTAAGACAACGGCGCCACCTGCTGCATACAACTGATATGACAAATTACTAACAGATAGCTCCTGCGCGCCGCTGCTCGCTCCCGCAAGGTGGATGCCGTGGCATGCACGAATTTCTGAAAAGTTCAGACCGATTCCAAAGGTCATCTCCTAGAGCAGCGCATGCGCGGTGCACTAGGCTCGACCTAAAAATGAAGCGCGGCGGCAATGAAGCGGGTGTCAAGTTGACGGTGAAGAAAGCTCCTTAAGGCATGTAGCTGTACCTGGGGAGCGTTATTCAGTACTGCTGACCTGTAAATAACAGGGAGGAGAGCGAGGGTCTGTAAACAAAGCACGGCGTCCATGATCTGGGGCCGCGCTGAGCCGGGAAAATCTGTGCACTCTAAAAAACCTAAAGAGTGCTCAAACAAAAAGGGAAAAACCCTTTTGCAAAAGGATACCTGTAATAGGCCAATACTCTAGGGGAGGAGCAAGACACAAGAAGGTGGGACATAGAACGCAAATAAACCATTCAGAAACCAGCTTTTTCAAATGACACACATTTTAACATATCAGCAACGAGGGGTGAAATGAAAGCCCACATACTGAACACAGCATGTCTCGAAGAGAGAGCGCATGAGCTAGTTGATACCAATAACCAACCCGTGACACACTTTAAGCACACTACACACGGTGATGCGTTAAATTCTATTATTGTGGTTAACGACCTACGTATGATTGATACCCTGGCTAGTACTTCAATTGTGCAATATCCAACATTTCAAGGGGGGGGGGGGGTCGTGTAAGTACAATCGAGTCTATGTTGATCTCTAGTAGATATACACACCTCGTTGATGATTTTGTGGTTGAACCAAACCCAGCCAGTGACCACAACCCTCTTACTGTATCCTTACACACTGTGGCGCGAAAGGGCAAGAATTTTGATTGTCTAATGAAATACAACCATAACCAGGGGATAAGGCTAAAATGGGAAAATATTAATCCTAAGGTCTTTGAGGAGTCCATTATTAAAACTAATTTAACGCAAGTGATGACCTGTTTAAATGAAACATCACAGCCATATGCAATAATACAGAGTTTTGAAACCATTTGTGAGGGTGTGGCCAAGAATATGTTTAAACAAGGAAGAAAAGGTAGTCGCCCAGAAATAAGGTGGTTTAACACTGAGTGTTCTGCAGCTCAAACTAGACTTAAGAAGGCGCTACACGCAGTTCCTCGTGATAGGGACACCATAAAAACAGCCAGGCAAACTTTATAAAAAGGTTATTGAACAGAGAGAGGACGAATTGAGAAAGCAGGCTTGGGATGACCTCGAAAGAGCAAGCGCTCTAAAGGATTCTAGGAGTTTCTGGGAGGTGTTAAATCTCCCGCTTTTTAGTGATGATACTAGGATCATGGATACCAACATAATGGGGGTCGACTGGGAGGGCCATTTTTCCAAAATATTCAACCCAAAGGGTGTCTTAAGTGAGTGCGAGGATGACATAACCTTTAACATGCAGACTGCGCAACAGCTTAGTTCATCACTTTCCATGAGTGAAGTAGAGGAGGCATTGAGAAAAGGCATTCCCCTAAAAGCACCAGGGCCAGATGGTGTCCCCCTGGATTTATTTAAAAACAACACACAAATTTGGGCACCTTTGTTACTTAACGTTTTAAAAGCTGTAATTGTGGGTCGCATTCCATCTACATGGAAAGAAGCAGTGGTGGCGCCAATTTTTTAAAAAGGGAAACAGAAATGACCCTAAATGCTATAGGCCGATTTCCCTAATAGATGCGTCTTGTAAGCTGCTATGGAGGGTAATCCTTGCACGTTTGGAGTCATGGGCCAATACATCGGGTATTATTGTGAACACCCAATATGGCTTCAGGAAGGGAAGGGCAACAATTGAGCAGTCCCTCAACCTGTATATGATTATGGGCAAGTACATGAAGGCCAGGGGTGTTTCGATCCATCTGGCCTTCATGGACTTGTCTTGTGCCTTCGACACAGTGTGTCGATCAAAGCTGTGGGCATTAATGGACACTATGGGATTTGAGGAACCGCTTGTCACCCTGCTGCGTAGATTGCATGCAGCTACCTCTGTAGCCATCCGGTATGGCCCAGGTGGCGAAAAGACTAGGCCAATTGCCTCAACTGAGGGTGTACGCAAGGCCTGTATATTAGCTCCATTCCTATTCTTAATATATACAAATGGTCTGGAACATTTTTTATTACAACAAAGATTGGACTTTCCAAGAATAGATGGCAAACAGGTACCCTTATTGTCCTATGCGGATGACACAGTGCTGATGACTTTAACGGCAAACAGCTTACAAAAATGTTTGAATGCTTTTAATGAGTTCATATTAATATCACAATGGGGTAACCCAGTATCCCTCAGAACCTGGGCAGATTATCAAAATGATACAAACGGTTCTGTCGGGTAAACAGTATTACTTCTAGCAAAAAACCTTCATTTGTTTGCTTATACGAACACACATAGAGACCATAAATAGTATTCAAAACAGCTTTATGAATTGCATCATTCATGGATAACTACTTACAATGGCTGTCGAAAAATAAACGTGAAACATATTTGTGACAAAGTGATATATAGTGCTCAGTGCTGTGGTGAACGGTGCGTAATATATACAGTGTGACTTATGGAGGTATTGATAATTTACAAAGGCCAGTCAAGCGAATATTTGAAACAGTCTGCAGATGGATTGAATGAGTCTTTTATGCAGAGTATTTTCAACTGATCCTTGAAAGAATGTCGACGTTTCAACCCAAGGTAGCGTTACTAGCTAGTCAATACGGGTCTTCATCAGGACAGGGAGTGACAGCCTATGAAATAGTAAGGAATATGGTCAAGTGTGTTCAAGAATCTGAATGCCGTGTAAATTCGACGCATGCAAGGTGAAAACTCACCAAAAAGAGCCCAATGTGACTCTTGGGGCGGAGTAGAAGGATGGACAGACAGGAGCAACTGTATCCTGTAAGACGTGGCTAGGAGTCTATTTGAGAGAATAAGACTTTGTAAGACATGGCCCTAAAATGGCTGTCAAATAAAGGCATTGCCGAAGATACGCTGGTGAACTCACCGGGTATGTGGATGTATTCTCTCTCCAAATTGGTTCAAAGGAGGAGATTCATGGAATTGGGTAACCTCTAAATCGAATTAGTGATCCCTCTGAGGTTCTGTATGGACAAGGGAAGTCAATCAGAACCGTGCCATACCAAAAGGTTTATTTGGTGTTGAAATAATGCTAATAAGAAACTCACCCGCACAAGGGAATGAATCTAATCCAGGGCGGCAGAGGTGCACGGATGGCAAAAGTCTAGTGTCCTCAGGAGGAACGAATCACTGTGAAGATAAGTAAAGGGAACTTAGTCTTGTATAATAAAATCAAGCCGGGCGAGGTGTCTAATTCGAGTGGGGCAGGGTTTCTAGATCGTAAAAATCTCATCTCACCTTGAATGTCGGCCCGGCAGGGAGCAACTACTGCATACTTGAGCGAGCGCAGGCAAACGTCCTGTCTCTGGAGGAATCTGTCAGCGAGTGTTTGACAGACGCTGTCAATTAAATGAGGCGCGTGTACGTGGCGTGAGCGGCCGCGTCATGCATTAGTTGCTAAGGGAAACTGACATGGAATGAATGATTGCTGATTGGCTATAGTGAAAGATCCTGATTGGTTATGGTGTACGTGGCTTGGGCATCGACGTCAGACGTTCGTTGCTAGGAGACGCCTAGCATACGCGGACCAACTACGGAGTGAGAGATTGGCTATGGTGTACGTGGCTTAGGCAACGACGTCAAGCGTTCGTTGCTAGGAGACGCCTAGCATGCGCAGACCAACTCCGGAGTGGGAGATTAATTAGCACAAATTACTGAACAACTATGTGTTAAAGGCGGTCTCTTAATGGATCGCACAATCTTAAGTGATCAAGAGAATTGCAAGGCTAGTGTGAGTACGGCGCGGTATACGACAGTGGAATACCGCTTGTAATTATGATGTTTGGCTCAACAGAATTGAGCAGTGTGTTCCCCCACAGTGTCCACTATCTGTATGAGAATGCAATATCTACAATTACGGTTGATGTGAAAATTATACTTATAGTTCATGAATTAAAATTAGGTTAATCCAATATTGGCTCTGTTACATGTGTCTTAAGTAGACATGTGCCACGAACGTAAAATCTAAATGATTTTGATTGATGTTAAAACATGCCTATTAATACGGCAAACACTTTTCTGCAAGCATTTTAGTATCATGCATACAATTCATGTATTAAAAGCATTACAAATAAATGTATTTAAGGCGTTAAAACATTGCCTATTAATACGGCAAAGACTTTTCTGCAAGCATTTTAGTATCATGCATACAATTCATGTATTAAAAACATTACAAATTTATGTGTAAAAGTTATGTTTAAATGCCTTAATCAAAGAGTGACACGCCAACATATTGCGGATAATTACTAATGCAATAGTCTTGACAACTTAGTCTGAGACATAATGGAATGTATGTCACGAAATAATCACAGTCTTTTCAATATGGCACAACCTGGTCTGTGCCCCAATGTGGCACAACCTGGTCTGTGCCCCAATGGGCAAGCAAGAACCTATACAAGGAAACACGCCAACATGTAGCAGTTGCTTGAGGTTCTCAAATCTTATGCGGCAAGGCAAAGGGATGCAACATAGTGGAGATTAACAAGCTAAAGTTGCCCCATCTGCCTTGCAGTCTCCTCGATTTCGTTCAACCCGGTCTGTACCGAGTTGAGCGAATGGATCCATCTACATTCTTTGTAGTTTAAGGCCACAGAGATTGCGCCTCCTCTAACATTAGGGCTAACCTTCTCTAGGATCCACCATTTAATGCTGTCTGGAGGGTGATTGTGTGTCACAAAATGCTCGACCATGGGCGCACCTTGCACTTTGCACCTGATTCTGCTTGTATGCTGAAGAATTCTAGCCTTTGCTTTCTGGATGGTTTGTCCTACATAGATAAGACCGCAGGGACAAAGAATGGCATAAATAACCTGCGAGCTATTGCAATTAGTGAAGTGGGGCAATTTGTATGTTTTGTTCTCATATGTGAAGCTATTCCCCTCTCGGCAAAGGTCACATGCCTTGCATTGCCCACATTTGTGGTGTCCGGACACAGGTGGTAGTCCAAAGTAGTTCCTTAGGTCAGGTTGTTTTGGTGGTTCAAGAAATGCTCGTACTATAGTGTCCTTGATATTTTTGCCCCGCTTAAATGCAAAAATGGGGTCCTGCTGGGTCATCAGTTCGCTTGCTACCAGGTTCCAGTATTTCTTCACGATTTTTTTGATGTCATTGCTTTTGGTATTGAATGTCGTAACACAGACGATATTGTTTTTTTCAGTGTCTTTAGATTTGACCTCCAACAGTTGTTCTCGTGGACAATACCAAGCACGTTTTTTGCTCTTTTGAGCAAACCCATGGGGTAACCTCTTTCCTTCAAACGGTTTGTGAGGATATCAGATTCTTTAAAGAAATCAACTCTACGAGTACAGTTTTTTCTTAGTCTTAGGTATTGTCCGTAGGGCAAATTGTCTCTCAGATTACGGGGATGGTGTGAGTTGTATCTTAACAGTGTATTTCTTTCCATGGGCTTTCGATAAAGGTCACAGTACAAGAGCCCTTCCTCCACTCGAAAGGTGAGATCCAAGAAGTCTATTGACTCGTTGTTACTAGTTATTGTAAACTGAATGTCGTTGGACCTGGCATTGAGCCACTCATGAAAGTTATTCAGCTCTATGTTGTCACCAGACCACACCATGATGACGTCGTCGATGTAACGTTTCCATACCGCAATCTGGTTGAGGTATGGATTTTGGTGACTGTATAAATGCTCCTCTTCATAGTTGTCCATAAAGATATTCGCCAAGCTCGGCGCATACGTGGCTCCCATCGCCACTCCTTTACACTGATAGTAAAAATGTTTCCGGAAAATGAAGTAATTCTTTTTCATTGCGATCTCTAAGAGTGTAATCAAGAAATCGGTTGGGATCCAGTGGGGTCTCTCTCGTTCATCCAGGGTAGTTCTGATAACCTCCAAAGCTTTGTCTTGAGGGATTGAAGTATACAGTGAAGAAACATCCAGTGTTACAAGCAGTTGTGTTTGTATGTCAAATTCCTGCCCCTCCAAAAGTTGTATAATGTGCATAGTGTCTCTAACAAAGGATTTTGTCTTAGGAACCCAAGGTTGCAAAAAATGGTCAATAAACTTGTTCAGTGGTTCCAAGATTGACCCGCAACCAGAGACAATTGGTCTGCCTGGTGGTTTCACTAGTCGCTTATGCACCTTAGGTAACGTGTAGATTGTGGGGATACGAGGTTCTTTTTTTATTAAGGAAATCATGTTCATGTTTGCTCAGGAAACCACAGTCCAATCCGTATTTGGTCACCTGTTGAATCAATGATTGTACTGTAGGGGTCGGATCTCTTCTGATTAGTTGGTAACTTTCCGAATCTCCCAATTGAAGTTCTATTTCCTCCACATAGTCCCTGGTGTTCTGTAATACCACAGCTCCGCCCTTGTCTGCTGCTTTGATAACGATTGAGTCGTTGCAGCTCAGGGAGCGCAGTGCCAGCTTTTCTTCCTTGTCGATGTTGTATTGTATGTATTTTCTCTCATCCAAAAGTTGCATGGTCTCTTGGAGAACAATCTTTTCAAATGCTAGGATCTTCTCACTCATTTGGTAAGCACTTGGAGTGAAAGTGGAGGCAGGCCTAAAACTCGTCGCCGATGATTCTGGGTTGAAAGTATTTTTGCTGAAATAGTATTTCAGTCTGATCTTGCGAAAGAATTGTTGGAGCTCCAGTTTCACTTGAAATGAGTCAGGTATAACAGTAGGCACAAAGGACAATCCTTTGATGAGAACATTTCTCTCAGCATCAGTCAAGCTATGTGTTGACAAGTTAATTATTGGTTCTCTATGATCAGTTGTAGTGATCTTGTTTGTACATTCAATCCGATCTATTGTGTCAGTAGTGTCAGTTATAGCTATCTGAGGTGCTGCGGTGACATTAATGTCTGTGTTGCCAGTTATAGCTGTCTGTGGTACTAAGATGTCAATGCTCTCTCCAATGGCAATGCTTATCGTATAAGCTTCGTTGTTCATATTATCAATGTTGGTCAAGACACTCTGTGTCTGAATGTTAGCACTAGTTCTCTGGTTTTCTACCACCTGTAGGTTTGTCTCCGGGTGGAGATTTCTCCGTGTGTTTCTGGTTGGTAGAAGCGGACACGCGATGTTCCCTGCTGTGTATTCCTGCCTCTGTTCCAACTCCTTGGTCTTTCCCAGTTCTGCGCCCTGCCACCACCCCTGTTGGTTTGGCGGTAGCCTTCCCCTAAAAAATTGGGGCCCTGATTAGCTTGATTACCTTGATAACTAGTGGAGGGTCTATCTAAATCCGGAGAGGAGATTCAAAACATTCTCAGATTCTTCTTTTGGTAGTGGCTCAGACACGGATTTAGATAGACCCTCCACTAGTTATCAAGGTAATCAAGGTAAGTGCTTACCAAATGAGTGAGAAGATCCTAGCATTTGAAAAGATTGTTCTCCAAGAGACCATGCAACTTTTGGATGAGAGAAAATACATACAATACAACATCGACAAGGAAGAAAAGCTGGCACTGCGCTCCCTGAGCTGCAACGACTCAATCGTTATCAAAGCAGCAGACAAGGGCGGAGCTGTGGTATTACAGAACACCAGGGACTATGTGGAGGAAATAGAACTTCAATTGGGAGATTCGGAAAGTTACCAACTAATCAGAAGAGATCCGACCCCTACAGTACAATCATTGATTCAACAGGTGACCAAATACGGATTGGACTGTGGTTTCCTGAGCAAACATGAACATGATTTTCTTAATAAAAAAGAACCTCGTATCCCCACAATCTACACGTTACCTAAGGTGCATAAGCGACTAGTGAAACCACCAGGCAGACCAATTGTCTCTGGTTGCGGGTCAATCTTGGAACCACTGAACAAGTTTATTGACCATTTTTTGCAACCTTGGGTTCCTAAGACAAAATCCTTTGTTAGAGACACTATGCACATTATACAACTTTTGGAGGGGCAGGAATTTGACATACAAACACAACTGCTTGTAACACTGGATGTTTCTTCACTGTATACTTCAATCCCTCAAGACAAAGCTTTGGAGGTTATCAGAACTACCCTGGATGAACGAGAGAGACCCCACTGGATCCCAACCGATTTCTTGATTACACTCTTAGAGATCGCAATGAAAAAGAATTACTTCATTTTCCGGAAACATTTTTACTATCAGTGTAAAGGAGTGGCGATGGGAGCCACGTATGCGCCGAGCTTGGCGAATATCTTTATGGACAACTATGAAGAGGAGCATTTATACAGTCACCAAAATCCATACCTCAACCAGATTGCGGTATGGAAACGTTACATCGACGACGTCATCATGGTGTGGTCTGGTGACAACATAGAGCTGAATAACTTTCATGAGTGGCTCAATGCCAGGTCCAACGACATTCAGTTTACAATAACTAGTAACAACGAGTCAATAGACTTCTTGGATCTCACCTTTCGAGTGGAGGAAGGGCTCTTGTACTGTGACCTTTATCGAAAGCCCATGGAAAGAAATACACTGTTAAGATACAACTCACACCATCCCCGTAATCTGAGAGACAATTTGCCCTACGGACAATACCTAAGACTAAGAAGAAACTGTACTCGTAGAGTTGATTTCTTTAAAGAATCTGATATCCTCACAAACCGTTTGAAGGAAAGAGGTTACCCCATGGGTTTGCTCAAAAGAGCAAAAAAACGTGCTTGGTATTGTCCACGAGAACAACTGTTGGAGGTCAAATCTAAAGACACTGAAAAAAACAATATCGTCTGTGTTACGACATTCAATACCAAAAGCAATGACATCAAAAAAATCGTGAAGAAATACTGGAACCTGGTAGCAAGCGAACTGATGACCCAGCAGGACCCCATTTTTGCATTTAAGCGGGGCAAAAATATCAAGGACACTATAGTACGAGCATTTCTTGAACCACCAAAACAACCTGACCTAAGGAACTACTTTGGACTACCACCTGTGTCCGGACACCACAAATGTGGGCAATGCAAGGCATGTGACCTTTGCCGAGAGGGGAATAGCTTCACATATGAGAACAAAACATACAAATTGCCCCACTTCACTAATTGCAATAGCTCGCAGGTTATTTATGCCATTCTTTGTCCCTGCGGTCTTATCTATGTAGGACAAACCATCCAGAAAGCAAAGGCTAGAATTCTTCAGCATACAAGCAGAATCAGGTGCAAGGTGCGCCCATGGTCGAGCATTTTGTGACACACAATCACCCTCCAGACAGCATTAAATGGTGGATCCTAGAGAAGGTTAGCCCTAATGTTAGAGGAGGCGCAATCTCTGTGGCCTTAAACTACAAAGAATGTAGATGGATCCATTCGCTCAACTCGGTACAGACCGGGATGAACGAAATCGAGGAGACTGCAAGGCAGATGGGGCAACTTTAGCTTGTTAATCTCCACTATGTTGCATCCCTTTGCCTTGCCGCATAAGATTTGAGAACCTCAAGCAACTGCTACATGTTGGCGTGTTTCCTTGTATAGGTTCTTGCTTGCCCATTGGGGCACAGACCAGGTTGTGCCACATTGGGGCACAGACCAGGTTGTGCCATATTGAAAAGACTGTGATTATTTCGTGACATACATTCCATTATGTCTCAGACTAAGTTGTCAAGACTATTGCATTAGTAATTATCCGCAATATGTTGGCGTGTCACTCTTTGATTAAGGCATTTAAACATAACTTTTACACATAAATTTGTAATGTTTTTAATACATGAATTGTATGCATGATACTAAAATGCTTGCAGAAAAGTCTTTGCCGTATTAATAGGCAATGTTTTAACGCCTTAAATACATTTATTTGTAATGCTTTTAATACATGAATTGTATGCATGATACTAAAATGCTTGCAGAAAAGTCTTTGCCGTATTAATAGGCATGTTTTAACATCAATCAAAATCATTTAGATTTTACGTTCGTGGCACATGTCTACTTAAGACACATGTAACAGAGCCAATATTGGATTAACCTAATTTTAATTCATGAACTATAAGTATAATTTTCACATCAACCGTAATTGTAGATATTGCATTCTCATACAGATAGTGGACACTGTGGGGGAACACACTGCTGAATTCTGTTGAGCCAAACATCATAATTACAAGCGGTATTCCACTGTCGTATACCGCGCCGTACTCACACCAGCCTTGCAATTCTCTTGATCACTTAAGATTGTGCGATCCATTAAGAGACCGCCTTTAACACATAGTTGTTCAGTAATTTGTGCTAATTAATCTCCCACTCCGGAGTTGGTCTGCGCATGCTAGGCGTCTCCTAGCAACGAACGCTTGACGTCGTTGCCTAAGCCACGTACACCATAGCCAATCTCTCACTCCGTAGTTGGTCCGCGTATGCTAGGCGTCTCCTAGCAACGAACGTCTGACGTCGATGCCCAAGCCACGTACACCATAACCAATCAGGATCTTTCACTATAGCCAATCAGCAATCATTCATTCCATGTCAGTTTCCCTTAGCAACTAATGCATGACGCGGCCGCTCACGCCACGTACACGCGCCTCATTTAATTGACAGCGTCTGTCAAACACTCGCTGACAGATTCCTCCAGAGACAGGACGTTTGCCTGCGCTCGCTCAAGTATGCAGTAGTTGCTCCCTGCCGGGCCGACATTCAAGGTGAGATGAGATTTTTACGATCTAGAAACCCTGCCCCACTCGAATTAGACACCTCGCCCGGCTTGATTTTATTATACAAGACTAAGTTCCCTTTACTTATCTTCACAGTGATTCGTTCCTCCTGAGGACACTAGACTTTTGCCATCCGTGCACCTCTGCCGCCCTGGATTAGATTCATTCCCTTGTGCGGGTGAGTTTCTTATTAGCATTATTTCAACACCAAATAAACCTTTTGGTATGGCACGGTTCTGATTGACTTCCCTTGTCCATACAGAACCTCAGAGGGATCACTAATTCGATTTAGAGGTTACCCAATTCCATGAATCTCCTCCTTTGAACCAATTTGGAGAGAGAATACATCCACATACCCGGTGAGTTCACCAGCGTATCTTCGGCAATGCCTTTATTTGACAGCCATTTTAGGGCCATGTCTTACAAAGTCTTATTCTCTCAAATAGACTCCTAGCCACGTCTTACAGGATACAGTTGCTCCTGTCTGTCCATCCTTCTACTCCGCCCCAAGAGTCACATTGGGCTCTTTTTGGTGAGTTTTCACCTTGCATGCGTCGAATTTACACGGCATTCAGATTCTTGAACACACTTGACCATATTCCTTACTATTTCATAGGCTGTCACTCCCTGTCCTGATGAAGACCCGTATTGACTAGCTAGTAACGCTACCTTGGGTTGAAACGTCGACATTCTTTCAAGGATCAGTTGAAAATACTCTGCATAAAAGACTCATTCAATCCATCTGCAGACTGTTTCAAATATTCGCTTGACTGGCCTTTGTAAATTATCAATACCTCCATAAGTCACACTGTATATATTACGCACCGTTCACCACAGCACTGAGCACTATATATCACTTTGTCACAAATATGTTTCACGTTTATTTTTCGACAGCCATTGTAAGTAGTTATCCATGAATGATGCAATTCATAAAGCTGTTTTGAATACTATTTATGGTCTCTATGTGTGTTCGTATAAGCAAACAAATGAAGGTTTTTTGCTAGAAGTAATACTGTTTACCCGACAGAACCGTTTAATGAGTTCATGTCAGGATTGGATCTTAAGGTCAACTTTAGTAAATCTTTTATCATGGTGTGTGGCCCAAATAAAACTAAAACGCGTAATTATATGGTCCACGACACAGCTATTGACAAAGTATCAAAGTTCACTTATTTGGGGAATCTTTTCAATAAAAGGTTGAGCTGGGATCACTTGATTACATCTAGATTGCAACAAACTAGTAGAACCATAGAGGGGCTTTTTCAATTTGCCAGTAAACTTGGCCATAAGCCGATAGCTGAAATGAAAATACTGTACAAATCCAAATGCCTGTCAGTAGCCACCTATGGGGCAGGGGTATGGGGATACCATAAAAGTGCCCAGATTCAAATATTGGAGAATAAATTTATAAAACGCCTCCTATCTATCCGGTACAAAAGGGGGTGGTGATGGACGGAGCATCAGAACCAATCAAACACTCACACCCAGTCAACAGATCTGGGTTTTATCCATCACCGTTCTTTAGCCCACTCTGCCACCCCAGTTCAGACATGGCCATATGCAAATCAGTCGGACCCTGTGCCTCATGGGAACAGTCCAGCCCGAACTGCCAAACCATGCCTTCCCTGGACCGGAAACAAGCTTCCTAGGACCGGTTTCTGGCATTTCAGCCGTCTTCAGCCAGGCTTGCTTGAATCCAGTGGCAAAGTGAGCATGGGACTCACGTCTGAGCATACCCTGCCAACTTATGGCGAACAAAGCGGTACAAAAGGGGGTGGTGATGGACGGAGCATCAGAACCAATCAAACACTCACACCCAGTCAACAGATCTGGGTTTTATCCATCACCGTTCTTTAGCCCACTCTGCCACCCCAGTTCAGACATGGCCATATGCAAATCAGTCTGACCCTGTGCCTCATGGGAACAGTCCAGCCCGAACTGCCAAACCATGCCTTCCCTGGACCGGAAACAAGCTTCCTAGGACCGGTTTCTGGCATTTCAGCCGTCTTCAGCCAGGCTTGCTTGAATCCAGTGGCAAAGTGAGCAAGGGACTCACGTCTGAGCATACCCTGCCAACTTATGGCGAACAAAGCGGTACAAAAGGGGGTGGTGATGGACGGAGCATCAGAACCAATCAAACACTCACACCCAGTCAACAGATCTGGGTTTTATCCATCACCGTTCTTTAGCCCACTCTGCCACCCCAGTTCAGACATGGCCATATGCAAATCAGTCTGACCCTGTGCCTCATGGGAACAGTCCAGCCCGAACTGCCAAACCATGCCTTCCCTGGACCGGAAACAAGCTTCCTAGGACCGGTTTCTGGCATTTCAGCCGTCTTCAGCCAGGCTTGCTTGAATCCAGTGGCAAAGTGAGCAAGGGACTCACGTCTGAGCATACCCTGCCAACTTATGGCGAACAAAGCGGTACAAAAGGGGGTGGTGATGGACGGAGCATCAGAACCAATCAAACACTCACACCCAGTCAACAGATCTGGGTTTTATCCATCACCGTTCTTTAGCCCACTCTGCCACCCCAGTTCAGACATGGCCATATGCAAATCAGTCTGACCCTGTGCCTCATGGGAACAGTCCAGCCCGAACTGCCAAACCATGCCTTCCCTGGACCGGAAACAAGCTTCCTAGGACCGGTTTCTGGCATTTCAGCCGTCTTCAGCCAGGCTTGCTTGAATCCAGTGGCAAAGTGAGCAAGGGACTCACGTCTGAGCATACCCTGCCAACTTATGGCGAACAAAGCGGTACAAAAGGGGGTGGTGATGGACGGAGCATCAGAACCAATCAAACACTCACACCCAGTCAACAGATCTGGGTTTTATCCATCACCGTTCTTTAGCCCACTCTGCCACCCCAGTTCAGACATGGCCATATGCAAATCAGTCTGACCCTGTGCCTCATGGGAACAGTCCAGCCCGAACTGCCAAACCATGCCTTCCCTGGACCGGAAACAAGCTTCCTAGGACCGGTTTCTGGCATTTCAGCCGTCTTCAGCCAGGCTTGCTTGAATCCAGTGGCAAAGTGAGCAAGGGACTCACGTCTGAGCATACCCTGCCAACTTATGGCGAACAAAGCGGTACAAAAGGGGGTGGTGATGGACGGAGCATCAGAACCAATCAAACACTCACACCCAGTCAACAGATCTGGGTTTTATCCATCACCGTTCTTTAGCCCACTCTGCCACCCCAGTTCAGACATGGCCATATGCAAATCAGTCTGACCCTGTGCCTCATGGGAACAGTCCAGCCCGAACTGCCAAACCATGCCTTCCCTGGACCGGAAACAAGCTTCCTAGGACCGGTTTCTGGCATTTCAGCCGTCTTCAGCCAGGCTTGCTTGAATCCAGTGGCAAAGTGAGCAAGGGACTCACGTCTGAGCATACCCTGCCAACTTATGGCGAACAAAGCGGTACAAAAGGGGGTGGTGATGGACGGAGCATCAGAACCAATCAAACACTCACACCCAGTCAACAGATCTGGGTTTTATCCATCACCGTTCTTTAGCCCACTCTGCCACCCCAGTTCAGACATGGCCATATGCAAATCAGTCGGACCCTGTGCCTCATGGGAACAGACCAGCCCGAACTGCCAAACCATGCCTTCCCTGGACCGGAAACAAGCTTCCTAGGACCGGTTTCTGGCATTTCAGCCGTCTTCAGCCAGGCTTGCTTGAATCCAGTGGCAAAGTGAGCATGGGACTCACGTCTGAGCATACCCTGCCAACTTATGGCGAACAAAGCGGTACAAAAGGGGGTGGTGATGGACGGAGCATCAGAACCAATCAAACACTCACACCCAGTCAACAGATCTGGGTTTTATCCATCACCGTTCTTTAGCCCACTCTGCCACCCCAGTTCAGACATGGCCATATGCAAATCAGTCTGACCCTGTGCCTCATGGGAACAGTCCAGCCCGAACTGCCAAACCATGCCTTCCCTGGACCGGAAACAAGCTTCCTAGGACCGGTTTCTGGCATTTCAGCCGTCTTCAGCCAGGCTTGCTTGAATCCAGTGGCAAAGTGAGCAAGGGACTCACGTCTGAGCATACCCTGCCAACTTATGGCGAACAAAGCGGTACAAAAGGGGGTGGTGATGGACGGAGCATCAGAACCAATCAAACACTCACACCCAGTCAACAGATCTGGGTTTTATCCATCACCGTTCTTTAGCCCACTCTGCCACCCCAGTTCAGACATGGCCATATGCAAATCAGTCTGACCCTGTGCCTCATGGGAACAGTCCAGACCCAGCAGCTCCTACAACAATAAAGTTTGACATAAACCATATCAAAACAACACAAATTGACAAACCTAAAAGGCTGACTACAAATGCCAGCAGTACTGGCTTTCCCAATGCTGGTTTATTTTTAGGTTTCCCATAATCTTATTGAAAAGGATTACAATGATTTTCCATCAGGAATATATTTTGGGAAATACTAGCATGTATCAACACGTTTCACTAACTGATGCTTCAAAGAAATGGTACCTACATTTTTTAGCAAAACTTGTTTTTCCTAGTTGAATTTGCTTTCAAGCTTCTGCAGTTATTTGCGTCGTATCAGAGAAAATTTTGGGAGCATTGTACATAGCTTCATAATATTAATATTTTCAAACGTGTACACATTTTTATAATGGGACCTTCAGTAATGCAGTCCAAGCTTACATTTCCTCTGAGGGCTCAACCTAATAATAAAGGCTTTGCATTAATGAACCATGAATACCATTAACATAGAGACCTAAAAATTACCTTAGCAGCAGACAATCCCTTTCCCTGCCCCATAATGTGTTACTGTAAACAAGCAGCCAAAGGGTTTGTGCTGCAGGGGGGTTGGGCATACATGTCCCAAGGACACAAACATAAAAACCTGTTGTCCTTGACCCCAAACAATATGTCCCGGGCATCAGGCTATAGGAATTTCACACCCCTGTAAAAATGTCCAATATAGCACAATCTTCACAAGTAAATAATGGTTTTATGTTCTTGCATCCTCAAACTGCATGTTGTCTCTAAAATATTCTTCGAATCCGGCATTAAAAAACTGTCCTTAAATTCTAACTTCTGTTTATATCATCTTTTTTTAAAATCTCTTTCAAATGTTTTTCTCATTCACTTCCATCCTCTGCATGTCTCCTCTGTCTGAGCATAACCTCCTCTGACACATGCACCTTTGACTATTCTCTATTTCAGTAAACTTTACACAACTCATTTACAAGATCACAATCTCTCCTACTTCTGCTAAATTATTTCTATGCACCTAGTAATAGCTAATCTCCTCTAACTCCTGTATTAATCCCACCAACCATGTCCTTGAGCCCACCCACCTCTCTGCCTAATGATTGCAACCTACCACTATTACTTTGGCCCACCATAAAAAATTAATTGAAATGACTGCATGGAATGGTTTGCTTTGAGCACACAAGACAAATCCCGATGACAAACAGTAACCAATAACACTGAACTAACCATTAACCTTGGGTTCCGGAGCAGTATGCTGTCTGGCGTAAAGCGCTTCAACGCCTCGTCAGGGGTAGTAAGCACTATATAATTACAATTAACTGTACTGTAAAGGCTGGTTACCGCTCACTCATGCAAGGAGCTCAAGTGATCGCAATGTGAAAGAGTGTTTTGGGAGTCAGGATACACAAAGGACAGCTATGTATTTGCTCACATAGTGTACACAAAGAATTTAAAAGCCAAATTAAAATCCGACTAAGGCATCACAAAATGTCTGGGTGGAAAAATATGTACTAAACCCTTCAGAAAAAGCATCACGACAGGTGAAAACAAGGACAGTTGGCCTGGTAAAATGCAAAAAAGCTAAAAGGACTGGCAAATTACCTTCAACAGTGCCTACTGAAAGTCATTGCTTGACTAAAGATAACTCAAAAAGCAAGACATTTAATAACTTTCAAGTAATGTGTCTGTATTGCAGGATCCACACTAGGCCACAAAAGGTATCCCACCACCCAGCATAGACAGATTTTCTAAATGGGCAACTGGCCGTCAAAATGACATTCATTTTTACAATTTGTTTTTAATTGGAAAAAAAAACCCACACACACATGAAACAAATAGATCAATGAAATAATGATATCCGACTTCAAAGTATACAATTCAAAAATATCAAATACACAGCACAAAGACAACGAAAATGCTAAATTATACCAAAACTACTGAGATACAGCAGCAAATCACAAAAAATACAAATCGCATAAAACATTTACCACACCATTTCCAGATGAAGAATAGAGATTAGGGGGGAGGAGCCTAGCGCGCAACCAAGATGGCCGCGTAGGTGCGAGGCTCCCGAGGACCTCCGCGACCTCCTGAATAAATCCTGGAAATATCCTGTCCTTGTTAAGGGGACTGTGTCGGGGAACCCGAGCTGAGGCACTACCCGTTTTTTGGGCTCGAATCGGACCCCGAACAACGGTGGGAACATCGACTGAAGGTTGCGGCCTTCTCCTCGCCGGCCCCCCGGATTGGAGTAGTGGCGCGATCCGGGGACAAGGTGAATAACAGCGGCGAGCGGGGCTGGGCGACTCGCGTACCCCGCACTTTCACTTTCGCTTTTGCGCCTCCTTGCTCTCTGGCGAGGTCGGGCTGCGGAGCGGGGTGCGGTGGTGTGGCCTTGTCCAGGTGCCCAGCTGGCCCACCGGCGGTGGGTCGACCCGCGGTTCTGTGGTCGCCCCCTTGACACCCGTGATCTGGTGTGACGGCCCGCTTTGAGATCTTGGCACGACGGCGAAAGGGCCAGCATGGCCACCAAACAAGATGGCGACCGGGCGAAGGTGAAGACGACCCGCCGTGGCACGGCGCACCAGGCCAATAGTATGGACCGCTACACGCTCCAAAAGGGGTCTCCGGAGACAACGCGGTCATCCCCGGTGGGCCCGACGGAGACACTCGCCCATCCAGTGGATCTAACCCTCCGGGACGTCATGGGCGCCATCGCTGAACTGAAGGCCTCAGTGGACCAGCGTTTTGATACCTTGTCGCAAAAAATGGACTCGGTCCTGGTGGATGTGGGCCTTGTGAGGGCGGACTTGTCAAAAACGAACGACCGAGTCGACTCCCTGACCCACACCACAACAAGCCTCACGACTGACGTGGTGGCCCTCCAGAAGGAGGTGCGCCGGCTTGGCCAGGCGAGCGCCCTGATGGACCGGCGACTGGAGGATTCCGAGGGTCGCGCCCGGAGGAATAATATCCGCATTATTGGTGTGCCGGAGGGACGTGAGGCGGAGGCGGCGGATCTCTTCGTGGAAGACTTGATCCTGACCCATCTCCAGCCCCGGGGGCTGAGTAAGTTTTTTGCGGTGGAACGTGCCCACCGGGTCCCCGGGGGCCGCCCTAAGACCGGTGCCCCGCCGCGGCCCCTTATTGCCCGAATCTTTAATTTTCGGGACCGAGATGCCATCCTCCAGACCTCCAGGCAACAGGGCCCGGTCAGGTTGGACAACATGGACGTAAACTTCTACCCAGACTTTACTCCGGCGGTCCAGAAGCAGCGGCAGAGCTTTATTGGCGTCAAACGTCGTTTAAGGGACCTAAATCTTAAGTACTCAATGCTCTTCCCGGCTAAGCTGCGGGTGGAGGTGGATGGTCGCACGCACTTCTTCGACCGGCCCGAGGCGGCTGGGGACTGGTTGGACACCTTGCCTGGGGATCGGGGCCGGGGGGGTGGGGGGAGCGCGGCTGGCGAGGAGGGCCCGCTGGATCAGAATTGAGGGGTGACTGTACTGCCTTGCTCGGGACATTGTTCCTTCACCACATACTGCTTCTGTAGGTTCCCCTTCCGTGGAGGTCGTGTGGGGTCTGCTGGGGGCTTCCCTCCTCCTCTGGGGGACTAGTTAGTATTTAGCTATGGGGCGACAGGCACACTGCACTTTGGGGGGGCTGTCTGGGCTCATGCAGGGGTGCAGGGAGGGGGGAGTTTTGTTGGGACCGGGGGGTGGGGGGGGTGTGTTGTTTGTTTGTACCGCAAGGCAATCCTGCAACTGTTTTGTTGTCTTTAGACTGCTCGGTGGGGGACGACCGATTGTTTCGACGTATGATGGGGGGTAGGGACTTGACTGTGTTGTCATGGAATGTTAACGGCCTGGGGGATAGGATTAAGCGTGGTGTGGTCCTGCAGTATTTAAAACGTATTTCCCCAGATGTTGTCTTCCTGCAAGAGACGCACCTTATAGGTAACACCTTTCATGCAATGAATCGGAGGGGATATCGTTTGGCGGCCCACTCTGGCTTCACCTCGGGCTCGCGGGGGGTGGGTATTATGGTTAGGAACTCGCTCCCGCTGGAGATCGATGAGGTGCACCACGATGAGAGGGGCCGTTACACTGCTCTGGCGGGACGTATGGAGGGTAGAGTGTTCAGTTTTGTGTCGGTGTACGTCCCGCCTGGGCTACAGGCCACTACATTTGCGGACCTGGGGCGCCTCCTTCTGGAACTTCCGAGTGGCTTACTGGTGGTTGGAGGGGACTTTAATGCGGTTGTTTCTGGATCTATGGATCGCCATCCCCCTAGGGACCTCCCCCGGGCACAGGCGTGGCTGCCTGGCCTCTTAGACACACTGGGCCTGGTGGATTGTTGGCGCCTAAAGCATCCCGTATTGCAACAATACACCTTCCACTCGGGGGCCCATGGTAGTCTTTCGCGGCTTGATTACATCCTTGTCCCAGCGGCCCATGCGGGGAGGGTGGGAGAGGTGCGCCATCTGGCACGGGGTATTTCAGACCACTCCCTATTGTTGTTGCATTTCGATGTCTTCCCGAGGGGGGATGGCAGGGTGGCCCCGATTAACGCCTGGTATCTGCGCGACCCCACCATTCGTGCCGACTTGATCACATCCTTGCAGCGCTATTTTGAGGAGAATGTGGGGTCGGTCCCATCTGCCGTCTCCCTATGGGAGGCTTTCAAAGTGGTTCTTAGAGGGGAGGCCCTCTCCTTTATTGCCAATGCCCGGCGGCGCGAGCGGGAGGAGGTGACCCGGGTGGAGGCCGAGATTGCGGAATTGGAGGGTGACCTGGGGAACGGGGTAACAGACGCCAAGTTACATGTTCTGCAGTTAAAGCAGGCGGCCTACCGGGCCCTTGTCACGGAGGCGGCCAGGGGCCTTGGTAGAGAGCAGCAGGGGCGCTTGTATGATGTGGGTGATAAGGCCGGTAAATTGATTGCGTGGTTGGATAAGAGAGAGAGAGCGAGCCGAGTGGTGCCTTTGATTGAGAGTGTGGATGGTGCGTGTGCCACGGAGCCGGAAGCCATTGTCTCCTGTTTCGCGGATTATTTCCGCGGAGTCTACTCCCCTGTTTCCCCCTGTTCGGAGGCGGACTCCCGTGCCCTGCTTCGGGATATTGCACTCCCCTCCCTTGCGGCGGAAGACAGGGATTCGCTGGACGTCCCTCCCACCTCGGACGAAATTGCCTCGGCTATTCGCTCGATTTCATCCGGCAAGGCCATGGGCCCCAATGGCATTCCCATTGAGCTATATAAGCTACGCCCGGATGTGCTGGCGCCCCACCTGCGTGCGATGTTCCTCGCGGCCCACTCGCAGGGCTCCCTCCCGCCGGACCAGCGTCTGGCCACAATTGTGGTAATCCACAAGGAGGGGAAGCCCCGTGAACGGGTCACATCCTATCGGCCGATTTCGCTTTTGAACGCGGAGCCCAAAATCCTCGCCAAGGTGTTGGCTAACCGGTTGGTTGGCGTGGTGGGCGATTTGGTCCACCAAGACCAATCGGGCTTTATCCCACACCGCAACACGGCGCTTAATCTACGGCGCTTGCACGGCGTGCTTGCGCGTGTCCCATTTGTGCGGGAGCCAGCCATCTTGGCGTCCTTGGACGCCACCATGGCGTTTGATACGCTCGAATGGCCATATCTCTGGGCGATGCTCGCGAAGTTTGGGTTCGGCCCGGGTTTCATCAGCTGGGTCAAATTACTATATTCGGGCCCGATGGCGCAGGTGGTGGTGAACGGGCGTGTGTCGACCCCGTTCGCGCTGGGGCGGGGCACGCGACAGGGCTGTCCCCTGTCGCCTCTTCTGTTTGCCCTGGCCCTGGAGCCTCTGGCGGAGTGGCTGCGGTGGCACCCTTCCATCCGTGGTCTCCGCTGGACCCCCGAGCACGAGGACCGTGTGTCCCTCTACGCGGACGACATCCTTTTGTATCTCGCCTCCCCGCGCAAGTCCCTGATCGTCCTAGTTGATGTTTTGCGCTCCTTCGGTCGCAACTCAGGCCTAGTCATTAACTGGGCGAAATCCTGTGTCTACGTGCTTTCCGGGGAGGCTCCGGTCCTGCCGCGGGACTGCCCGATCCAGATTGCCTCCCAGGGTTTCCGGTACTTGGGTATATATATCACTCTTGACCCGGAGGCCCGCTATGAGCGGAATCTGCTGCCCCCTCTCCAGCGTTTGAAGGAGGATGTGGTGCGCTGGCGGCGTCTCCCGCTCTCGCCGCTCGGCCGAGCGGCCTTGTTTAAAATGATGTCCTTGCCGCGCTTCCTCTACGCCCTCCAGAACACTATGGACATGGTCCCGGCACGCTACTTTCGTGAGGTGGAGGGCCTTCAGCGGCGCCTGTTCTGGGACGGGAGGCCGCGTATTGCTCTGGCTAAACTGACGCTCCCGTGGTACGATGGAGGGGTCGCCCTCCCGGACATTAAACGGTATTACTGGGCCTCCCAGCTAGCTGCAATTAATCATGGCCTTTACGGGCCCGCCCTGAACCCGGCATTCGAGATGGACAAGATGCTCCTGCCCGGTGGCGATTACAATCGAGCGCTGTACTCTGGCGCGCCCGACTCCCGTCTGACGGGACCGACGCGTGTCATGGTGCGGGTTTGGCACGCGGCTAATGCAGCTATGGGGTGGAAGGACCGTTTGACCCGGGCGTCTCCACTGTATGCCTCTGAGAGGCTGGGCTCCCTGTGGACATCGAAGGGCTTCGAGAAGTGGGACACGATCGGAATCAGCACAGTGGGGGATCTCTGGACGAGGGGGGGATTCAAAACTTTTGAGACGCTGCAGGCGGAGTTCCAGCTGCAGGGCAGTGAGTACTTTCGGTACCTACAGGTCCGCCATGCGCTGGGCTCCGTCTTCCCGGATGTTGCATCCATTCCGGAGTCTTCCCCCCTGGAGGACAGAGTGCTGGATGGCCATGTCCCGGACAGCACGATCTCCCTCATATATAAGAAGCTGATTAATGATAGATCGTGCCTGTTAACTAATCTACGCGAGGCTTGGGTGGCCGACGGGCTGGAGCTGGACGACGAGGATTGGATGTCCGCGGTGGCCTCTCCGAAAGAGGTGGCCATCCCGGCTCGCCTTCGTTTCGTCCAGCTCAAGATCCTTCACCGGGTCTATGTGACGGGGCCGAGGCTTCTACGTATGGGTTTTGCCGTGGACGGACTGTGTAAGCGTGGCTGTGGTGCGTTGGCGACTTTTATGCATATACTGTGGGAGTGCCCGAAGGTGGAGCGATTCTGGCGTGGTGTGCATGAGGTCCTGCGTGTGGTCACGCGTGTAGCGCTGCTGCCTGAAGCGAGGAGGTGCTTGTTGAATGTATGGGAGCCGAATGACTACTCGGTTCCGCAGACGCGGTGGGTGACTCTGGGATACATGATAGCGAAACGTGATATTGCTCAATTGTGGGGATCCCAGAGGCCCCCTGCGGTGTCGGCCTGGAAAGAGCACATGGATTGGTGTATGTTCCGTGAAAAGGTGGTGTATGTGGTGAGGGGTAAGCCTGGGGCGTGGGTGAAAATCTGGGGCCCCTGGAACGCCTACCGTGGGGGCATTTGTGAGCCGCCGCAGCTGCCGGCTGCCTCGCCTGCTCCGTCTCCCTAGCTGGACCCTCTTGCTCGGCCGCGGGCACGCGGCCCCCCAGTCCTTGATCTCCTCCCATCCCCCTCTTCAGATCTTTCCTGCCAGTCTGGATCCCCCACTATGGAGCAAGTGCTGTCACCTTGAATCTCAGGTTGCCTTGCGGTTGTGGTTTTTTGTTGATGTTGTTAGTCCTTAAAATGAAACCGTACTCTGTGGCAGGACGCCGTGAGGCCTGCACCGTTGACTACTTCTGTGTTTCTACTGTGCACCGCTGAGAGACTTTTACTGTCTGTATGTCCTATATTTGTGATGCTCTAGCGGCCGGCCGTGCGGTTGTAGGCCCATACTTGTAACCTTTTTATGGATGTAATAAACGGTTTCAAAAAAAAAAAAAAAAAAAAAAAAAAAAAGAATAGAGATTAAGTGAGTTCCAGTATGTGAAGTGAGAGTTACACCGGACAGAGGCACAATATTTAGTCAGTCGAGCCCTTGCCCCTCATAAGGCAGCAATCTCTCGTTTGGCCAAAAGTAACGCTATCGCTGCAAAGCGCCTATAACAAAGATTAAGGCAATTAACCAGACCTAACCGACCCATTTCAGGGGAGGGTGTAAGAGGAGTGTCTATAATTTGCGCCAGCGTTGCAAAGACTTCCTGCCAGTAAGCCAAAATTGGAGGGCAAGTCCAGGACATATGTGCAAAATTGGCATCTGAAACGTAACATTTAAGGTGATTTGTGGGTTTAGTGGGGTCAAACTTTGCCCGTTGGCTAGGGGTTACGTAAATTCTATGGACAAACTTAAAATTTACACCTATGGTTGGGAGACACTTTATGGGTTTGCTCGAGATAGAAGGCCCACTCCTTGTCAGTCAGCGGATGTCCAAGATCGCCCTCCCACCTGTTGAGTCCTCCCGTCCCACCCGGAGCTTCAAACAGGCCTTATACAGTTTTGTGACCAAGTGCGATCCAGTGTCGTCCGCAATGAGTAGGGTAAGCGGGGAAAAGTCTTCGTATGGGGCGGGTGAAGGTGGAGAAAGTGGCCCGAAGGGTCCCCTGAAGCTGGGCCACGTTTAAGGAGTCTACACCAGTCAGTCCGGGGAGTTGCGTCAGGTAAGATAATCTTCGTGCCCGGCCATCCGGGAACAGGGATCCAAAGGTGTCCATCCCCAGTTTAGAGAGAGTAGCCAAGACCCCCCTGTCAGCGGTGAGAGGTAAGAACGGATTGTAAGCCGGCGGGAGAGTAAAGAGGGCCAGAGCCAAATAACAGGTTTAGTTTGCGCCAAGCCCAGCACGTGGGAGCCAGAGGTTGGATGTCCTGCGGATCGAGGGTGATTCCCCTCGGGAGCAGATACGCAAGAGGAGTCGGAGCGGCTAGTTCCTCATCTGTTTTGGTATAGGGTATCCAGGTGGGACCATTGAAGTGCAAATTGAGCCTGCGCCACTAAAAAATACAGTTGAGGGTCCAGAAATGCAAACCTCCCCCCCCCCCGCGCATATGGAAGTGTAAGAGTGTCCCATGCGGCCTTAGGTCTACGACCAGCCCATATCAGCCGGATGAGGAGGCCACGTAATTGAGCAAAAAAGGCATTGGTGAGAGGAATGGATATGGTGCAAAAAAAATAAATAGAGAAAACGAGCCAAAACCTTCATCTTTAAAAGTGTGATACGGCCAGCCATGGATAGGGGTAGTTGTATCCACCGCTCCACTTGCGTAGTGAGGTGGTCTATAGCTGGCCCGTAGTTGAGTTGTATAACCTGGCCGTGGTCTCTATGGAGATGCACCCCAAGATATTTCGTAGTCTCCCGGGCTACCTGTAAGGGATACTCCGACCCATCTGCCGCCACCGCATCCCCAGTTATTCTTGAGCCCAGACACAGAGCCAAATCGTTCAGTCTCATTGATTAAGGGCTGCAAATTAGATTGGGGATGGCGGACGAAAAGCAAAACATCATCTGCTTACAGGGACATTAAGAGCGGTCCAGCAGGGAATTGCAGGCCGCGAAACAAGCGCTTTTCTTGAAGGTGGCGGACCAGGGGGTCCATCGTTATGATGAATAAGAGCGGGGACAAGGGACACCCCTGACGTGTGCCAATAGCCAATAAGTAATGACTATAAAACATGTATACATGACGCATAAATACTAAAACTTGCTTCCTCAAAACAACACATGCACACGATACTTGATTTGACAATACTTTCAAAAATGTCTCCCGCTTAATACAGATGTTAAACAAGAACCGGCTCACAGAACAAACAACTGGGCGAAATACATCAGTCATTATTATTATCTTCGCCTCTCTAAAATGAAGTACACCCAAGGACAAACATATTGGGCGCAACCATTTTCTACGTGCACCACAATAGCAAGACTGCCAATTTCACCATTTTGGGTGATCTCAATCTCCACCTTGAAAGCACTGAACAGGTGGAGATTGGTAGTTTCTTGGCTGATCTGGAAGCCTTTCAATTAAAGCAGTGTATGCTTGAAGCTACCCATGTAGCCGGCCATGTTTTGGACTCAGTCATTTCTAACCTCCCCCAAATCATTATGCGCTCCCCAGTCCCTCAGGTCTGGACAGACCATTTTTTGGTCACCTTCTCCCTACAATTTCTGATCAAAGTTGACTCTAGTCGCTCCATGAAGATCTTAAAGCGTGCCTGGCATAAGCTCAATCCTGAGATTCTTTCTGCCTGGCTATCTAGCCACCAACCGCAACTACCCGCATGCGCGGACGAAGCAAACCAGTGTTATCAGGACTGGCTGATGGCGGGCCTGGACACCTATATCCCTGCAAAAATGGGGTAAGATCGGGCGTGGGCCATCTAACCCATGGTTCAACGAGGCCCTTTCTTTGGCCAAAAAGGGCTGTAAAAAGTTGGAGCGCGCTTGGAGGCGCTCATATGATATGACTGCTAAACTTGAATATCAAGCAGCCCTTAAGTCTTACCATAAAGAGATCCGCAGAGCGCGGGCCGACTTCGTGGCCAATAAAATTATGGTGAGCTCCAACCCTACTAAGACAATCTTTTCCTTATTGGGCAATATGAAGAATTCCGGTGGAAATGAGGGTTCTCCAATCACCTCTAATAACCAGTGTAGTGCGTTAGCCACATATTTTATTAATAAAGTGGAACTGATCTACCAGGGACTCCCACAAACTTTTTCCCTGTCTGAAGAGTTGGCCCCCTCTGAGGGTGAGATTTTGAATGACCATAGCTTGGGGGTATTTCCTCCCATCACGGCTCTGGAGTTTGCGTCCTTTAGCTCCAAAATCAAGTCAGGCTCTCCGGCGGACCCAGTGACTCCCACCTGTTTTCGTCTTTTGTATCCCTCCATCTCCGAACTATGCCTTGAAGTGGTCAATCGGTCACTACTCACGGCATCAGTCCCTCGAGCTTGGAAGCATGCCAAAGTTATCCCCCTTTTGAAAAAACCCTCCTTAGCTGCATCCGACCCAAGTAATTACCGTCCCATCACGCAACTGCCTTTTTTGGCCAAAGTGACGGAGGCACACGTGAACTCTATCCTGGCAGGCTTTGTCAAGCAACACGCTTTATTTGACCCCCACTCAACATGGCTTTCGCCCTCGACATAGCACTGAATCCGTGCTCCTGGTGGTATCTGAAACCATTAAAAGTCATCTAGATGCAGGTGACTCCGCGGCCTTGATCCTATTGGATTTGAGTGCCGCATTTGACACTGTATCGCACAAAATACTTCTGAGACGCTTGCAGGACATTGGGGTTAGGGACTCGGCCTTGGCCTGGATTACATCTTTGTCAGAGAGATCTTTTCAGGTCCTGGCCCCCCCCTTTTCCTCACAAAAGTGTGCATTGCACCAGGGAGTACCACAGGGTTCTATACTAAGCCCACTTCTATTTAACCTGTATGTCAGCCCGTTGGCGGCACTGGCCAAGAGAAGGGGGCTTCCACTGGTCTCATACGCCGACGGTACCCAATTAATGATCAGCTTCTCTAAAAAAAAGCTCCGCCAACCTAAACAACTTCAGGGCTGATCTATTGGCTATTTCCGACTGGATGGCAGCAAACTGCCTTCAGCTGAACTCCGGGAAATCCGAAATTCTGCTTTTCGGTAAGGATAGGGAGTTATGGACAGACCTTCTTTGGCCGGAACGTCTGAAGCCTGCCCCAGTCCCCAAGGACTCTGTAAAGAACCTTGGCTTTTGGTTTGACCGCGGTCTGACCTTCGAAAAACAAACCAAGTTTGTTGCGGGGGTCTGTTTCGGTCTCCTGCGGAGCCTCAGACCACTGCTTGGGTTCTTCCCCCCATCGGTGTGGCAGTCCATTATCCAATCATCTGTTCTCGACAGATTGGACTATCGGAACTGCCTTTACTTGGGAGCAACAAGGGCTAGTATAAACCGCCTCCAGAGGATCCAGAATGCTGCAGCTAGGGTTCTGGTGTCTCTACCCAAGCATTGTTCGGTTGCCCAGGTGCTTCCGAAACTCCACTGGTTGCCAGTGTGTAAGCGCATTCAATTTAAGGCACTATGTATTTCACATAAAATTCTTGCAAAGCAGGCCCCGTCAGGCCTCCTGGATCTATTGGAGCCTTATGTTCCTACGCGCTCCTTGCGCTCCGCCGACCATGCCCTGGTCTGTGTCCCTCAGGTGCGGAGGGCCAGAGCAGGGGGGCGCTCTTTCCGACACCTAGCAGCAAAATTGTGGAATTCTCTCCCGACTTCAGTCAGAACTATTCCTAGCCATCTGACCTTTCGCAAGGCCCTGAAGACGTGGCTCTTTCCCCTTTCCATCATCTAACCCTCTGTGACCTGCTCCGGTTCTCGTTCCCGGGTTCTCGCTGCTGCGCTAGGACGCCTCGTTGCAGTGGCAGCCATGCGCTTTATAAATTTAATAATAATAATAATCATAATAATAATAGTGGGGACATACAAAAATCACATGATCAAACGTTTCAGGATTCATGCCACAAACTGGGCATTAATCAGGCGAAGAGTTATTCCAATTTTTGCTGAACTGATGGGGTAAACAACTTATTCTAATTTGATAAATAAGCTCTTGGCCAGTGGGGGCTTAATAATGTCCATATAGTTTTCAAAAGCTGCAATAGGTTTAAGGGCCAATAACTGCTCGGTATGGTAACCCAAAGAGCCCCTGTTTGTCTCTTACTAGGGACCAATAGGTCAATTTTAATATCTGCTTATTCGCCCTACAAAGTTCTTCAAGCGAATCCCACATTCTGATCAAACCAAATTTTTTCACCAGTCATGTACAAACCTTAACCAAGGGATCTCCATGGTGCGATCCAAATTCATTACTTTGCTCAAGGACTCTCTGTATTCGCCTAATTCAGGAGGAATCCAAAAACAAATCCAGAACAGTAGTGGCTTTAGGTGCGCCTGGTCAGATACACTTTTCATCCTAGTGTCAAAAAAGAGCGGGACCAAGGTGCTGCATGTGGGGACCAAGAGCAATACTCTGACAAATGAATTCTCCATCACTGCAAGCCTTGAGGTGTCAGTGTAACCCCAAACTCCAGCACCATACAGTGCGGTGGGTTAGGGCATTCACTTGTTAGACTTCCAAGGCAGTGGAGATAAAATGCAAATATGTATTTTTCTGAAAGCGTAGGATGGCCTTAGATCTATGTGATATCGTGAGGGCTCCTTTATTTATTTGGTGGACCTACCTAGATTTGTCGGACATGGTCATCCCAAAATAATCGAGGCTGAAAACCCTTTCCAAATGGACATTCCCCACCATAACTGGACAGCTCTTGCTAACATTGTTGCCAAAGACCATGAAATTTTTTTTTCAGCATTTAATTCTAAATCTTGGCTACAGAACTAAAAGAATGTATTGAGCCGTTTCTGTATCTGTATCTAAATTAATAATGAGTCATCTGCAAACAAAAGTATGGGTGTTTTAGCCCTGTTAAGCATAGGGGAGTTATATACACACTTTGCCAGTCCCCCGACCACATAATTTATATATTGGGTGAACAAGGTGGGAGCCAAAACACACCCCTGGCGAACCCCTCTTGCGATCTGTCAACTCACCTCTATCGCCCCAACTAACCTGCGCGTAGTTTTTTTTCATGCAACCTAGTTAGTAGCTCGCTTAACCCACCTTGAACTTCCATGCGTTGTCTCTCCATAGGCCCTCCAGGGGTCTCAGACACCTCTAAAACCTGAAATTAATGTGTCAGGCTCTCTTGAGGCTGAGCTCAATGAGACTGGAGATCCCCCACTGACTAGCATGCATGTGCTATCTGGCATAGTCACCAAGCAATATGCAGAAGGCCAAGAGTCAAAGTAGTCTCAGAGCTCCTCTCATTGAGACCCAGGACAGAGGCTGAAATCTCAGGATCGTAGTAAGAATGCCCTGTACCCGTACTGCAAGGAAGGTTCAAAACAGTATTTGGTGTAATTTAGCACACTGACTGAGAACTCCAAAGATGTTATGCGGTTTGCTGTCATTTGGAGGTGGTCCAGAACTAACTGGCGATCTCTAGCAGCCAGTCTTCAAGGTAGGGGATAACTGGTATAATTAACCTCTAAAGATGTGCTGCAAATGCTACTGGCTCACACTGAACTGCGGGAAACAGCTCTTTGAGTAAAAGACAGGAATATGAAAATAAGCATCCTGCACTTCCAGAACTTCCATTCTATTTGCTGAATCCAAGGCAGCTAGAACCTGGGACAGCATGAGCATCCCAATTTTGTCCTCCTTCAGGGATAAGTGCAGTGCAAAGACCTAAAATAGGACAAAAGGCCTAGGCCCTTCTTCAGCACCAGGTAAATAACAGGAGTAACATCCAGTCCACATTTCTGATGGATCCTGCCTATGGGCCAAAAGAGCCTGGACTTCCCAGTTCAGAATGGACAAATCGTCCCCAGAAATCTGCTCTGGTGAGGGTAGAATAACTGGCGGATGAATAGACACATGCGGGCATAAGCATGTTGCACTACTTGGAGAAAACGTTTGTTGGATGTAATGCTCTACCACCATTGGAGGTAACAAATTATCCTGCCTCCAACAGGACGGCCATGTGCCGTCAAAGGCAAACTAAAGCGGCTTGGAAGGCAATGCTGCAATGACTGGGTAGTATGCAGTCCCTAATGACCTGGATGTTGTCAGCTAGATCCCCAGCCTGGGCTTGAAAGAACAGGATGTCTATTGCTCGGGAGGTAGGCTTGGCGTCGTCTAGGAGTCTAACCCCTTCAGAAGCATCACAATGGACAAAATTGCTGGGGAAACTGCCAAGTGGGCAAAGAAAAGCCTAGGGAGCGTGTTGTGGCTCTGCTTTCTTTTAAGTACTCCAGTACAGAGGTGGACTTAAATCTGGAGACATTTGTTGACAATTGGCATATCAATTAATGATGCTTGGATGTCACCTGAAAAACCTGTGGATCTCATCCACGAGTGGCACGAAAGCACCAGGTTGGTACCGACTGCCCTACCTAAGCAGTTAGTGGTCTCCAGCACATAGCAAATTATGTACTTCGCGGCATGTTGTAGTTCTTGGATAATCTGCATTAAATTGGCTTAAAATTGCCCAAGGACTGCTGGCAAGATCTCGCTGACCATATCCGACAATGCATGCGAGTATCTTCCTAAGAGGCAGCTGGCACTTACAAAACGAAGTGCGAGACTGGCAGGAGAAAATATCTGCTTTCCAAATGTCTCCATATGTCCGGATTCAATGTTGGGATAACTGTAGGAAACAAGTTTGGGTTCAGCCTGCTGTTAGACACCTGGACAACCAAGCTTTCAGGTGTAGGATGCCAAGTAAGAGAAGTAGGATCTCCTGGGGTGGTCTTTGGTGTCTGGTCACTTGCTTGCTTACCAGCAGGCAAGAGCTAGGCTTGGCGCAGGAGCCCGTCAAGTTCTTGAGAGCTTTGTTGAATGGGAGAAGCGGTTCTGTAGCTGTCTGTTGAGGCTGCAGAAGTTCTGTTACCAAAGTAGCCTTGACCTCAATGGATGGCAGCTGTAGATCAAAAACTTAAGTTGCACACCAGATGATCAAAGCAAAAGAGAATGATTAGTCAGTTGAGGGACTGGGACAGCGTCCTATTTGAGTCAGAATGAGGTTAAACAGGTTGCATGAGGACTAGTGCATGATGTGACTTTGGTGAAGACCTGCTGGATTCTCTTAAGAATCTGATAAAACAATTGATACTTCCTCTGGTGTCGACATGGAAGGATCCAGCATAGATCATAGTGCCAGGTTCAAAGCTGTGGTGAGTGTTTGCCCTCGAGTCATGGTGGACCCTGCAACGTAGTTGAGAGGCACAGGTGGCATAGGGGATGGACCAGCAGGTGGTAATCTGACTAGAGGCTTCATCGGATCATGAGCCTAAAGGCACATCAGAGGGACATGTAAGGGAGCTGAAAAGCCGCAACATGGCGTCTTCGAAAGCTTGTCTGCTGCGACGTCGCAGATGGACCTGGGAATGCAGGGTGCATTGGAATGAATTGTGGAAATTAGGATCAAAACAGAAGCACCTTAACGTCCACTGGACTTCTCAGGTTGCAAGTAGCAGGAGGGAGAAACATAGCACTTCATTTTCTCTTGTTTATTTTTAGACTTTGACTTATCTGATGAATTGACTTTGAACAGGACTTACTCATCTATCCTCAGGGTTCTGTGACATAACTTTGCGATGCGGGATCACCTCGGGGTTCATGTGGATGCAGTCCTATACAAGCTTGGACTTGTGTGATGACCCTATACATCAGAAACTGACAGTATGGGGATCTGTCACAGACATCTGTGTGTAATAATCTCTAAAAGGCTTAACACCTGTAGTTTTTGGCCGGGACATGTTCCCTTGCACACTGATAAAAGTATTTTAGAGAAATAAGAATATTGTCAAAAGGCGAGTTAAAAGTAAGAGGGCGATCTCCAGTTTCACGTCCGAAGGCATGGAAAGAAAGAAACTGACATCAGTGCACAAAGGTGATGATTATATGTGACTCCAGCTTCACTTCCAGGACGGGATGAAGTTGACGCATAATCGCAATACACCACCTGCTGCCTTGCGGGAGAAGTGCTCTGAAAAATCTCAGGATCCAGTCTGGTGCCTGGCAGTATTCACAAGGTGAGGAATTTATGGGCAGAAGTATCTATCAAAAAAGTCTTGTCTACTGTACATAACACTTAAAATGCAAGTGCACCATTTAAGTCAAAATGTCTCTAGAATGTAGCCAAAGGTCACCTCACAGGAAATAATAACTAGGCAAAAAGTGTATCTCCATCAATACTAGTTAAATAAGTGTTTAGAGGAGCTATCAACTCCACTTTGGAGCACTCTAGTCCTTCTCTACATTCCACCAGAGGAAAACTTAAGAAAACACTGGAGTCATGGATTTTGCCATTTCTATTGACCAAACCATTTGGCGTTAAGGGGCAGGATACTGCAATAGGTGCTAGCTGTATACGGCTGAAATTATGTTGAACTTGACTTGCTGCCAAAAATCTCATTGATACCAAAGCTCCATTGGAAATCAAGACGCATTATACTACATCATATCAAGATGCCATGCATCTTAATATTTTAGGAAGGTCTCATCTCCTCAAAGTAAAAAGTGAAGGCTTTTGAGAATTTCTCCATTACTGAATTATTTTATGAGTCCCTGAAATACCACTGCCAACTTTTAGGGATGGTGCTCAAAACACGCAAAATGTTTAATAGACCAATGACGTTCTAGAATGACTTGAACAGTGCATTGTTGGAGAATCTCATATCACTCTAGGATTCCCCACTGCAAGATGGTAAGAACCCCTCGACCAAAAGAAAATCTATGAATCCCAGTGAGATGTCTATTCCTTTGCATAGCCTTCATCACACTGATGAAAGATATCTGTACATTACATGACGTCTTGGCCAGCTGAACATCTGATTTAAGAGCAATATCGTCATCTAGATCGCAGACTACTACATCTGTTTCACTTCTGTCTTTGCCTAACCGCCCACTCAGAAGATTTGTCTACACGGCCTCCTTGAATTCAATAAACTGCCAAATGGACATCTAGAATGGCAACTGCTACACCTCCATTTCATTTGTTGCCGACCTGATCCAACTCACTAAGGCCTTCAAGAGTAGTAAGTATATAGACAGAGTCCCATCCTGACTATAGAACTAAGATTTGCCACCTTACCATTTTTAACATGCCTTTCCAAAACACCACTTACTTCTCTATTAAGGATTATTCATAACATATTAATTTGGCTGTATGCCACATTGTCGCGCAGCTAGTTGGCTCGCACTCATTCTATGACAGTCTTAACCTTTCTATAACAAGTAGTCATGCATGGCAATCTGTGTCGACTTTTCGTTACTGAAGTTATACACATTACAAATGTCAACAAACTACAAATGTGATTTGACTCAGAAATACACTATATGTAGTAAAGAGCCACAGTGCCACAGATGCCAACAATCTACAAAATTTTTGATAGAAAGTAAAAGCTTGGCAGCTGGCCTTGTCTTTCCAATGGGTCACTCAGTTCTCCAGGTACCTAGAAGAAAATAAGTTACTTACCTGTAACTTTAGTCCTCCAGTATTGGAATCTATAATACATTCACATGCTTGAATCATTCTCCGACGTTGAGATGGGAGTCCCCGGTATATCAAATAGCAACGCAAAGCTAATACAAACTGGAAAAAATAGGCCTGGCCCATTTCAGTTTTGTAACATCTCCCTCTCTTTTTGAAAAAGAGACCAAAAGAGAGCCAATCAGAACACCCTCACATTCTAGAACCCTCTTGAGAGAACCTCAGACCGTCAGAATTTCGCAGCATTAGTGCTATAAATGTAACCATAAAGGTCCTAAAGGTTGAGCTTTTCTCAGAGGAGGGTGGGTCGCATGTGAATCTATGAAAGCCTCCAATACTTGAGAAGGGAAATGCTACTTACCCAGTATGCATCTGTTCTTGGCATATAGCGCTGTAGAGTCATATGTTTCTGCATAGATTGCCATCAAGTATTGGGTCCGGATATTTGCACTTTGTTTTTGTTCAAAGAAGTCTTTCCAGTCACGAGATACGGGATTCTTCCTTTCGGTGACAGTGCGCATGGGCATCGACTCTATCCTTAGATTGTTCTACCGTAAAGGGTGATGATGGAGTTAGTAAGAGTGATAAAGAGAGATGTCAATGTATATTGTATCCAAGTAAGATATTACTGCAACAGGTAAAGGTACCCAGGAAGGCAGGTGGGTGCACATGACTCTACAGCTCTATATGCCAAGAACTGTTGCATACTGGGTAAGAATTATTTTCCGTTCGAGGCATATGAGCTGTAGATCATATGCTTAAGCATAGACTACGTAGCACTTATCTCCCAAAGCGGTGCCTAACCTGTAGCTGTTGCAGTGGTCTGAAATAGTGTACGTAAAACTGTCTGGCCTACACAAGCTTGTTGTCCTGATAACACATCTACACAATAGTGTTTTGTGAAAGTGTGTGGTGTAGACCATGTTGCAGCTTTGCAGATGTCATCTATTTGTATATTTCCTAGAATGCCATAGAGGCCCCCAGTTTGCGTGTAGAATGCGCTCTAGGTGGAATTGTTAATGTGCGTTTAGCTTTACTGTAGCATATTTGAATGCATTTAACTATCCACCTCGCAATACCTGATTTTGATATTGGATTGCCTTTATGTGGTGGAGCAAAAGCAACAAATAGTTGCATGGTTTTCCTGAAAGATTTTGTTATGTCTATGTAGTATAGTAATGCTCTTTTGACATCTAAAGTATGAAGAGCACGTTCTGCCACTGAATCTGGTTGAAGGAAGAACACAGGCAGCTCAACAGCCTGGTTGATATGAAAGGCAGAAATGACTTTAGGTAAGAATTTGGGGTTAGTCCTTAGAACCACTTTGGTTTGGTGTATTTGTAAAAAAATGACTCTTCTATGGTTAGTGCCTGAAGCTCACCCACTCTTCTCAGAGATGTTATGGCTATGAGAAAGGCTACCTTCCAAGTGAGAAATTGTAGTTCACATTTGTGAAATGGCTCAAAAGGAGGAACCATGAGTCTTGTAGGAACTATGTTGAGATTCCAAACTGGAGCAGGTGGCAGTCTGGGGGGAATGACTCTTAAGTCCTTAAATCAATGCTTTAATAGCAGGCACTCTAAAAAGAGACAAATGCTGTCTGTTTTGTAGATATGCAGCAAGATGTAAGCGTATGGATGAGTACGCTAAATTGGAACACTGTATATGTAATATGTAGCAAATGATGTTTCGAATTGAAGCATCTAGCGGATTGATTTGATGATTGTTACAATAAATGAAAAACCTCTTCCACCTTGCTGCACAGCATGCTCTTGTGGTAGGGTGCCTAGCTTCCTTGATAATATTCATGCTGTCTGTCGGAAGATTAAGGTAGCCAAACTCTAGGATTTCAGGTGCCAGGTCGCAAGGTTGAGATGACTGGGATCTGGATGTCTTATCTCTCCATGGTTCTGGGTGAAAAGATTGGGAGTAAGGTGTAGTTTTTTGTGAGGAACTACTGATAGCTTCAACAGGGTTGTTAAGCAGGGTTGAAGGGCCCATGTGGGAGCAACTAGGGGTAGTGTCAGGGACTGCTGTCTCAGCTTCCGAACCACTAATGGAATGAGTGGGAGAGGCGGAAAGCGTAAGCAAATATCCCTGACCAGTTCATCCATAGTGCATTGCCTTTGGACAATGAGTGTGGCTACCTGGCCACGAAGTTTGGGCATTTTACGTTTAAGGTGGGTGATTAACAGATCTATCTCTGGGAAGCCCCACGTTTGGAAGAATAGGAGGACTTGAGGGTGGAGTTCCTATTTATGGATCTGCTGTCATTGACGACTGAGCAGATCTGCAATTTGGTTGTTTACTCCTGGAAGGTGTTCTGCAAGGAGATATTTTTTTTGAGGTATGGCCCATCTCCAGATGCTTTGGGCTAGCTGTGAGAGCTGGAGAGTGTGTCCCCCCCCCCCTCCCCCCCTGTTTCTGTATGTAGTACATTGCGGTCATGTTGTCTGTGCGAATTAGGACAGCTTTGCCTACTAGATTTGATATATATATATATATTTTTTTTGCAGAGTTTTATATAGCGCGAACTTGACCCGAATCGGGTATCAGAGCGTTTTTACATAGCACCAGTTACGTTACATGAGGACACACATACCTTTTGGTTAGGAACGGGGAGATTAAGTGATTTGCCCAGAATGCTCAGCGTCATTGCTGAGACTCGAACCCAGTTCCCCAGATTCGAGGTCGATCGCCCTAGCCGTTAGGTCAACTCCTCTCCCCTAGATGAAGTTGAAAGGCTTTCAATGCTAGAAAAATTGATAGCAGTTTGAGATGGTTTATGAGGAGTTTTTTTTGTTGCTGAGTTCACATGCCCTGAATGGTAAGTTTTTGAAGATGAGCCCCCCAACCCGTGAGCGATGCATCTGCTGTTAGCACTATCTGTGGAACAGGGTTGATGAATGGCTGCCCCTTGGAAAGGTGTTGTATGTTCCACCACTGCAGAGAGCGATGGGGGCGGCCATCCACCAACACTAGATCCGATAACTGACCTTGAGCCTGGTTCCACTGACGTGCTAAGCATTCCTGTAGGGGATGCATTTTAAGTCTTGCGTAAGGAACGACTAAAATGCAGGATGCCATCATTCTCAACAATTGTATGAACACTCGAGCTGGTAATGAGTGTTGAGGCTGAAAATGCGGTATTAGAGTCTGCAGGTTGCGGATCCTTACTGGGTTGGGATACGCTAGAGCTTTCCGAGTGTCCATTGTGGCTCCTAGACACACTTGTGTGTTGGATGGTTGGAGATGAGACTTGGTGAAATTTATAGTGAACCCAAGGTCGTGAAGCAGTTGGACTGTTTTCTGAGTGTGGCTTAGACAGCTCTGTTGTGAGCTTGCTTTTAATAAACAAGTCGGGAAGACGTGAATGTGCTGTCTTCTTAGATGAGCCGCAACAACTGCCAGACACTAGGTGAAAACCCTGGGTGCTGTAGTTACTCCGAATGGGAGAACTTTGAATTGATAATGTTGTCTGTCCACCACAAACCTGAGGTATTTCCGGTGAGCAGAAGGAATGGGAATATGGAAATAGGCGTCCTTTAAGTCCAGAGTGGACAAAGTTGCCTTGCTGAAGGAGCGGTAGCACCTATTGGAGTGTGACCATGTGAAAGTGATCCGACTGAATGTACAGATTTAGTTCTCTGAGGTGTAGTGTAGGCCTTTTTGGGAATTAAAAAATACAGGGAGTATACTCTGGTTGCCTGGTATTGTAATGGAACTGGCTCTATATCGTGTTTTTCCAAGAGAGAGAGAGAACTTCTTGTTTTAGGAGGGTGAGATGCTCTGGTGACATTGCATGTAATCTTGGAAAAATATTTGGGGGAATGTGTGTAAGCTCCGGGCAGTAACCATATTGGATAATTTGTAGTACCCACTTGTCTGATGTGATCGAATTCCAGACAGGTAGGAATTGGGAGAGAGGTCCCCTGAAGGGGGGTGGAATGATCGGGGGACAGCAGAAGGAAGTCACGGTTTGTTTGCGGGGGAAGTGTGTGCGTGGAGTTACCTCTGCTTGTTCCCTTACCATTGTTTCCTCTAAAACCTCCTCTGAAATAACCTCTTGAAGAGGGGGATCGGTTGTTGCCCTTGTAAGAGGAGGAGGGATTTTCGGTGGACACAGTTTTTGAACCACCCTAATAAAATGAGCAGCAAAAGGAACCCCCTATTGGCAGGTAACTGCAAAGTACCCACGGACTTTGCGACCTTAGTGTCCTTTTTTATTTTCTCCAGTGTGGTATCAACAGCTGGGCCAAAGAGATGCTCCATGTCGAATGGCTGGTTAAGGATAGAGGTTTGCACCTCCGGCTTGAAGCCTGATATTCTGAGCCAAGAATGTCTGCGTAAGAGTACACTCGTGTTGACTGCACGAGCTGCTGCGTCTAGGGCACACCCAATGGATGTATTGGTAATAAGTTTGCCTTCCTGAATAAGGCCATTAGCCTTAAATTTGTATTCATCAGGCAAATGCTGTAGGAGTTTCTCTAACCCATCGTAATGATCCCTATCATAACGAGCCAACAGCGCTTGAGCATTGGCAATGCGCCAGTGATTTGCTGCCTGTGAAGCCCCTCTTTTGCCCGAGACATCAATAAGATTAGATTCCTTATCAGGAGGAGGAGCCTCACCTGTGGTTTGGGAGTTAGCTCTCTTGCGAGCGTTGGAGACTACGAGAGAGTCTAAGGGTAGCTGGCCTCTAATGTAAACAGGGTCGGTGGGAGTGGGTTTATATTTTTTGTCAACCCTAGGTGTGATTATCATTCCCCTTACAGGGTCTTTAAATACCTCATCCATGTGTTTAAACATGCCTTTTAGCATTGGTAAGGTATGAGTAGCTGAAGATGTAAACGTTTCAAAGAGGAAATCCTCTTCTAAAGGCTCCTTATGGAGCTCCACCCCAAAATATTGAGCAGCCCTGTTAAGAAGCTCAATGTACCCAATGTTGTCATCAGGCTGGGAGGGTCTGGAGGGATACAAACCAGGGTCATTGTCTGTGTGTGGATCTGTATGATAATCCAACCAAGGGTCAGTGTCCTGTGGCCTATCCTGATCCTCATCAACATCCCCATCCCCTTCATCCTGTGGGTCAGGTGAAAGTGGTGGTGGCGGTGAATTTGATGGTGTGATGAGCAAGTCGGGGTCAGTGGGAGAAGGTGGTGGAATATAAGGGGGAGAAGGGTTAGTACTTACACTCTTCCTTTTAAGAGGAATGTGATAGTCCTCTGGTAGGTCAATCTTCAGTTTTTTTGGAAGAGTGGCATGAATAGGTTCTGTTTCAGGGTTGATCACCAGTTTTTTCTGCTTCGGAACAGACGGCGGGGCATCGGCCCGAGGCTTTTTAGAGGGAGTGTCTTTCTGTTTAAGTGCCGGTTTGGGCGTCAAAGGTTTCGGCTTAGAGCATTTGGGCGTGGAAAGTTTTGGCTCCGAGCCTTTCAGTGTCGAAGGTGGAATCTTAGGCAACGGTGGTATTGTGACCTGCTTGGACTTGTGTTTCGGCGCCAAAGGTGTTAGTTCGGCGTCAGAGTGGGGCCGGCCCGAGCCCAAAGGCTTCTCTTTGTGTTTCGGAGCCAGGCCAGAGGGCGGGGCGTCGGAAACATTTTGTCGGTGCTGACCTTGGTCCGAGGGCAGAGGAGGGGGCAAAGGGGTATATTTACTTACGGTACGCAGACCCGGAGTAACCAGCTCCTCTGCTTCAATGTCGGAGTTGGCCTCGGACATGGAGATCAGTTCTTCTTCTTCTTCGGCTTCTTGAGCTTGATGTTCAGTGTCGGAATCTTTGCAGAAGATGTCCGGTACAGAGCCGCGGCGGTGTTGCATCTCGTGGCATCAAGCCAGACGGTCACTTAGTGTCTTCTTCGATCAAAACGTCCCACACGCGTCGCAGTCGTTCTCGTCGTGTTCCGGGGACAAACAGAGGTTGCACAATTTGTGCAAGTCGGTGCATGGAAACTTAGCACGACACCAGGGACAGAACTTGAAGGGAGTCCATTCCATTGACTGGTCGAGAGGTTGGCGCGGGTAGGCCTGATGGCCTGCCACGAGTTTACCGATCTAAGGTTTTCCAAGGTGAAATGATGCGCGTCGAATGGGGAAACGCGATCGATAACAATACAGTCGAGGGTAGTGTATTGCGCGTCGAAGGGGGCCGAAAACGATACCAAACAGGTGCGCAACAATACACATCCGAACCCAATGGCAGAAAAAAACAATCTGAGGATGGAGTCGATGCCCATGCGCACTATCACCGAATGGAGGAGTCACCTGCCTCATGACTGGAAAGACTTCTTCGAACAAAAACAAAGTGCAAACATCCGAACCCAACACTAGATGGTGATCTATGCATAAGCATATGATATACAGCTCATATGCCTCGAACCTAAAGTTACAGGTAAGTAACTTATTTTTTACTCCAGTATTGGAACTGTCATAGTTTCACATGCTTGAATCAGAGTAGCTAGCAGTTAGAAACACATTTTTGTTCCAATTCTCTCTCAATAAAATAAACACAATAAAGAGTAAAAGAAAAAAGCAAACTTTCCAGTATAAACTCTTAATTTCTGTTAAAACTAAGCATTTAATGATGGGCATTGAAATGCATATAAATGAGAATATCCATAACCATATATATGGGTATCGTCAAATACACTTAATGTGGATATTAGAAAAGAATAGAGTAAGAAAAATACTACAAAAGAATATGCAAGGTTCTTAAAAAGGAAAGGAAGGAGGGAGGGAGGAGACAGAAAGCTCACAGTCATCTAAACAGGTTTCCCGAGACTGCTTGGCCCACTGCCGTATCCCTGCGAACCGAAGACCCCAAGCAGTAGTGCTTTGAAAAGGTGTGGAAACTCTTCCAGGTTGCTGTCCTGCAGATTTCCTGGGTAGGTACCCCAGCGAAAAGGGCCGTTGAGGCAGAGACTGCTCTAGTGGATTGTACATGGACTCTTTCCTAAATGGGCTTTCCAGCCGCCTGGTGACAGTATTGGATGGCACTAAACATTAAACGTGCAATACCTCGTTTAGAGAGGGGATAGTCCTTACGAGGAGCACTATATGTCACAAAGAGTTGGGGTGACTTTCAGAATGGTTTAGTTCTGTGGAGATAGAATTTAAACAGCGCTGAATATCTAGAGAATGAAGGGTTCTCTCTGCCGGCATTGTAGGTTGAAGGAAAAAAGTCTTGAGAACCAGAGGTTCATTCAAATGAAAGTCCTATGGAACTTTAGGGTTGAACTTGGGGTTGGTATGAAATATTACTCTCATCTTTGAACAGAAGAAAAGGCTCCTGGATAGTGAGGGCCTGCATTTCGCAAACCCTTCTAGCAGAGGTTGACGTCAGAAGAAGCTACACTTTCCATGATAGAACATTTCAACTCCGCCTTGTGGATAGGTTCGAAGGGATGCTTCATGAGTTGAACCATTAAGGTGGAGGAGGTTTGACCAGAGGAAAAAGTCTAAAAAGTCCCTTCATAAACGGTTTGATTATTCTCGCAGACCATAAAGAATGGCCAGAAGATGTTCTTCTGAAACGTGAAAAGGAGGAGAGATGAACCTTAATAGATGCGTGAGCTAGACCAGCATTGGCTAATGAAAGGATGTAAGGAAGAATCTCATGAGCTGATGAAGAGAAAGAGTGAAAGTACGATTCCTGGCACCAGAAAGAAAATCTCTTCCATTTCATTTGATATGTTTTGTTATTACTCTGAGACGGGGTGTGAGAAAGAAAGTCCTTACACTCCGTGGATAGACTCAGGTGTTCAAACTCTCTGTGTTCAGGAGCCATGCCGCTAATCAAAGCGATTTGGGATCTGGATGCAGCATTTGACCCCGGGACATAGTCGGCAGCGATGGAATGGGATCCAAGAGAATCAGCTGTCTCTCCGAGAGAAGCAGCAGCTCTATGTACCAATTCTGGCGTGGCCTAGATAGAGCTATGAGGATCATACTGAAGGGCTCTGTCTTTATCTTCATGAGAGGAATGGGGGGAAAAGGGTAGACAAATGTACCTGAACATCGAAAACGCATTCCCCCAGGATCACGGATAGCGATGCCAACTTGCGAAGTACTGGCATTTCCTGTTATGTGGCGTTGCGAATAGGTCTATGGATGGCTTGTCTCACAGCTGAAAAATGCTGTCCAGAGTTTCCTGATGCAGTTCACATTCGTGGCTGGTAGACTTGAGCCTGCTGAGAGTATCCGCTGTTGCGTTGAGAAACCCCATTCTGGATAGCCCGCTCCCAGATGCTTTGAGCTTCCAATGACAACAGAGGGGACCTTGTGCCCCCTGCTTGTTGATATAATGCATCACCGTTGTATTGTCCATCCTGAAGAGAACTGATGAGTTTCTTATCCTTTGAAGAAATGCTTGTAGGGCTAAATGAATTGCTCGTAGTTCCAGGAGATTGATGTGGAGAAGACAATGGTGCTGCTGCCAACAGCCACTCATTTGTAGGAAAGCTCCCCAGCCTTCCAGAGAAGCATCTGTGGTAATTACTCGTGGAGCAGAGGATATCAGAAAAGAGACGTTCTGAAATGTTTTTCGGGTGGGTTCACCAAAAAAATGGCTTGTAGCATAAGCGGAGTTATCTTGATATCCTCGTAGGACCCCTCTCACCTAGCGCCATTGGAAGTCCAGTTGTTCTTGAAAGTGGCACATCCGCAGGCGGCAGAAGGGAATCTGGGGATGCAAGATGACATTGACCCCAGAAGGAACTTGTAACAGCAAACTGAAAGTGACTTTTTTCTTAGGAAGAACTGAACCAACTGTGAAAAGAAAATAGTACATCAGAAAATTGTTTTGGTGGGAGGCAAGATGGCGTCTGACTAAGAACTCAACGCTTACCTCTCCCGAGGACTAAGCCGGGCTGTATCTGCTGGTATGCACGGAGAGGTGATCAGCACAAATAGAACTCTTAGTGCTTTCACGTGCCTCGACTTTGTGGTGAACGGGCTGCACATAGACCACATTTTCACAGAGTAAATCGCTGGGAAGCTTTGGCACGGCTGCTCCTTACTGCGGCTGCCGGGGCTGGGCGTGCTTGTGCTCCATGGTGGTTGCTAGGAGACAGCTACGCGTACCCGGATGGCTTACTGGAAAATCCAGCAACGATGGCTGCTCGTGGAAGAGGAAAGCAGCAGCGGATGATGGCAGCGGCAGCCTCATTTTGGCAAGATGGCGCGGATCCCAAAAATGAGGTAAAAAAGGGGGAGCAGCGTGCCACCAAAGTGGATAAATCAGGGAAAGTAGACTCAGAGGGAAAAAAACGATCCTGCAGGGAAGCTGAGTAGTCGGCGGATGAAGATTTAGAATGAAATTGGGAAAACCCAACCGGCCATTTCAAGTATTTTTTCACCCATAGCTGACTCAAAAACGTAAAAATTTAAGGGAAAAAATGGATGCTGCTGCTACAAATGACACAAAGCTGGGGGCAAGCCAGATTGCATTATCTAATGCTCCGGTAGAGGACTCCGTGGGGGGAAAAGGAAATCTAGTACCGAAAGAAGTTGTGAACACTACAATAGAAGTGCCAATGCTAATCCCAGCTCCCAAGTCGGATGAAAGGGGATCAGCAAATGAAGGACAGGTCCATGGAGCAGAGACAGATATGCTAGATTCAGAGGATAATGTACCCAAGGATGCAAGTAGAGCAATACAGTATCCCCCAGGAGAGCAGAGGATATAGGAGCTAAAGAACGTAGATACCTGTCCCCCGCTATGCCCAGAGAGACATTTTTCTCCCTGACAGAAGAATCCGAGGTGTCAGAGATCGATCTACCCAACAGCAGCAGTGAGGAGGTTGGCTCATCCTCAGGAGACAGCACTCCAGGAGAAAAATTCCCCACAGCCAAGAAAAAGGCTAAGAGGATATCAGGGAGAAAGACCAGACGAAAGACCCAGGGAGAGCAAGAACTAGCGGCAGAACTGGGGTGGGATTGCTCGTCGTTAATGCTGTCCCCAGACATATCCAATGAAGATGGTAAACTCTCCGTGGCTGTCGGCGGTAGTGATCTGGACCATACTAAAAGAAGGAATTCAACCGAGCCATCATTAGCCTTGATTTTACAATCCTTAAGAGCTTTTCAGCACGACGTTAAAGTGGACAATCGACAGGCAAAGTTAGCCACCAAGAATTTACAAGAGTCAGTCCGGAAAGTAGGGAAAATCTGCTCAGATATAGCGGAGCGGATAAGCATGGTAGAGGCACGCACAGACATGATGGAAAATATAGTGGAAACCCTGCAGCAGTGCTTTAAATGGGCTGGTACTCACCGGTACGGAGTACCGGCACTTTTTCATTTTCTCCCCTTGAGTACCGGCACTTTTCGTAGAACGAAGAGAGTACCGGTACTCATGGAACCAGACTTCAACCCAGGCAGCGCTTCCTTTATCCCTCCACTGATACCTCTGCAGCACCTTTAACAAGCACTGCACGGAATTAATCAAGGGAGCTCTTGTCATCAGGAACCAGCGTGAGCTGCTTTGGAAGTCATCAGAGCTGGGGTGGGAGGGTTGGGTGGGCGTCGGAAGAGTGGTTATCTAATCCATTGTCCTTTTCACAGTGGGGCTGAGAGGGGGCTGTAAAATCAAATGGGTGGCGGTGGGATGCACTGTTCAGGATTGAATATTCCAGCAGCGTTTCATTTAAAAGTGGGTTTATGGCTGTGGGAGTGATGTCCACAGGGTGTTATCTAACAGCGGCCCATTAAGCGCACCTGAGGACAGGCGCCAGCTGGCCTGCCAGTCTCAGCCTCGGACCCCTCCCGGGTACAGGCCTCGCTGGCCTGCCCTGGGTGTATGATCCACCGGAGGGCACCGTTCTTCAGCTCTTATTAAGCAAGTGCTTCACTGGCTACCATTACTACTTGATCTATATTTCCAGAGTCCCTCTTCGTTCTAAAACTCTATCTTGTTGTAAAATGTGTTCTTTCTGTAAAGTATACTAATGCCTCATACGAGTAACAGTAACTCCTTCCAGAATGAGTACACTCACGTAGAGAGGCGACGAGGCACGGCTTTCGAAATCACGAAACGTGTTTCTTTATATCGGATAAGTGCCAAGTGTTTGTGTACGTGGTTGAGAAAACAAGTAGGTGCTGGAGGCAGGCACTGAACTCTGGCTGCTGTTTTAGAATGAGTCACAGGAATGAACACAGCTCACTCGGAAGAACACACTCTTTGGATACCCTTCAATTTTACTAGCATTTTTTAAAAAACAAATGTTCATGAAATACTCGATTTCACTGTTGCACAAATAAAACACACACTCCACAAATAGACACACACCGCAGGCAAACACAGTAGTGGCGCACACAACACAGTAACGGATACATGCACACAAACCATAATGCACAGACACGGATGAGTACATACTGCACAGATGTACATGCACCAAAGATTCATGCCCAAGAACGCACACGCAAACACTTGCGAAAACCACAAGCACAGACACACAGCACACACATTCCATCGGTAGATGCACACATACAATTAAACACATAACAAACGCATACGAACTCACAAAAGAAACTATAGAGCTTCTACTGGTCACCTTACAGTATCTTGTTGCGCCTTTCTTCTTAGCATGACATTTGATGACGTCACATTTCCTTTATGGTTATCTTGATAAATAACTACCACGTATAGTGTGTGCTATACAAACTGAGAAAAAGACACACAATTGATGGACGGAATGCAGAACAAATCAAAACATTACTGTTTTTGTTGCATAGAGCCTTGTGTTACCTGCAGGTCAAAAGTTAAGATCCTTGTAATATAGCTTAGTGAGTTATGACCCTGTAGCAAGGACCTGCCTGCAAGCAAGAAGGCATATATTTTGAACCTCGCTGTTATTTCCTCAATCTTTTCTTATTTTAAGGATGCTAAAAAAGGCTACTTTGGGTAGTAATAAACACTTATCAGTAAGTGCCATATATATAGTTATTAGTGAGATAACTAATGGACAGATACATCCGACATTCTAACAATGCATGCAGATTTTGGGCATACAACCTTGGCAAAGTCAGAAAGCTAACCCCCGCCCCTTGTCTCACCTTAGCACCTCCCTAAACTCCGCCCACTGCTCCTTTTGATGAGTACCTGCACTTATTTTTTTCCATTTAAAGCACTGCCCTGCAGGCACATTCTTCCTCTCAAGATCTTAAGGATGTCATGTGGAAGCTGGAGGACTATGAAAACTGGCAACGTCAGAATAATCTAAGGTTGCTTGGGGCACCGGAGAATCTTTAGGGCAACGATATGAGGAGATTTGTAGTAAAGATGTTGAAGGACTCCTTACCAGAACTGTCTTCTTGGGATTGGGATAGAGAAGTCCAAAGAGCCCACACATTTCCACTAACTCCTTCAAGGCATACCACCGTAGGAAAATCATTACCCAGTGCCTTTTTGGTGTATTTTGGCAACTTTCTACTGTGGCAGGCAGTCTATAATCTAGCTAGACCCAACTCCAAAAGATAGGATTTACCTTTTTCGCCAAGCCGGATTTTGCGCATGCGACGGTGGAACGGAGATTGCGGCTTAGGCAACTAATGACCCCATTCCAAGCGGCAGGAGCCATGGTATTTCTACAAAACCCAGCAAGGCTCAAAGTGATTTATCAAGGTCAGAACTTCAGAAATTCAAGCCCAGAAGATGCTGGATGACATTACAAAAGGGACATTTTGTTCTAAAAACATGGAAAAAGATTCAAAGCAATGCTGGTGGGATTAAGCCAGGATACCTGGTTAAGGGTGTAACAAGGTGTAGGGATCGCTAAAAAGGGGGGGACGAGGTGGGAGGAGTCAGAAGTCTTCACACAGGCTCATGGTTGAGCCTGGCCGCCTAGGCATTGGTGGAGTATGGGACAGTCATAGTAGGAACTTACCATAAAATCAGATGGGGGTATTGAAAATTGCTTCTATTAATATTTGTGGCCTGAATGATGGGGGAAAAGAAGACAGAAGGTTGCAGTAGGGTTACAACCAATGGACGCTAATATTATATGTCTCCAAGAGACTCATGTAGAGAGGTTACAGATACATGTGCTGAAAATGCTAGGGTCTAGAATGATAAGTGCTACAACAACGGGGGCTCGGGCTCGGGGGTTGGCGATCCTGGCTAAAAGAGGTGGGCTGATATCTAATCGATCAAAGTCTGATAGATGTGGCCGTTGGGCGATCACTGAAATCCAATACAATGCGGGACAGAAATTTACACATTGCACAGTACGTGGAAGCAATTGTAACGATCCGGCCTTATTGGATGATATTTCAAATGAGCTTATGCATTGGCCACTTCCACATATAGTCAGTGGCGATTTCAACATTAATTTACCCGTGCATTTGTCCATGGAGGAGGGGTGGCGATATGTGGGTAGGAAACCAAAGGTATATAGAGCGCTAAAAAATATGCATCAGACTCATGTGTTAGTCGATGGCTGGCAGGCGTTTCTGTCTAACTCTATAAAATCAAAATGCCAAATACAAACACTTCCATGGGTGTTATCTGATCATAACCCAGTCTAGAAATTGACATCGCTAACACTGATTCAAGGCCCTGGACATTTGAAAGATCCCTACTCTCATAAGTGGGTTATAGTACATATATGAGGCAATGGATACCACAGTTTCTAGGAGACAATTTAGAGAGCACCACTATTGAAATGGTATGGGATGCCATGAAGGCTGGAATTAGGGGCGAAACGTTAAGGTATTCATTAAACCGTAATAAACTAGACAAACAAGCTATGAAGATCTTGCAGGATAATTTGGGGGTGGCAGAAGAGGAATTGGTGAGGGCTTTAAGAGAAAAGGAGGATTTAGAAGGTGTACAAAGACGGGTTGCAATTGCTAAGGTGTAAATTATTAATGTATTTACGGATAAAGCTGTAAGTAAAGCTATCGCCAAGAAAAAAGTGAGTTATGAGCTCAATGAACAAATCGGCCATCAGCTGGCGGTGCGTACAAGACAGCAAACCTGGTTAAATATAATTCAAGAGATAAATGACCCGGTGATTGGTCAAACTACGAATCCAGAACATATAAGGCAGGTCTTGGGTGGTTTTATCACACTTTATATACAGCAAATACGGGTAATGGGTTGAGTTTTACTGAAAAATATTTAGACCTTACCCTTCGCAGCTCATTTGCGGAAGAGGATCAGCAATGTCTTGATCTTCCACCTGACTGGGAGGAAATCCTAATGACTATGAAGGGTTTGGCTAATGGGAAAGTGACATGAACAGACTGTATCCCGACCGAATTCTATACGGTCTTTGCAGATCAGCTGAAATATATTGTTACAGATCTAATGGTACATATATTTGAAGGTGGGCGACCCCCGGGTTCATGGTCACGTGCAAAATTGTTGATCTTTTTGGGAAAAAACAAACCATCTACACAACTTGGATCATATCGCTCCATCACATTAATTAATGGTGATTTAAAAATGTATTTGAAACTGTTACCCAACAGGCTTGCACCTATCATACACAAAGTCATTTCGGTATGACAGCATGGATTTATACCAGGGAGATCCAAGATAGATAATATTCAGAGGGTTACCACGCTGTTTGATATCACTAATATTGCAGGAGACCCTATGGCCCTCTTTTTATTGGATGCAGAGAAAAAGAATATGATAGGGTCTCCTGGTAATATTTATGGGTAATCATGTCTAGGATTGGAATAAGGGATCCCTTCCTTCAGGCAGTCAAGAAATTATATGTTGACTAAACAGCGGCCAGAATGGTCAATGGCATATTATCGAGAGAATTTCCAATCTCCCGAGGCACGCGACAGGGCTGCCCCTGTTCCCGGCTCTTATCTGCGATCTATATTGATCCATTCATTCATAGATTAGAAGATAACGTCCAAATTTCACCTATAGTGTCTCAGAATTAGGCTACTAAGACCTTGGCCTATGCAGATGATATTGCCCTGGTGACAACTGACCCAAAAATAGCCATTATAGCTATTGAAGAGAAGGCTAGACATTTTGGACTAGCATCAGGCTATGCACTCAATCAGGATAAAACCCATATTTTCCTGAATGATAAGGCTACGATGATCGATACTCGGGTTGTAGAAAAGGCAACATATATGTAAATCGTCCCGGCTAGACAGTGTGGTCAAAGCTAATGTGGAACCCCTGATGGTTAATATTCAAAAAAGTTCAACGCGTCAATAACTTACACTTATGTATCATTGGAAGGTGTAATGTTACTAAAATGCATTTTTTTCCAAAGATTTTATATCTCTTTAGAGCAATATGCCTTGAATTTACATCATCATGGTTTAAGACGATAGAGCTGATATTCTGTAGATTCATTTGGGCTTACTAGTGACCTCGACGAGCCTATAAATTCCTTACTTTAAGAGGGATAGGGGAGGGTTGGCACTCCCGAATAAAAAATTAGATTATTGGGCATCCATTTTAACATATAGTCGAGTTATTGCAGATAAATTACAATGTTATACAGTCAGATAAAACGCCATCGGTTTTTGAACTCATGTTGGGAATAGAGACCAAGGGCTGTCTATGAAGTCAACTGCATGATAGCTACTACAAGAAAGTCTGGTTCAAAACCCTGTATAGTTTGTTTAAAGCATGTAGGGCCATTAGGAAAGTGCTTGGTATCGGCAGAATATCTTTTTATACGCCGTTAGCCAACAATCATAATCTCCCAGAGATTTTTGCTGAATCATGTATGAAGAAGTGGGAAGAATTAGGTATACATCAGGTTGGGTGCTTCTTTTCCCACACAGGGCTTCGTTCTTTCGAAGAAATGAATAACAAATTCTCTCTAGACTGGCGGGATTTCTTTAAATTTTTCCAGATTAGAGATTTTTTGTTACGGCAAGGAGGTGGTCGGGTTAAGTTTGAGAAAATAGGAATGATGGAAAGATTACTTCAGGATAATGCAGGCTCTATTGGTGAGGTGTATACTTTTATAAATGCAGCACTACCAGATGACCTGGATAAATTTGCACTAAAATGGGAATTGAAAATATTGAATGATACATTCAGGTATGCATATGAGATGTCACACTCTATTTTAATGTCCACCAAACTACAGGCACAATTTTTTAAAACTTGCTTCTTTTTGTATTATACCCCAGATAAAATTGCCAAGTGTGGGAGTGGAAAGGGAACATTTTGCCCTCGCTGTACATTGTTCAACGCAGACAGTATACACATCTTTCCATCATGTAATGGTTTAAAAAAAGTTAAACAAGATATTGAAAAATTCTTAACACAAGTGCTTTAAACTGAAATAATACTTACCGATGAGGTAATGGTGCACGGGGTGTCCGAAACTAATCTTGATAGAATAGGACATGAATACATTTTTATTGCTATGGCTGTTTTAAGAATCTGAATTGCCTCTGCTTGGCTGGACCGAAACACACCGACATTTCACCAATAGTTAGCCAGGTTATTAGCAATATGTAACCTGGCGAAAGCTATCTATAAACGAAGAGGAAGAAATATGCGGAGAAGATAGCAAAAAATCTGGTCCCCCCTATTAAGGTGGATTCAAACTCAAAAAGGGGCAATGTAAAAGGAATAGGTTATTCATCGATGTGCGCAAGATTGTGGGTCTTTACGAAAGATAGCTTGAATATTTATAATGATTTTAAACTGAAGATACTGCACAAGTCACTTCATTTAATAGGTGACAGATAAATCTATAATACTTTCTGTAGGAATTATGTGAATATGATCAATTTGTCTCTCTTTTTTGTATGTGATATTGGTATGTACATTTTAATTATTGGCTGTCTGAAATGGGGAAGGAGGGGGGTGGGGGGAGGGCTGTGTTTGTCTTTGGAAAATAAATAATATATATTTTTTTTTAAAGGGAAGGACTGAACTATAGACAATAGTTTGTTCTGCCTTTCTATCGATGGAAAGGCTTTGTTGAGAGATGTGTCCAGTTTAGCTCCCAGAAAAGTAGTGCTTTTGGAAGGGTATATGTTTGATTTCTCCTTGTTAGCCCCAGACTTTCAAAAAGACCTGTGCAGGCTGTCGCGGAAGCTCAGGCTACCGCCATGGAAGAAGCTTTTATGAGCCAATTGTTCAAGTAAGGAAACACCTGCTGATGTTGCCTTTTGAGGAAAGTCGCCACTGGGGCCAGACACTGTAAATATCCTTAGCGCCGATCTTAGGACGAAAGGCAGAACTTTGAATTGATAGTGGCTCCTGGCTACAGTGAAGCAAAGAAACTTCCTGTGTGATGAATGAATGGTAATATGGAAATAAGAGTCCTGTAGGTCTAGAGTGGCCATGAAATCTTGTGAATTTAGAAGCAGTAGTATGTGAACGAAGAAGGACTGTTTCTTGAGATAGGTGTTGAGTGTCCTCAGGTCTAAGATATGCCGCCACTTTCTGCAAGCCTTCTGTACCAAAGAGAATCAGGAGTAGAACTCTTTTGCTCGCTGGGATGACGGAACTGGTTCTGTTGCCTCTTTTTGCAACATCAGCAGGGCTTTTAGGCACAGGAGATGTAAATGCTTTGTTGTCTGTAAGTGAGGTGGAGTGGATGGTGGAAGTTGAATAAACTCCAATGTATGGCCAAACTGAACGATGTTGAGCACACAATTGATCCTTTGTTAATTTTGCCAGTTTTGGACGTAGAAAGAAATTCTTACCCCCACAGGCGCCTGGTCGTGGTAAGGAATAGTAGCCAGAGCCTGAAAGTGGTTATTGTCAACGCGTGGAATCCTTCCCCTGTCGTCATCCTCATCCTCTTCTGGGCCAGCTTGGAATAGGCCGCAAACTGAGATTGCCGCTGAGTGTATTGCAGTCGATAAGGCTTTGTAGATGAGGTGTATGAGAGATACCTGTACTGTTGATAGCCACCTCTATATGAGGGCAGACCTCTTCCCCAAACTCCTCAAAAGGGAACCTTACGGTACTGGAGCGTCCCCAATGACTTTGCTGTTTCAGTGTCCTTCTTTATGTCCTGGAGAGCCTAATCGATGTATTTGCCAAAAAGGGCCTCTCCGTCAAAGGGAATATTTTATTCTGAACTTCCAGCAAAGAAGATGTTGCTCTGAGCCAACCTCGTCGGCGTGAGACTGCTGATCCAGCCAGAGATCAGAAGGCCGTCATAGCGATGTCCATCTCGCAGTCTATCACCTCCGAGGAAGCCCTCTCACCCTCCTGGAGGATTTTCTTGGCATCTGCTTTACTTCCATCCGGGTGTTGGTCAATGTAGGGTTCTAGGTCGCACCACATCTGCAGATCAAAATGACCGAAAATCGCCAGAGTATTATCAGCCCTGGAATGTGTGTCGTTATCCCGCACTCCCTTTGTCCGCAGGGAATCACAACGCGGTTGTTACAACGACCGCATTGTGATTCTGCATACCATTACTCTGCAAGTCGTAAGAACGACTTGCGGAGGGGGGGCTCTGGATGTTGGAAGAGTATAATTTACTATTCCAACTCCAGTCTGTGTGGACAGTAGGGAAGGTGTTGGATTTTAAATCCAACACCTCCCACCTCCCCTCCGCAAGTCGTCGTTCCGACTTGCGGAGTAATGGTATGCGGAATCACAACGCGGTCGTTGTAACGACTGCGTTGTGATTTCCTGCGGGCAAAAAGTTTTGTGGGAAACATTGTTTACCACAACCCTGACATCGAAGAGAACAGTCTGCCTAGATTGCCAAGGCATCTGCCCTCCTTGTCCAGAGGCGTAGTGACTGGAGCAGCCGGATTCTTGGATTTCCTTTGAGCAGCTTGTGATATTATGGAGTTTGGCTTTGGGTGACCAACTAGGCAAGCTGGGCTATCTTCCAGGGCCTTATACGTCTTCTCTAATCTAGGAAGAACCGGAACCACTGTAGCTGGGTCTTCATAACCTTAAGGCCTTCCTCCCATATGTAACCAACAATGGGGATGCCTCGCAATGATTTTCTAAATGGTTCCTTGAAGTCATACTGAAAGCACTCAGTTTGCGAAGTTGACATTGGCAAATATGATATTTTGGCTGCTCTTTCGAAAAGATTGTGAAAACCACTGATGTTCTTTAGTGGAGAGTCTATGGGAACCAGAGAGGGTGAAGGAGGAGTGGGGATTATATAGTTGTCCAATTCCCTGTGCGGATCTGGAAGCTCCTTCTCCTCCTGGATGTCATCTGAGGTGTCCGGATGCTGGTCCGGAGGTGGTGATGATGGTGGAGCCATGACCGTCTAACGTTGTTACTGCCCGAGGAGTGGAAGGCACTGAATGATGCTTAGAAGGCACTGCGGTCTGGTACCGAACAATAGAAGGTGCTGGAAATCTTTTCTTATAGTCCGTTAAAGTGAAGATCAGAAAGTGAAGAAGATAGCATACAGACCATCTCTTCCTGATACTGTTGGCGGTAAACCTGAGGAGGGACGCAATAGTGTTCCTTATAATAACCTTCCTTGAAATCGTCTTTCTGGCATTTAACATGCAACTCCGAAGGACTGTGGGCGTAACCAAAGGGGCTATCAACATCCTTCAGGAGATGTGAAGGAATGAGAGGGGTTATCTTACTAGGTAAAGTGACTTCTGTTGTTAAGTGCCTTAATCTTGATTTCTCCGTAGGAATTTTCTCCCTCGTTGACGTTGTCGATGATGACGTCGGCAGAGCCACTGTCGCTGTCGACAGGGAAGACAGTAAACTATATGCCGTCGACAGAGCCTCAGTCGTCGCTGTCACTGTACTTGGCTTTGCCATCATCACCGTCGTCACTGTCATGTAACCATCGGCGATAAAGATGCTGGCGGAACTGTGACCGGCGAGGCCTGTAGAGCCCTCAACGATGATCCAGTCGTCGTTGCCATTGTTGGAGGAGGTATTGGCACAGATGAAGACTGACCCTTAGTCGTGAAGACCTGGAAAATCTCACTCCGCATTCACGATGAAGAGGATTTCTTCACCTATGGTGTCAAAGAAGAGGATTTCTTAGTCAACGGGTCAGAATAAGGCTTCTTGAAAGTTTCCCTGCCTTCAGGAGGGTCCGAAGCGGCACAAAGCTTGCCTTTTTTCACCCTGCTGTCCCCTGAAGGATGTCCTTCCCTCTCCTTTTCACCTTGGGAGGAGATTTTGTAGGACTAAGCCTGTAAGACCCATGGGTGGTCTTTGAGGCTTTATGAGGACGCTCCTCAGATGAGCGAGGCTCAGATCTTACCCTCTTGTGAGACCTTCTGGAAGATGAAGATGGCAAGGCCTCATCACTCATCACTAGAAATAGGCTCTTTTCTGGATTTCAGCTTCTAGAGCCAAATGAGAAGACGCCCCTCATGATTCCTCAGAGTCTTGATGGAGAAGGAACGACATACCTTACAATCCTTGGCTTTGTGGTCAGAATACAGGCAGTAAATACAGTCCTTATGAGGGCCTTCCACGTGGAGTATTTTCTTACAACAGGTGGCACAGGCTCTAAAAAGACCCTTCTTCTCCTTGTCCGAAATCAAGAAAGAAGATAAACTAAGCTCAATAAGTATAAATCTGAAGAAAGGGTTTAGGAAAAAACCTCCCAAGAGAGGAAATAACTGAGCAGAGCAGAGCTCAGTGGAGACTACTTAGCACAACGTGCAGTAGAAAATCTGACGGTCTGATGTTTTCTCAGGAGGGTTCTAGAGGGTGGGATTGTTTGGTTGGCTAAAAGGTTCTTTTGGTCTCTTTTACAAAAAGAGAGGGATACGTTGCAAAACTGAAATGGGCCTAGACCTATTTTTTCCAGTTTGTATTAGCTTTGCATTGCTATTTTGATATACTGGGGACTCCTATCTTGATAATGGGGAATGATTCAAGCATGTGAAACTATGAGAGTTCCAATACTGGAGCAAGTTAACATAACCTCTGTACCCTCAAAATTGCACAGGGCAAATTTCCTGAAACTAATCAATGACCTCCGTACCAACCTTAGATTTGCCTTTTTTGCTCCTGGATGCGGACGATTCATGAGCTCAAAAATAATTTTCTGCTAAGCATACTGTGTATATTTCAAACCCTTCCAATACTACTAAGGAAGGAATTCTTTGAAGACCCAAGGAAGTAGTTTCTTTGGGAAAATGGTTGGCCTCAACAATTGCATGCACTTATCCAATGGATTGACGAAGCCTAAGCCTTGCAGATTCTGTCTTGAATTACAGGGAATGCCACGTGTATATTCTGTCTCTTTGAGCAACGGATAAGTTGCATCCCCACATAGAAAAGGCCCTAGCAGGAAGATCAATATCTGACTTGCTCTTGCTTTTTAAAGAGCATAGACCCCGCCAATGCATACTTAAGCACATCAATGAAAACAACCCTCACGATCTGGGATAATACATACAGGCACCAAGGTCTCACTATATACTCTTTCCCTCAAACTCTCACTCCCTTCAATCTGGCTTTCACACCATATTTCAATATTGGCCTCTAAGACAGATGGATAGTAAAAAATTACCTCAGATTTGCTTGAAGGGGCACTATCAAAACATTTGAAAGATGTAAACAAGTCTTCATCTTTGATGAGGGGAAAGATTTCACTGTGCTCAGCTGAGACACAGGGTGAGGCTTCCAAAAATAAAAGCTGTGGCAACAAGAGAACTTGCGCTGAACAAAAAATCCAGAACGCAAGCCGCTGGCACTATTTCCAATATCTACTGTGTCATAACTGAATACCATGGTGTCCAGCTGGAAATACAAGGAGTGATAGAGTAGTATATTCCGTAAAGACATTCAAGATAGGCAGTAAGAACATCTTTTGCATGAAATTAAGAAAAGGTCCTCTAGCAAGCTGGGGAGGGTGGCCCATTCTAAGGTGATGCTCAATTAGAATCTCAACATTGCAAGATTATACAAGCACTTCCCAACTGCAAGCCCACTGTGCTGGAGAGGCTGTGGTTTTATTGGGGATTTTCAACACATGTAGTGGGAATATCCCTCCAATAAACCGCTCTGGTAAGAAAGTGCAGCTGCCAAGAAGGAGCTCTTAGGAGACCCTATTCCAGATGAATCTGCCTATGTAATTATGGGTTTATCCGGCAGAGTGCTGATGTAGAATTGCACAGAGGTGGCAAAACTCTCTTTGGCATCCCAATGAAATAATTCTCCACCCTCTAGTGGTACCTTAGACTGTGGAATATAATGGCAATGTAAAATCTGCCTCAAGCCCTTCGTGATAAATATAAAAATTTCAAAGCTGTATAGAACCCAGTGCTCTCATCTTTCCACTGGCATCCCTAAGCTATCATGCCCTTTCATTCATCAAAGCCCTGAACTTTTCTTATACAAATCATAGAAAAGATGCACTCACTACTATCCTCTGGTTGAGTGCTGATCGCGGCACAGCTTGTTGACTTTGTTGACCTATATAGCATCTGCCATCAATGAAAATAACCTTACTGCATATCCTGTTGGAGAGAACCTCGAAAGGTTTATACTTTTTTCTGGTGGTAGGGGAGGGAAATTGTGAAGGGGAGAGGGAGAGACAACCCTCACACACTCGCAGATAACTGGGCATACCTCTTTAGCCCTCTTTATACAGATGTGTTGTTTGACCTTTCACTATTTATAATCAATAAAAAAACATTTTATAGAAAAGGTTTCTGGGAACTCACATCTCTGTTTAGGGCTATTAATGAGGATAAATCCACAGAGACAACTGGCATCCCTTTCTCCACAAAGTTAACAACATGGTTAAACAGGATTGGAATGTTTGCAGTCAACAGGAGCAGAATAGTCTATAATTTTACATTCATTTGTATCCATTGCCAGAAAGTCCTTACTGTCTTGCTATTTTAGTCGCTTTGTAGAATATTTAGTGGTGAGCTCAAGTACATATTATGTACTTAATCCTTCTGGCTATGTGACCTCCAGATGTGGGAAATGCTTGACCCCTTTTCACTTACCCACAACTGCCTGTCTCCCGCCCTAGAGAATAAGGTGTTTTATCTTAGAAGAATGTGCTACTACTTATCAGCAACATTATTTCAGTGTTGGCATCTTTTATATAGCAACATGTATTCTTTAATAATCACTCCTTAACAATACCTCTTTTTTCTTAATAGATTTCTTGGGCAAATTTTGTATAAGTAAATGACTGGACAATTCAATATGGCTTGGCTTTTGAGCAATTTTAAATTCCAAGATTAGCACATTGTGTGTGTATATTTAACACAGGCCTAGTGGTAAAGTACGGGTTACTTACCTTCAGTAACAATGTATCTGCTAGAGACTATTCTAACCGCGTAGAATTATCTTCACGTAGAATTATCCCCAGGCGTGAGAATGGATCCAGAAACTTTTTTTGCCACAGCATCCCTGCGCGCCGGGGGCGGGGTGACAACACGCGACTCCGGCCAGGCGTCGTCCGCGCACGTGACGTTAGCGAGGTCACATAAGACCCGCCCCGGCGCGCCTACGTCAGTTTTCTTCAGTGAACTTTTCTGCACCACAACGCGGAACACCAGATAAAAAACTGTGGAAGCATGGGACTAGTGTGCGAAGAGCAGAAAAATTGGAAAGAAACTGCGTCTAACACCACCACCAGAGTAGTGTCTGCCAACACCGCAGGACCCAAAGCAGGGAAAGGAGAAAGAGGAAGAACAAGCAGAAACCTGTGCAGTCACCCTGCTAGCACATAGACAGCCACCCATCCCTGTGCTCCGGGGGCAAAGAACATGTGTAAACGCATGGCCCACGTCGTACACTCCACCCCTCCCCCCCTCACCCTGAGCAAGGAAAGGGACCAGTCCCAAGACAGACAGGGACAACAAACTTCCAAGTCACACCCACCCTGGGGGGCAACCACCCACAAGGGACAAGGCAAATCCTGGCCAGAGTACCATTAAGCAGAGGAAGCAATGGAAGAAAGGGAGGGGAGGGAGGACGGGAATAGGAAGCAATCCCCCTCAAACCCGGAATAGCCAGAGCAGCACAAGGGAGGCACTCACAGGAGACACAGCCCCCCACCGGGAGGCGAGTACCGAAGACCAAACCAAGGGTCCTCGCATAATAGGGGAGGAAAGGCGGGCCGTGAAGGAATCTGCGGCTAGAATCGTCTCTACCAGATACATCGTTACCGAAGGTAAGTAACTCGTACATCTGATAGAGACTACTAGCCACAGATTCCTTCACGTAGAATAGATACCCTAGCAATACCCCCCTGGGAAGGAGGGTCTGCGAAAGGACCCCAATAGCCAATGCAGAATAGAGGGCCCCACAGGGGACCAGATCTGCGGGCCAGGGAGAACCTCGCCCCTGCCAGGCCAAGGGAACACCCACACCAGAACCCCACCGACCCCAAGGGGATGTAGGAGGGAAAAAAGGCTGAAGAGGCTCGTACACTCACAGCAGAGGAACCAAGGGCAAGGATTGAGAGGCCGAAGCATCCCACCCCCCACAAGGCAACATAGCTTCTACCGAATGCCAGAACAGGAAGACGGAAGAAGAAGAAGCCTAGAGAGCCCAAGGAAACTAGGGAGAAGAAGGGTATCCCACTCCAGATGGAGAACAGCCTGTCAGCCAGAACAAATCCAGCAGTCAAGGCCAGAAGCAGGAGGGACAGCCCGAGGCCCCAGGAAGTGAAACCTGGCAAGGGAACAGGGGCAGGGAGAGGAGGAGAGGTCCAACCCATCACTACGAACGGCCGCGCACACGAACTCAGGAAGCAAAAGCAACCTACAGAAACACCATGGAGAACGGGTACCCGAAGGCGACCAGAACCCTCCAGCAGAGCGCAAGCCATATGACAGCAACCACTACCCCACATAGGGCACGTGAAGTCCCAAGAAATGGGAACCCTCTTTGGAAGAACTTCCGCAGCAGAGGAAGAACAAAAGAACCACGGGAGGAAAAAAGGCAGCCCCGCTGCAGGCTTGACAGCAGCTCAAGCAAGCAGAAGGCTCAATCTCAGGGCCAAGTCCGCACAACAACTCCTGCAGAACTCGCACAACAACAAAAGGGCCGTCCAGCAGCCAACATTGCCAAAGTCCCAAGGAAGGACATAAACGGCCAGAAAAAACACACTCTACAACCAGAACACCCTAACTCAGAAGTCAGGAGGAGGGAGCCCTGCCAAGAGCCTCTGGATGGCGGTGTCGGCAGGGGCATGGAATAACAGACTGCCATCAAATGGGAGATCAATGAGCATCTCCCGAATATTTTCGGGGAAGATGCCATCCCGAAGCCAAGCATGGCGACGGAGCACGAACGAGAAAGCCATGGCCCGGCCCAGCGCCTCAGAGATGTCCAGAGCGGAGCGGAGAATAAACACCGCAAGCTCCCAGCCATCCAAGGCATGATGCCGCAAATCCGCCTGCGCAGACTCCTGGGACGCAGCAGACCCCAGAGACTCAGCAGAGTCCCACAAACAGGAGGAGGCCCGAGCCAGCACACACAAGGTGTTAAGGGCCCGCAGGGCCACGCTGGTCGAGGCGAAAATGTTGCGTCCCCAAGTGTCCAGCCAGCGGGCCTCCCTGGACGGTGGAGCCAACAGGGGCGGCAGGGAGGGAAAAGCAGTCTGCAAAAGAGGGCTAGCGGCTGGGGGGTGAATAGACAGACACGCCAGGTCACGCGGCGTCGGAAGGTGCCGATGCAGAAGGTGCGGAGGCACCGGGTCCCGTGAGACAGCACGCCTCCAAGCCCCCGTCATGGCCGAAAGGAGCGAACCTTTAAATGGGAGCAAGAGTTCTCTCCCACCAGAGCCCTGGTGGAGGACCTCCAACTGATGGTCCACCAGAAAGTGAGCCACCGGGTCACCCATGCGGAGGACGCCCACAGCCGTGGACACCGCGTGAGCGAAGGCCGCATCCGTAGAGACCCGCAGCGGAGACAGCAGCTCCTCCGTGGGCGACGGCTGCAAACTAAGGTGGCCGTTCCGAAGGCCAAGCGGGGCGGGCAAGGGCCAGACCTGGAAGTCAGGAGGAGCCGAAGAATGAGGGACCTGCTGCTCTTCCGATGGGCACCTCTGCCTCAGGAAGCGTGGAGAGCCGCCCTTTGACGCCAGTGAAAAGGACACTACACGGCGACCAGTCTCCGGGGAGGACGATATCAATATGCAGCCTGCCTCCAGAGAAGAGGGAGCGTCCGAAGACTACTCCACGGTACGACCCCTGTGCGGATCTGTAGAGTCCGCAGCTTGAGGTAGGACACCGGCACCATCCGGCGTCGCTGGGGAAGGGACCTCCAAGTCGTCCCGCACCAGAGACCGGAGCGGGGACCGGAGTAGGGCTGGAGTCGCACCGGCCTCGGAGCGGCACCGGGACGGCGCCGGCCCGACCCCCGCCGAGGCAACCACCTGTGTGGGGGAATGGGACAGGGGAGGGGCCCGAAGCCCTCCGCCGGCCGTGGCCCAGAAGGAGGCAAAGGTTGCCCAGCAACCCTTGTGGCGGCGCCAGGGACGATACGCCCTCCAATGAGGCAGCTGCCTGGGAGGAGGTACGAGAGGGGCCGGAGAGGGACAAGGGGTCCGCCCTCGGCCCGGAGTGGGACAAGGAGTGTCCACCGACCCCTGTGGCTCCACACGGTCAAGCTGCTGCCGGCTCCGTAGCGGCGTCACCTCGGCCTTAGACACGATCACCTTGCAAAAGGACCGATAGGCCCTCAGGGATGTGACCCGAGCCCCGGCAACCTCCCGCGACACCACAGGGACCCCCGCAGGAGGTGCCCCAGAGGATCCGCACCGCGACAGCACCACATCCTCCAAACCTGTATCCGACCCAGTCGGGGTCGGTGTCACCGGCGGAGCTGCGGAGGGCCCTGCGCAGAGCGTGGGATCCGCCGACGCCCCAGAAGGGGAAGGAGGGGGAGACGCCAGCGAGGTCTGCAAAGCCGCCACGTTAGTCTCCATCTGGACTCTCGACGCCCCAGCACCAGGAAACGGTGGGTAGGACGACACGTGGGGCCGCATCACCTGCGGAGAGTCCACGCCCCTGGGAGGCCGGAAACCAGCCCCCGGGGACATACTGCGACACTTACCCACCGCCACCGTGGAGCGACGCTCACGGGACATCGGAGAAAGGCGAGGACAAACGACCACTGCCGGACATGAAGCCGTCCGCCGAAGCAGACCGAGGGGAGGACGCCAACCTGGAGAGGCGCCCCGAGAGAAGTTTCATGCGGCGTTTCCGCCACGACTTCGGCTTCAATTTCTGGCACGCCGCACAATCCGCGGTGTCGTGATCCTCCCCCAAACCCACATGCAAATGAGGTAAGGGTCCGTCGCCGACATAAGACGCCCACAAAGCATGCAAGTTTTAAAGGCCAAAGGCATTTGCACACTGTTCCACCAAAAGAATGTAAGAAAAGGGCCCGAAACAGGCCCGTAGCAAGGAACGGATCCGCGTTGCACGCGGAAAAGGAAAAAACTGAAGTAGGCTCGCCGGGGTGGGTCTTATGTGACCTCGCTGACGCCACGTGCGCGGACGATGCCTGGGCGGAGTCGCGTGATGTTGCCCCGCCCCCAGAGCGCAGGGATGCTGTGGCAAAAAAAGTTTCTGGATCCAGTCTCACGCCTGGGGATAATTCTACGTGAAGGAATCTGCGGCTAGTAGTCTATCAGATATGGTGGTATTACATATTCAAATAGAAAGGGTGCCAGTTTTGAATACTACTACTATTTGAGCACAGGTTTGCAAGGGCAATAACCACCAGGTAACAATGTGGCAATTACCTGTGTAGACTCAGTGAGAAAGCATGAATGGTAGTAAGTGAATCTATGAAAGATAACAGCCAACAAGGAGTAGTAGTTACACATAAGAAAATAAGTTACTTACCTGTAACTGTAGTTCTCCAGTATTGGAATCTTTCATAGATTCACATGCTTGAATCATTCCCCATCATAGAGATGGGAGCCCCCAGTATCTTTAAAACTAATGTCATAGTAGACATAGAACATAGGGCCTTAGGCATCATTATTTAGTAACATATCCCTGTCCTTATTTAAAAAGGACACATCTTAGAAAAACAGTCCATCAGATTACACCACCCAGTGAAACCTTCATGAGAGAAGCTCCAGTCCCTCAGATTTTCGAAGCACTAGTGCGTACAAATAGAAATTACTGAGAAAACCAAAGTTGAGCCTCTCCAGGGGAGATGAGTGGGTGCATGTGAATCTCTGAAAGATTCCAATACTGGAGAACTACAGTTACAGGTAAGTAACTTATTTTCTTACTCCGGTATTGGAACTTTCATAGATTCACATGCTTGAATCAAAGTAGAGAGCAGTAATTAGCACATTTTCATTCAGCAGACAGAATATGCGAGTAACATGAAATACTATTCCGTGCACATGTAAAATACCAAAGTATATATGTACATACATAAAGACATCTACACACACACACACATATATATATATATATATATACATACACATACAGCATTACAGAATTATCATAGAAAATGTGCGTTATAAAATGGATGGCGGGAAGAAAGAAAAGGCTCACCTTTATTGAAAAGATATCTGAGAACCACTTGTTCTACTGCCACATCTCGCATGACCTCAGAGTCCAAAGAGTAGTGATTCGTGAATGTGTGGGTCGTTTTCCAGGTTTCTGCTCTGGAGATATCCGGTAGGGACACACCTGCAAACAGCGCCATAGACGTGGACATGGCTCTGGTATAGTGAGCACAGACCTTTGATGCCAAAGGTTGGCCCACTTGTTGATGACCGAAAATAATTGCACATGATATCCACCTTGATATGCTTTGTTTCGTGAGAGGAAACCGCTTTCTAGGTGCACTGTAGGCTACAAACAGCTGGTTGGATTTACAAAAGGATTTGGTATTGTCCAAACAGAATTTTAGGCACCGTTTGACATCCAAGGAGTGCAAAGCACGTTCGGCTGATGTTTGAGAATTCAGAAAAAAGGATTTTAGAACAATCGGCTAGTTTAGGTGAAAATCCGAAGGAACCTTAGGGATAGACCTAGGGTTCGTATATAGAATAACTATTGTGTTTGAATTGTAGGAAAGGCACCTGGGTAGTGAAAGCCTGGAGTTCGCTAACTCTCCTTGCTGAAGTAAGAGCCAGTAGGAGAGCAATCATACAGGACAGGAACTTTATATCTGCTCTATGGATAGGTTTGAATGGATGCTCCATTCATTGTGCAAGCACTGTGTTTAGCTGCCCGGTAGGAGGAAGGGCCCTGGTGGCAACATTCTGAAAAATCCTTTCAGGAACTGTTTTGCCAGTCTGCTGGACCATAAAGATGAAATATTGCATGATCTTTGGAAGTGGGAAATGGCCGCTAAGTGAACCTTTATTGAAGCGTGAGCCAAGCCGGAAAACACTATATGATGGAGATATGGCAACATTCCTTCTGGTGAAGAATGGAGAGGGTGCGCGTTAGTAGATGTGCACCAAATGCAAAACCTCTTCTACTTCAAGGAGTATGTCTTGCTGGTACTATTTGCTTGTGCCCTAGTAAGCGCCTCTCTACATTCCCGTGGAATCTTCAAGTCTTTGAAACTCTTGGGACTAAGGAGCCATGTGGATAATTTCAGAGAACTGGGATCTGAATGACGTACTTGTTCCTGACTGATCGTCAACAGGGATGGAATAGGTTTGAGGTGAATCAGAGGTTGCACTGACAAGAGGTAAAGTTCTGTGTACCAATTTTGGAAAGGCCATGCTGGAGCTATTACTATGCTCTTGCAGGGTTCTGCCTTTATCTTCTTCAGTACCCTTGGAAGGAGAGGAAGGAGAGAAACAGCGTAAGCAAATATGCTGGACCATGCCATTGAAAAAGCATTTCCCCCATGATCCCTGATGGGGATGCTAACATGCGATGAACCGGGATTTGGCATTGTCTGGAGTTGAAAAAAGGTCTATGCTTGGTTTGCCCACCGGGAGAAAATGCTGCTCAGAGTGTGTTGATTTAATTACCACTTGTGCCAGGTTGTTTTCAGTCTGCTTAACATGTCTGCTATGATGTTTTGTCTTATTGGTGCATACTCCACTGCTAGTGACAGCTTTTGCTGAATTGCCCAGCGCCAGATAAATTGAGCTTCCTGAGAGAGCAGGAGAGATCGTGTTCCTCCTGGTTTGTTTAGGTAGTGCATTGTCATAGTATTGTCTGTTCTGACGAGCACTAAACCTTTCTTTATACTGGGCAAGAAAGCTTGAGGCGCCAGGAATACTGCTCTTAGCTCGAGGAGATTGATGTGAAGATCCCGATGAGATTATGGCCATTTTCCGCTGACCCCAGAGTTCTTGTAGGAAAGCCCTCCAAGAAGGCATCTGTTGTTATTACCAGAGGTGCTGTTTGAGGCAGGAAAGGCGAGCCTTTCGACAGCTGATGAGGTTGTGCCCATCAGATTAGAGGTGGTGGGACCTGAATTATGTTGTATGTTCACTCAACCTGCACCCACTGCATATTTAAAGCTTCCTGGAGAGGACACGTGTAGGTGACAGTGAGGGATGATGTGAATACAGGAGGACATCATGTCCAGGAGAGATTTGTAAAGGCGTACAGGAAGAAACCACCTTTTTTTGTACGCGTTTCGCCAAGGTTATTAATCTCTGCTGTCTTTCTAGCGTGTGGTATGCCTTGTTTTGAGTGGTGTGCAGTATGGCAGGTTAGCCACTGGGTGGGTTGAAGGACTGACGTTTCTGGATTTAGAGTTCGACCCAGTTGTTTGAAAAGCTGCAGACAGGCTTTGGTGGATGCTCTTGTGGCCCTGTAAGTAGGTGCTTTGACTAGCCAGTCGTTGAGCTAAGGACAAATTTGATGATGCTGCTGCCTGAAGTATGCTGCGACTGGCGCTAGGCACTTCGTAAAGATGGGAGAGCCCATTTGAGCCCGAAAGGCAATAATCGGAACTGATAGTGCATGCCGGCCACATCAACCTGAGGAACTTTGTGTTTCTGGTGTAGGGGTATAGGAAAATATGCATCCTTGAGATCCAGGGACAAATCGTTTTGTTGAGGAGATGTAACACATCCTGGATGGAATTTGTTCAGGCTTCTTAAGTTCAAAATCTGTCTCCACTTCTTTGACTTCTTGCAAACCAAGAAGAAACCGGAGTAGAAACCTCTTCCTCTTTGACCAAAAGGGATGTTTTCTATAGTTCCCTTCTGCAACATAGTGGCAACCTCCAGCTTTAAAAGGTACAGCTGTTTCTGAATATGAGGTAGCAGAGGGGTTGGGGGAGGTTTTATTTTTACCAATTCCAGAGAATGGCCCAATTGGATTAGGTCTAAAACCCATTGATCTTTGGTGATTTTCTTCCACTGCTGAAAATGATGGGAAATATTCCTGCCCACCCTGGATGGAATGGGGGAGGCGGTAGCCAGCAGCAAGGAAAAGTCATTGGCGGCGACTGGTGTCCTTGCCCTGTCGTCCTGTTTTTCCTCTGAAAGAGGACTACTTGTTGGCAGCCATAGGTGGTTGGCGCTGAGTAAATTGCGGTCTGTATTGCTGGGTAGAGGAAGCATAAGTTGGGTATCGAAACTGTTTGTATCCTCACCTTTAAGATAGATGCTCTTTGCTTTAAGCACCGCAAAAAGGCATTTTCTTGTACTGTAAAGTCCCCAGAGACTTAGCTGTGTCTGTATCTTTCTTCATTGTTTGCAAAGCTTCATCAATGACATTTTCAAACAATTCTTCCCAGTTATTAGGCAGGTCCAATATTTTGGTCTGTACTTCAGGCCTAAATGATGTGGCCTTCAGCCACCCTTGAAGCCTCAAAACTGCAGCTTTGGCCAGTTGGCAAAAACCAATGGAAGCAATGTATCGCGCAGTCTATTTCTGATGCGGAGCGCTAGTCTTCTAGAAAAATATTTCTTGCTTCTTCTTTGACGTCCAACGGAAGATTATCAACATATGCAGCAATATCTGAACACATATGTCTATTGTAATAGCCCAATAATGCCAAGGAATTGCAAACTGGCCATTAGGGCTGACATACTAGAGAAGCGCTTTCCTTTGTTATCAAGCCTTCTGCCTTCCTTGTCCAGGGGCACTGAAAGGGGAGCCAAGAGATTCTTGGATCCTTGCCGAGCTGCTTGCGAAATAACAGAATCTGGTTTTGGGTGATGTGTGAGGCAAGCAGGTGCCTCTTCTGGGGCTTTATTTTTTTTTAATCCAGCCTAGCTAACACTGGTGGCACTGCTGCTGGATTTTGCATGATCTTAAAGCCCTGGTTTCAATTATAATCAATGATCAGCATAGATCTCACTGACTTCCTGTAAAGCTCCTTAAAATAAAATCATAAATGAAGAAGTCTTGCTGGTGCGCAGGCATTAGTAATTTGAAGCGTCAGACCGCTCTTTCCAAGAGTTTATGGAAACCCCCTATATTTAATGGAGGTGAATCCGTTTGTGGCAGACATGGTGATGCCGGAGCGGGAATTATGTAAGCATCCCCCTCATCCTGTTTCTGTTTAATCTCACCTTCTTCTCTTTCTTCTTCAAAAGATAACAGCTGTCTCCTGAGGAGATCGATGCTGAGGTGTGGTAGGAGGAGGAACCTGTACAGGAGGCAGAGGAGGAGCTTGTTGGAGAGGCGATGGTGGCAGAAATCTCTTTTTGTAATCCGCTAGCATGGACTGCAGGTCCGTTATGAGATTGAAGGAAGACACACCATATCCTGCAGATACTGTTGCTGGTGTGAATAATAACACTTGTTGGTCATAATAGTCTTGATCATCTGAGTCCTCATGATATTCAACATTAAGCCCTGATGGGCTTTGAGCTGTCCCACAGAGACTATTATCCTCAGTCATCATCCAAAAGGTGTCAGGGTAAAAATGATTGAACTTGATGGGTGAAGTTAAAGTTGGAGTTAAGGTCTTATGCTTTATCTTTTGGTGGAAAATAATGTTTTCTCTCTCTGCTGTTGGTGTCGTCGACAGTGAACCTTCTGTGAAAAGAAGTTTCAGCAGCGATGACAATGTGGCTGCTGTTGAGGACCAAGTCGTTGATGTTGCGTCCGCCGTTGAGGAGGCTTGCACTGTCAAGTTCGTCGACGAGAAGACGAGGTTGTCAAGAGCCCTGTCATCGACTGGATGGTCGTCGTCGAGAGATGGTTTTTCGACAACGATTTAGAAGACTGAGTAATCTACACTGTAGACGATAAAGGAGCCTGACAGGTCGATGATTACTTCATCGATGAGGAAATTGCTGCCGACGATGGGGATTGTGGATGCCGTTGATGCCACTGAAACAGTATCTGAAGAGGATCTTATCATCAGGGATGTTGTTGACGAGTTCTCTGTTGGCGGAGCTGAGTTAGGCTTCTTAAATGTGTGTTTAAGCTTCAGAGGAGGAGTAGAAGGTTTTGAAGCTGGTTTTTGAGAGATTTTATGGTAGATACTGTTTTATTATCTGGCTGCAGCTGGGAAGGCATATTAGGAGGAGCACTATGTTTATGAGAACTCTCTGATGATTTTTTCGGTGCCTTTTTTGGTGGCAGAGAAGATAGACCTGCAGGGTCATCCAAAGGTCTTTTTTGAGACGTTTTAGAGGAGGATCTTGAAGAGGCATCCCTGTCCTCATCAGAGACCAAAGATTCTCTGTTCTTAAGCCACAAGAGAAACCTGCCTTCATGATCTTTCAAGGATTTCGTTGAAAATGTGCGACACCTTACAATCCTTTGGCTTGTGGTCAGGATAAATACAAAGACTGTCCTTGTGAGGGTCGTCTATGTGTAATCTCTTCTCCCTGCAGGTGCCACAGGGTTTAAAGAGGCCTTTTTTAGGTGTCTCGGACATGATGGGCGTCAGTCTACATCACCTAAACACAGATGTACATGTCTGAATTGTATATCTGTCAATTCAAAATAAGGAAAAACCTCAAGAAATCTTCAAGGGCTTTGAGGACACAACTGAGCAGAGCTCAGTGGAGACTCCCTAGTACGACGTGCGGTAGGAAATCTGAGGTCCTGGAGCTTCTCTCAGGAAGGTTATGCAGGGTGGTGTCATCTGATTGGCTGTTTTTCTAAGTTTGGTCCTTTTTAAAGAAGGACAGGGATAAGTAACAAAACAATGAGGTCTTAAGTCATATGTTCTATGTCTACTAGGGCATTATTTTTAAAGATACCGGGGACACCCATCTCGACGACGGGGAATGATTCAACCATGTGAATCTATGAAAGTTCCAATACTGAAGTGAGTAAAATTCTTTTTCAGCATTGTATCTTTCATATATGCACGTTTTTCTTGAACATAATACTAAGCAAACATTACCTTTAATGGGATGAGAGGACACTTGTATCAGCTGCAGAAGTTTTCACACCACTTGCCCCATGTGAGTCTCGATAAGAGCACTGCTGCAGTGTTTGGCCACATGGAAATCACAGCAAATATTTCTCAGTAGAGCCCTGTTCCAGGCTTACCTCTAGTAGAAAGCACAATTACTCATCTTGTTAGAGGTTAGTTTCCCAGAAGGTAACTGAAGCAACCACTCATCAAGCACTTTTGCTGCTTACACAAGTCTTGGTCTTTTTTCACATTGCCAACATAAAAGTCACAGATTCATGCATTTAAAGTCATTTAACGTGCCAATAAAGAGCTCTCCTGTCATCTAGTGAATACTATGCTGTTCTTACTACTCAGATGGGATTTTGAAAAACGTGAGCAATGGCAATGATTAACTGTCATGGAACTATGAAACAGAACATCAACTTTATTTAGCTAAGTACAATTCATAGCAACAGTAAAAGCTTCACACATGAGAAATGTTTTTCAAATATGACATGTGTTCAAATGGTGTACTCATACGTTTCGAGAGTAACTGGTTTATCCAACTTCTTCCTAATTGGCAGATATTTCTTGAGAAAGCTTCCAAATGAAACACTGTATAAGACGCTCCAGATGGGAAAAATTCCCTACCGTTTTTTCTTCATATATGATACCTGGTAATGTACTTAAGACTACGTAAGCTCTTTAGTGGATCCAAGTAGGGTATAAGGGGTAGCCGGGCACCAGAGTGATCATTGCATTGTTGGTTTCCATTCAAAGAAATTCTGTACAGGCTATATTCATGCCTCACTTAATTTTGCGTATTTAAGTTGCAAAGGATTCAACCTCTAACACATAAATCAACATGAAAAGAGCACAACCCAGATGAGTGCCTGCACACTAACACGCCTGATTTAAGGCAAAACTGCTCATGGGTATTCTTGCTGAGGGTTCTCCAATTTGTCATTTCTATTTTCCCCAAAGCAACCCCCGGACAAAATTTCATTTCTATGGCACTTTCTGGTTTGTTGAAACCTATAATATTAACAGTGTGACAGGAGTGAAAATGAAAAGTAAATCTAGGACGTCTTGAAAGGAAAACAGTAGGGAGTGATATTTAACTGCATGCTGAAAAACCATCCACTTGCAGCATATTCCTGTAGTAATGTTTCTCAAAATAGTATCGCCTCAGCACAGCACTCTGGGCAGCGTCTTTTCACGTAGACGTGAATGGAACAATTTCTGCAATAATTAAAAGGAGCACCAGGACAATTTATTTGTTTCTCTACAAACACTACAGCTGATGGAGAAAGTGCAAGCTGCATCTGCTGCATTTGGTTGGGACCCATCACGAGAAACTCATTGCACAGAATGTCTTGCAACATCTTTGCATGTAGACTGTATTACAACGCACAGCTTAGCAAGCAGTGGCAATATATCCGGGATTAAAGGAATGTTATATAGTAATGTGATGCATTACAAGTAAATAGCATGGGACTAGATATGTATTTTTATGTGGAAGCAAAGAATTGCAGAACAATATTGGTGTACGTTAAAAGATCAGGTGACGGTTGCACTGTCAAGGCAGCCCTAAAACTCCATGCAAGTTAATGACTGCCCTCCTAATATGTGCTGCTACTAGAGGAAAAACAACAAATTTCTGTGTGGGAAAGGTCTGAAACCTACGTGAATCCACAAATTTCCCACCACCCAGCGTTCCCCCAGGTCTCCCGATAAAAATGATGCCTTCTCACGTGGGTGGGTAAAATAACAGCAACAGGCACGGGCCCAATACGTATTGAGGAGACATCAAAATGACCTATCACAAAACAACCTGGTTTTGCAAAGGGGAGGGGGGGGGGGGGGAGTCCAACGAGGTATGGCTTGCGTGGATCCCCCACGTTTACCTACCCAGAATACTCTGCAAACCTCAAATTTGGCTGCAACACATTTTCCACATATTTTTGGGGGGGAATCACCATGCCGGCACAATTGTCCAACCCCACAGCGTTCCCCTCAATCTCCAGAGTAAAATGATACTTCACTTGTGTGGGTAAGGCAGGGGCCTGTGACTGGGAAGACCCCAAAACATAGTGATTAAGGGTATAGCACTGAGAATTCTAAGCACTACATTTATATAAAAATACGTTTTTAGCCAATTCTGCATTGGACACCCACACAAGTGAGGTATCATTTTACTCGGGACACTAAGGAGAACACTGTGGGGTAGGACATTTGTGCTGGCACGGTGATTCCACACAAAAATATGTGGAAAATTTGTTTTTTGAGCTAAATTTGAGGTTTGCAGGCGATTCTGGGTAGAGAAACTTTGGGGAATCCACGCAAGCCATACCTCATTGGACTCCCCAGGGTGTGTAGTTTTCAGAAATGTGTGGGTTTAGTAGGTTTCCCTAGATGGTGGCGAGCCTGTGGCCAAAATACCAGGTGGTACCCCCCATCCCCCAAAACCAGGTAGTTCTGTTAGAGGTAAGTTTCCACAGTACGATTTGGGCCATTCCCTGTTGCAGCCACTATGCCTCCCCACACAAGTGAGGTACCATTTTTATCGGGAGACCAGGGGGAATGCTGGGTGGTAGAAAATTTGTGTCAGCTCGGTGATCCTACAACTCAGCCAGACAGAAATGTGGGAAAAAATATATTTTTTCAACAAAATGGAAGGTTTGCAGGGGATTCTGGGTAGGGAAATGCTGGGGGACTCATGCAAGCCATACCTTGCTGGACTCCCACGGGTGTCTAGTTTGGGAAATATGTGGGTTTGGTATGGTAGGTTTCCCTAGATGGCTGCTGAGCCTGGGGCCAAAAACTCATGGGACCCCCCCCTTGGAAAACCAGGTTGTTTTGTGATAGGTAATTTTGATGTCGGCTCAATAGGTTTTGGGCCCTTGCCTGTCGCGGGTACTTGACCCACCCACGCGATTAAGATACCATTTTTTATCGGGAGACCTGGGGGACTGCTGGGTGGTAGGAAATTTCTGGATCCACGCGGATTCCAGAACTTTCGCACACATAAATTTGAGAAAAGGTTAATTTTTCAGCTAAATTTGAGGTATGCAGGGGATTCTGGGTAGGAAAACGTTGGGGGACCCACGCAAGCCATACTTTGCTAGACTCCCCCAGGTGTCTAGTTTTCAGAAATGTGTGGGTTTGGTAGATTTCCCAAGGTGGCCGCCGACCCTGGGGCCAAAAACCCAGGTGAATCCCCTTGCAAAACCAGGTTGTTTTGTGATGGGTCATTTTGATGTCTCTTCAATACGTTTTGGGCCCTTGCCTATCGCGGGTACTTGGGACACCCACATGATTGAAGTACCATTTTTATCGGGAGGACCAGGGGGAATGCTGGGTGGTAGGAAATTTGTGGATCTACGCAGATTCCAGAACCTTCCACCACAGAAATGTGAGGAAAATGTCATTTTTTTCTTCTTTTTTTTTTTTCTTTTTTTTTTACAAAGTATGAGGTTTGCAAGGGATTCTGGGTAACAGAACCTGGTGTGAGCTGGACATGTAACCCCATCCTGGATTACCCTGGGTGTCTAGTTTTCAAAAATGTCTAGGTTTGCTAGGTTTACCTAGGTGCCGGCAGAGCTAGGGCTCAAAATCTACAGGTAGGGACTTTGCAAAAAAAGGGTCATTTTTCACTGTGAAAATGTGGTGTGTCCACGTTGCGTTTTGGGCCGTTTCCTGTCGCGGGCACTAGGCCTACTCAGACAAGTGAGGTACAATTTTTCTCTGAAGACTTTGGGAGATGCGGGGTGGTTAGAATTTTGTGGATCCAAGCAGACTCCAGACCTTTCCACCACAGAAATGTGAGGAAAATGTTTTTTTTTTTTTACACATTGAGGTTTGCAAGGGATTCTGGGTAACAGAACCTGGTGAGAGCCACACAAGTCACCACATCCTGGATTCCCCTGGGTGTCTAGTTTTCAAAAATGTATAGGTTTGCTAGGTTTCCTAGTTTGCCAGCTGCGCTAGGACCCAAAATCCAGAGGTAGGCACATTCTGCAAAAAGGTCTGTGCCTAGAGGGCTTTCTGCTGCCCTGGGGAGGAGGGAAATCGGGGGCTATTGCCCCGATATGCCCCCAAGGGGGGGGGGGGGGCGGAAAGACTGTGGCTATTTTGTTTGGGTGGGAAGGGACATTGGGATGCCCATTCTGGGCAGCCACCACCCCTAGCGTATAAAAAGAAATCCCTGGCATCTAGGGTGCTTTCTGCCCCTGCGGGGGGGGGGGCAGATTGGGGGCTCTTGCCTCATCTGCCTCCCAGGAGGGGCAGAAAGACAAACATTTGTTTATTTGGGTGGGTTATTTGCATGCCCATTCTGGGAAGCCCTAACCCCTACGTATATATACACCAACCTCAACAAAAAACAACAGAAGAGGAATTGGAGACGGTAAAAATTAGCAAAATTGATGCTAATCCTACTGTATTGAACCTCACAGATGTTGTCCTCAACGATGCAGAGCAACAACTCCTCTCTTTAGGACTAACTTACTGCCCGGTCAGTTCTTTTAGCTATGCCACTACCAGGTTTGACATCTACAAAGGGATACGCAAGCTAAAGTTAAAAAAAGTATTTTTTACAACAAAGTAAACAACAGGATCTGGTAACGATAGAGACACCAATACAGCAAGACACTGTAAAAGAACAAGAGGACATTCCAAGCAACCTCACTCCATCAGACTTGGGATTGCTCACTGATATACAGGAATTAATGATGGAAAATCAGACCCCCAGTACCAGCACAATAGGGGCTGAAAAGGAGGACAACAGAAAAATACAAGTAAAACCAAAGACCCCTTTTAAGCCCCATTCGACATTCAATCCCCTGATGATAAAAGGACTCTATTGATAGTTTTCATGAGAATGTGGTTGGAGGACTCAAAGATTTAAACTACAAAACGTTGAATCCCACCAAACAAAAAACTAACAGACAGGAGATACAATTTAATGCACTGATGTCGAAACTTAAGAAAAAACCAGACATTGTCATCCGCAATGCCGATAAGGGGGGCAATGTAGGCTTGTGGAAAAAAGATGATTATGTTAGCGAGGCTATGAAACAACTTAAAGACACAGAATGTTATCGACCCAGTGATTATCCCACTTGGCGCAAAGTAAACAATGAATTTTACTTGAAATTAACTGGATGGAAGAATTCTGGACAGTTATCTTCGGATGAATTTCAATATATGAAAAATGATAAACCAGTGGTGCCTATTTTATAATTTATCCTGAAGAATGCCCTTGTACCATCGGGTAGACCAATCATATCTGCTCGGAAAAGTTTGCTTGAAAATACTTCCAGATATATATTGATTTTTATCTACAAGAACATGTCCAGAACTTGGCCTCCTATATCCGTGATACCAGTGACTTTTTAGCTAAATTAATTGACTATCCATGGTGCGATGAATATCTTTTAATCACGCTAGATGTGACATCCCTATACACCTCTATAAATAATAGGGATGGTCTAAGGCCCCTAGAATTCTACCTGTCTAGGAGAGGACCAGAATACACTCAACACAGTCTGATGATTTTAAACATGGTAGAGTTTTGTTTACGTAATAATTATTTTATGTTTCAGAACTCCCTATATCTGCAATTGCGAGGAGTAGCGATGGGAGCCAGCTACTCCCCCAGCTATGCTTGTTTGCATATGGGCTGGTGGAAGGAGCTGGTCCTATCGAGGGGAACATGCATCACTGTAAGGAGTAACCTGAAAGCCTGGTGGAGATACATAGATGATCTGTTTTTAATTTGGGACGGATCCATTAGTGAAGTAGAGGAATTTGTACAGGCACTGAATGTCAATTCACTTAACTTACATATTACTGCCTCTATCAGTGCCACCAGTGTCAATTTCCTTGATGTACAGGTCTGTGTGACAGAGCAAGTTAGTAACTAAACTACACAGGAAGCCGACAGCAGGCAATGCAGTGCTACATGCTGGCAGCTCACACCCCAAGCATCTCATCCGAAGCATCCCTTACAGAGAGTTGCTGAGGCTTAGACGTATTTGTAGCTGCGAGGAAGATCTGGCGATAGAACAGGAAAATAGCAAACAACGCTTCATACAAAGAGGATATACTAAACACTGTATAGATGTCGCCATTCGCAAAAGTAGGGTCCTACCTAGAGAGTCCCTCTTGAAAAAAGACAGTGAGGAACTCTCCCCTGAAATACAACATGGTATGAAACAGAATGCTGGTGACATTTTTAGGTTCATCATACAGTTTAACAAACAAGAAAGACACATTAAGAAACGTTTAACCAGAAATTGGCCTCTAGTCCTTAGCGATCCTATAATTGGGCACTTGCTTCCCAGGAAACCAGCTATCACATATAGCAGAGCGAGGTCTATGAAAGACATTTTGGTCCAGAATGACCCCACAGGTCCCAGTAAGAGTTTGTGGTTATTACAAAGAAAGGGTTTTCTCAGATGTCGAGTATGTAAGGCATGCCAGTATGGCTGCAATCAGACAACATACAAAACCCCTTTCAGCGAAAAGGAAAATGTGAGAACCAAGTCCCTTAATTGCAAAACTGACTATGCCGTCTATGTGCTGGAGTGCCCTTGTGGACTTCGCTACATTTGTAGCACGATCTTACAAGCACACAAGAAGGTATTCCAGCACCTAAGGGCGATAAAAAATCAAGATCAGGCATAATCGGTTGCCAGGCATTTTTGTGAATCACAAATCTGACCCTAGTGGTCTGAGATACTTTTTAATAGATGCTGTCGCCCCCAACAAAAGAGGAGGAGACAGAAAAAGAGTGCTCAGACTACTCGAGGCTAAGTATATTCTTAACCTCGCTACGAAATATTCTAAGGGTCTAAATGCCACAGAGGAACTATATAATGGTCTCTAATACAAGTTAACTGCAAGAGAAACAGATTCTAAAATCGTTAAGTCCACCCAGTCATCAAATATTTGGATTTTGGTGTTCAGCAACTGTAAATATATATTTTGATATTAACCAAAACACTTGAATTGCCACATTTGCACAAATGTTTACACATAGGGTGAGTTAGTAGAGACTTTTAGTAAGATTTTAAATTGGGTCTTTTAGGATGTTAGTAATAGTATATTGCAATTTTGCACAGCATTTGCACTTTATAACATTTAATGTTTACATAATAGCATAGAAGCATTGTACTGTATTAGCGGAATTTGCACAGTAACTTGGGACTATATATTTTTTATGAAATGGTATTTATACCGAAATGTTCTTGTATACATGATTATATATTTTTTTATAATCATGTTCCCTTTTGAAATGATTCATAAGCAGTTTTAGCAATAAGTACAAATGATGGAATTAATTTGTTTGATAAAACTTAATTTTTTTATCGCAACTTTTTAAGGAAATGTTAATGTTATTCTACCATAATAATGACAGGAATGTAATTATCTCATTATGTATTTCCTTATTTCCATCAAAACATCTGATTTTATCTTCTGTTTTAACGTTATGTGTAATGGTGCACTTGTCACATTAAACACTGGTTGAGCAAATGACAAATGGGTAAATAAATGGTATAAAAACAGCTCACCTGACAGTGTGTCACGTGATCCAAGGCCCGAGGAGGGCTGAAATGCGTCATGGCTGTAGAGGTCCTAGAGCAGCAATAAATATTCCTGCACAACGCTGTGGTCCGTGCCTGTTTTTTCCCCCCCAAAGGAGAGGAATTCGGAAGACGGTGCGAAATGTTATATTATATATATATATATTCCAAGATCCTCCTTACGGTGTCCTCAATCTCCGGTCTCGCGCCCACCCCTCAATAGATGGAGGACACCGTAAGGAGGATCTTGGACTATATTGAAGTTTGAGTGCCCTTTTGATCGGCTAAGAGGAACCCTGTGCCAAAGGAAGGAACGTCACTACCCGCGTTTGAACTGAAGAGACCGCACGCTATCCCAAAGGGACCGGGATACACCGTGCAGGTAAGAGTTACATTTTGTTCATCAATACTTGCGCGGAAGGTTTTAGATCTCATACGTAGGACGTGCTTCACGGGTGTTAATGATACACTTGTGTACAATTGCTAACAAACCTACAATTGAGTGACAACTTTCTGGCACAGTGTATCGTTATATGAAAGATACACATATTCCCTTAGACCAGGGCAACTTTGTATTGACAAAGGGATAAGCTTTGGCGTAGACAGCAGACCTATCTCCAATTCACGGATACTTGGGCACTTTTAGAAAGAGGATGGATGAAGAAAGGGAACGTAGAGAGGCAGCACAAGCACTCTTTGCGAGGGCGCCTGGCATTGGAGGATCTGTACAGGCGAGCACAACAAGTGAGAAAACTATCTATGACACACTCAAAAGACTTGAAAAGCTCCATAAACAAGAAACTTCCAAGTGGTGGGAAGCAACATCACTACAGGACTATATCGATAAATCGATGGTACCTAGAGGGCTAAGAATCTACATAACTCCCCCATACGACTCTCCTGACCCCAAGATGCTGGAGGAGTGGTCCATAAACTCAGCCTGCAGTTCCAAAAATATGCTAGGAATATTAGTAAAATACTCATGGTCCGACAGGGAAAAGATCAAACAGGAAATAGAAGAAATTAAAACCATGTTGAATGTACATGAGGACCAAGAAACAATTGTTAAATTCCTAGAAGAGATGAAAAAACGCCTAAAAATAATGGAAGACGATATCAAAAGGAGAAAGCAACGCAAATTGCATAGAGACTGTGGGGACTAGGAGTCTGGCAGAGTTCTAACATATAGTAAAAAGTACGATCATTTGTATGAGAAGAGGAGTACAGCAGAAACCAATATTAACTCACAACAGATACAACAAGTGGAGGAAATCACAGATCTCGGTGACACTAATACAGATGAATCTGTTACAGGAACCTCGGAAAGTTCAATCTCGGACACCGAAAGGATGGCTCACCCAAAACCTACTTTTTTAGACGAATACCGGCTAATGAAACAGAGCCGGCAGACAACGAGACCAGTGACAAGAACAAACCAGATGGAGGATTCACTGCAACCGAGAGGAAGGGGTACCAGAGGAAGAGGAGGAAAAGGTCCAGGCAAAGAAGGAAGAGGAGAGAAAACTAAGGAGTACATGGGAAAAAGACAAACCCGCTCCAAGAAGAATTAATGATGGATGACGTGATGGTAAATCAAACTATTGTGAATTTAAGTACTAAAACCATCAGCAACAAAGTGAAAAGAACTCTGTGTTTAGGACTATCCTTTTGTTCGTCAGTTCCAATGAATTATACTGAAAGTAAAATTGATGTGTTCAAATTTTGCAGGAAAATGAAATTAAAAAAGTGGCACAAATTGAAACCAAAAGTAGAGAGACACATCATACAACACGCAACACACAGGAAGAGGAATTATCAATTGGCGACATAGATACAATGATAATCCTACATGAGCTCCAAAACAATCCAGATGAAATAGGTATGAGCCCAGACTCCCTACTCATCTTGAATGAATTGGAAGTAAAACATGATAAAGCAGCATGTAGTAATTTCAAACCCCAATCCACCTTTGTTCCTAGAATGGGCCATGATAATATTGATACATTTCAAGAGCTAGTAAGTGCTGACATGTTAAAATTCAGAAAAAACTATTGGGAGAAGAAAATGAAAAAGTTTAAATACAACCTAACTGCAACCCAGAAAAAAGCAATAAATGATCTAGCGTCTGATGAAAGTATCATAATAAGACCTGCGGACAAAGGTGGGAATATCGTTATTTTACCAAAAGACATGTACATTAACGAGGCCCTGAGACAACTTAATGATGGTAAGACCTATATCAGTGTAACACGGGTTGAGTACAATGACAGTATCAACAAAGGGTGGGAACTACTCAATGAATAGAAAGATAAAGGCCTGTTGGAGTGGGGGGAATTTTGTTTTTTGAAAAGGGATTGTCCCATTTTACCAATAATGTATTTGCTCCCCAAAATTCATAAGAACAGGAAAAATCCCCCAGGTAGGCCAATCATCTCATCTAGAGGTACTTCCCTTGAAAATATCTCACGATATGCTGATCATTTTTTACGAGAATTTGTTTTTACTCTTCCCTCCTACGTAAGAGACACAAAAGATTTTCTCAACAAAATTTCTAATCTAGTGTGGCAGGAGAATTACATTCTTATAACTTTGGATGTGAACTCATCGTACACTATAATAGATCACGAACAAGGGATCCTATCATGCGCAGAATTTCTTAAACGTAGGAACATTGATCTGCTAGAGCACACAGGTATGATTTTGGAGATGATCAGATTCTGTCTTATGAATAATTATTTTTTGTTCAATGGCATGATTTATAAACAAGAACATGGTACCGCGATGGCTACTTGTTTCGTGCCCAGTTTCGCGAATTTGTTCATGGGGGCGTGGGAAGAAGAGATCCAAGCAAGAACTGACCTACAGGAATCATTTACCAAAGTCAAATTGTGGCTTAGATATATCGATGACATTTTTGTAGTATGGCAGGGGGAAGAAAGAAGCTGTACTTTTCATTGATAAACTAAACCACAATAACAAAAATATCACACTAACGAGTACTATTAGCAAAGATCAGGTCGAATATCTGGACACATGTGTCCAGGTGAAAAACACTGTACATACGATTTTATATCGTAAAAGCACTGCCGGCAATACTTTGCTTCATGCCCTAAGTAGTCATCCTGACAATTTGAAATGGAGTATTCCATATGGAGAACTACTTAGGGCAAAAAGAAATTGCAGTTTATTATCAGACTACCAGAAAGAAGAAATAACAATGATAGAAAGATTTAAAGCAAGAGGATATCCATCATGGGTTCTTAAAAAAGCAATAGAAAGAATCAAGTCAGTTGAAAGATCCAGCACTTTGATGACTCCAGATACTGTAACCACTAAAAGCGAAGAAGAGGAGACAACTAGGATGATTATGACATTTAGTGGACACTCCACCCAAATACGCAAGATTGTACAACGCCACTGGGAGATTTTGAGAAACGATGCCATTATAGGTAAGACCTTACCAGCACAACCAATGATTACATATAGGAAAGGACACAGTTTCAGGGACACAGTGATCTTAACCCTAACATTGAGACAAGAGGTATTGATTTACCAGGCTTTTTTCCATGTGGCCATTGTAAAGCCTGTGGAAGTAGCAAAATGGTTAAAGAGTATCTGAATACCAGCACAAATACCATGATCAGTATCTCTCAATTTTTGACATGCACCAGCACTTTTGTTATTTATGTGTTAGAGTGTCCATGCAAACTCCGGTACGTTAGTAGCACCACACATATGGCGAAAAAACGAGTGCTTGAGCATATGCGGGCAATCACAAATAAGGATAAACAGTATCCTATTGCCCGTCATTTTGCAAGTCATCATTTTTCAGACTTTTCAAAACTCACGTACTTTGCCATTGAACAGATCCTACCCAGAGCTAGAGGAGGGAACAGAGTTTTAAGACTTAGACAGGGAGAATTAAGGCACATAATAGGTATGTGCACTCTGTTTCCAAATGGCCATAACCTTGATAAGGGAATGGCGATACACCTCTACAATGAATGAATATGGTTCTTAACTTATTGTAATTTTGTTAGGAGGACTAATGTAAATATTTATTATCTTTTCAACAGGAAGAAAAGGAAGGGTATATGTGGCTGACCCAAATCGAGATCCCTACCCTTTTCTTCAGATCATCCGACGTTCTTTGTGTGAGATAAGATTAAATTGTTATTTTATATGTTTATACACGATGAGGTGAAATAAGGGGGTGAAGATGACACCATGCAACGAGAGCCTCTTAAAACATCAGATTAGATTGGACTTCAAGTCTGTGATCACCCACTAATTTGGGTATAACTGATGATACTATTAGTGAAATGCTGACATAGCCAACAATGAGCTATAGGATACAATAAGGAAGAATATGTCATTCCAAGTAGTGTTCGCAAAATGTGGCAAGATGGCGATTGTATAAACATCGTATTTCATTTAAGTGTACAACAAGAGATGAAGGATACATTTCGGTGTTGTGACCTATATACTTTGACAATATGCTGACTTGGCGATTACCCACTAACAAGGGAGTCATCGGCATACATTACACAGACCGATTAATATGTATCAAAATCGCACTCATTTTAAATTTTTCGTTTGTGTTACATAAGTGCAAGAGATTTGTATTGTACACGTTTTGCATGACAAAAGCACAAAAAATATGAAAAATATGGGACAACTACCATCTTTTGAATTTGTATTGACATGCATTCAAGGTTTCTAAGATATTGCCATTATTAACCTTTGCAAGTAATTTTGACAAAATTGTATGTGAGAACAAGTAATCGCATAAGACTAACAATCGCGCTACAGGGCAGGAATGGATACCAGTAAACATACTTTAACTGTTACATCTGCACTTGTTAAGATGGCGCCCAACATGTATCCTTTGTTTTCATCTACTATGCATTCGGATGTGTAAGTCCTCTTTCAATGACTATGAAAGGCAAAAGTATGTAATGGGGTCTCTTGCATTTCTAACGCTGTGTAAACAAGCCACGATGGTGGCGAAACGCGTCACGGCGGGTTTATAACTAAAATAAACCCCCAATTGCATTAAAGTCCGCTGTTTCTACGTTAATTGCTGTCTGAGAGCGCGAGAGGTACTTCGTTGTTGGGACATATATATATATATCACTCAAAGTTTGCCCTGCAGATGAGCTCGCACTCCATGTAGGTAAGTTGAACAACAACATTTATTTCCAAGGCAAGCAAGCATTTCAGTTCGCGAATTTCCCCATGCTTTGCCGACGCGTTTCCGAGAATCCTTCCTCCTTTTTCAAAGGCGCATGAAAGACTGCCTTTAATGTCCACAATTATTGCCTCCTACTCTGATTGTTTGATGGGCTTCTGGTGTGCCTCAGCCTTCGATGTAACTCCTCCCACTAGGCACTGTGGAACTTGTAGTTTGTATCTTTCTTTTTTTCTTCACGAGTGGATTTGTGTTGGCAAACTACAAGTTCCACAGTGCCTAGTGGGAGGAGTTACATCGAAGGCTGAGGCACACCAGAAGCCCATCAAACAATCAGAGTAGGAGGCAATAATTGTGGACATTAAAGGCAGTCTTTCATGCGCCTTTGAAAAAGGAGGAAGGATTCTCGGAAACGCGTCGGCAAAGCATGGGGAAATTCGCGAACTGAAATGCTTGCTTGCCTTGGAAATAAATGTTGTTGTTCAACTTACCTACATGGAGTGCGAGCTCATCTGCAGGGCAAACTTTGAGTGATATTTACACGGCGGGTCCGGCCGTGGAGCTTACGCACCGCCCTAGAAATGGAAAGGGATCGTAACTGGAATCATGCCAGTTAAAGAAACGACATTGCAGGTATCCTAAATGAAGGAAAAGCAAGACTTTCACTTTGTGTGTCCCGTTTTAAAAAAACGGCCAACACAAATCCACTTGTGAAGAAAAAAAGAAAGATACAAACTACAAGTTCCACAGTGCCTAGTGGGAGGAGTTACATCGAAGGCTGAGGCACACCAGAAGCCCATCAAACAATCAGAGTAGGAGGCAATAATTGTGGACATTAAAGGCAGTCTTTCATGCGCCTTTGAAAAAGGAGGAAGGATTCTCGGAAACACGTCGGCAAAGCATGGGGAAATTCGCGAACTGAAATGCTTGCTTGCCTTGGAAATAAATGTTGTTGTTCAACTTACCTACATGGAGTGCGAGCTCATCTGCAGGGCAAACTTTGAGTGATATATATATATATATATATATATATATATCTAGCTCAGAGTTGCCCACTCGTAGGAAGCACTTGGACCACTGTTCGAGATGACACTCTTTTTATTGATCTGGGCAGTGTCCATGCAGATCGACCCTCTGTCTGACGCGTTTCGGATATTATTCCTTCTTCTGAGGCGATGGGTTCAGTGCAAGTGCCGCAGGTCTTCCATTTCCATTCCAGCATGCTCGGCACTGTGACATTTGGACTGCCCATTCAGGGCGTGCCATTATGCATGTTAAATGGAAGACCTGCGGCGCTTGCACTTAACCCATCGCCTCAGAAGAAGGAATAATATCCGAAACGCGTCAGGCAGAGGGTCGATCTGCATGGACACTGCCCATATCAATAAAAAGAGTGTCATCTCTAACAGTGGTCCGAGTGCTTCCTACGAGTGGGCAACTCTGAGCTTGAGTACCAGATCAGGGGCTATTGCCCCCATCTGCCTCCTGGGGGGCAGAAAGTCATATTCCTTCTTTGGGGGACGTAGGATGGGGGCTTTGGCATGCCCATTCTGGGCAGCCCCACCCATGGCATATATAAAAAATCCCTGGCGTCTAGGGTGCTTCTGCCCCCACCGGGGGGTGGAAAGGTTGTCAGGGAAAATTAAAGGGGAGGGAGCAAAGGCCCTTGCCCAAGGGGCCCCTCCCCCCTCCCTGGTGGCTATTGGGTGGATCCCTGCTTGGAGATCGCCCTCCTGGGGCGATCCCCAAGCAGGGATCCACTAGAGAAGGGTACCTTCTTTCTACAGCAGAGGGATTTTCTGAGCATGTGCTCATGACGGAATGGTTCCGTCATGAGCACAGGAGCACTGGTGCTCATGACGGAACCATTCCGTCATGAGCACTCAAAGGGTTAATAGCATTACAATATCATGTGCGTTCACCTGAAAGTTCAAGTTAACGTAGCTGAATAAATAAACCAGATGATCACAGTTTTTTAGTGGAAGCACACAATTAGTGCCCAATTAAAACATGTACTTCTGGCTCCCAACATGTAGGCGGAGCTGAAGCCCCTCTGTAGTGATGCTCACATAATTGTATGGTGATCGCAGCACTGTCAAGCCAGACCATAAAAAAGGCTGCACTGCATCTGTCTGTTTTCTTACTGGCACAGTACAAAATAAGCTATTTAACGTTTTTATTCCGCTACCAATCTTCTACAGATTCCTCATACTGAACTCTTCTCAGTCCATAGTAGTAGCTCTCCTTCACTGGTGTCAGGTGGCACTATTGCAGAATCAGCAGCAGGTCTAGGAAGCACCAACCAGTAGTGACAAACTGCCCTATAAAGCAGCCACACAGCACCTATAAAGTAAATTCTTCCTTATTTTCTGTCACTCAAGAGACAATCAATCAAAGACAGAAAAAAATACAATGAAATAAATACTTGCAGATGTTCCAAAGAACATTACCCATGAACTAAACAATTGCATTTGGGTAAAGGAGGAAGACTTATGAAGAATCTAAAGAAAGAACATTATAGAAGCTAAGTAACTTCTGATAAATACTCTTTCACACAGACGCCATCTCCAGAACCACTTTCAAATTAGAGTCCCAAGAAGGCAGGTTAGGTTTTAAGTTAATCAAGCATTAGGAGGTATTGCCCTAGTTCCAGCTATCCAGCTTAGTAGTTTGAACAAGTGGCTAGATGTCTGCTTGGTAATTACTGGAAACTGAGCCAACAGCAGCAATACCAAAGGCAGAATGAGCTCTCAGCTCGGTTTTGATTTTTCTTTGCCACAGGTAACATTCCCTGATGCAAATTTGAAAACCCATTTAGTTACTTATGAATGACGTTTCCCTTTTTTCCCCCCAGAAAATCTGTAGAACAGAATAATTTGCACGTGAAATCTTAAAGCCCTCCTGAATTCATGCATGTGAAAAAGCTCTTCTGTTTCAGATCAATGTGGTGGAGGCAAATGTCGGTGTGAACTTTGATGGAAAAGACAGAGTGATTACAACCTCTGGAAGGAAAGTGGGCATGACAATATCACTTTGTCCCGGTGCAAAGAATGTGAAGTTTGAAGAAAACAAATAGTTTAATTCATATGCTTTAATGGTAGACATAACAAGTGCAAGAGAGATGATTTCATGGCTGGAAGTCGCAATCCTTAAGAAAGCAACAGTTCAAATGACTAGCACTTCTAGAAATTCAACATAAGATCACAATTCCATCAAGGTACTACAATGGTTTGGGCCAATAGTAGATTTCTTAAACTTTCAAAAACATTGAACATGTGGTAATTTATAGAAAGAAACCCTTGTAGAAGAGGCAAGGGATCAGGCATATTACAGCCAGATTACCCTTGACTGAAAAATCACTGAAGCCATTTGTCGTGAGTGAGAGCATAAAGTGTGAATTTGAGAGAATCTCACCAGAGGGCGATCTTTCTTTTCTGATTAAAGTGATGATGAAAAAACATCTTCCACCTGCTGAAATATACAGAGTTTGTAGAGGGATGTTGGCCATCAACTGAACAGTCACTGCAACAAATAGAAGAGAGTATCCTAACAGTGGCCTTCATTCCATATCCTAGCAGAGGTATAGCGAGTAAAGGTAGTAGGGTATAGAGGTAAAGAAACTAGTGCAAAGGCAGAGATAAATGTACTAGGGTATAGGCAGAAGCAAAAGTACTAGTGTAGAGGGATCACTAGAGGTATAAATAGGGATAACTGTACTCTGGAATCGGCAGGGACGGAGGTAGCAGCGAACAGGTAGGGGCAGCCATTCTAGTAGAGATGGGGCTTTAAGGTGCTAGGATGTAGGTTGGGGAAGAGGCATTGGATAAATGGGGATGAATAATGGTAACAGTACTGCAGTATATGTAGAGAAAGAGGTTCCAGTGTCGAGGTGCAAGCACAGTTACTAGGGTAGAGGTAAAAATGCATGGGTTTAAACAGGCAGAGGGGTCAAATGATCTATCTAGGGGCAGACATACAAGGTTACAGGTAAGGGCATCGGCAACGGCACTAGAGAATAAGCAAGGGTAGAGTGACTAGGGTATAAGCAGAGGTGCATATACTAATATATTAGCATGGGTACAGGTTATCAATGTATAGGTAGAGGTATAATTGAAAAATTATAGGGTGAGGTAGAAGTACAAGTACAGGTACCGTTACTAGTACAGTCAGAAGTAGACAAAGTAGCTTGTATGTGGAGGTTCTAAGTTACAGCTGTCAGGGTATGGGTAGAGGTACCAGGGTGTAGGCAGTGGTAGCCGATTAAGTAAAAGAAAAACATATTTCAGGAATCAAGGGAAGGAGAAATGACCAGGTTATAGAATGAGGGATAAGCAGTGCGAGAAATAAAGAGGAAAGGTGTGTGGGTGGCCCAGCCCTCAAACAGGACCACTAAAGAGTAAAAATGGAAGGTCTATGAGAGTTTTCACCATATAATATAAACAATGGAACTAAGTTATCCCAGGGGAAAAATGCTGAATGTTTTTGACATGAAGAAGGGCAGTCATCCAGGTGTGTTCATTTAGTAAAAATGGAGGAAACTGTTTTATAGAGAACGTTTCTCAAGAAGAGATTTCCTTGAGAACGTTTTTCTACAAAATAATATTGGCGCCATCCAACTCCAACCTAACAACAAGGCACATGTGACTGACTTAAGTGATTGATTTGCACAATCAAAGTTTCCCTAGCAAGAGATACTTCCAGGTTAGACCACCAGTGGGACAGCCACCAGTATAGTTGTTAGGCTGAACTTCTGTCTCAATCTTTGACGAGCTGGTGTTGTAAGCAGACATACTTTTGAGAAACATTTAAGTCCTAAGCAACATAAAATTGACCACTCTGACAAAACTATGCTGTTGGAAAATTGCAACTACAGGGAAAAAATGTTGCATAACCACTTCGAGTGGAAGGAAGGCTCACACCAGGGCTACGTACACTATCTCTCTGATCACACCCATTGTATGACAAAAATACCACAGCACGTCCAGTTCACCTGTTCATGGTGGATGGACTGGATAAGGAGGAAGACGATGAAAGCTACTGCTACTGCAGGTGCAAGAGGCACCATGGTGATCCCAAGTCTGTAAAGACTATAAAAAAATCAAAAAATAAACCACGCCACCAATAGATTTTAAGAAAATTGACTTGGTTGATTGTACTTTTGACTACAATCTCAAAGGTTTCTATTCTGCTGTTGGAAAGGTCTTCTAGGAGATACCAATATAAGAGCTCAGGCTATAGCTCAACTTTACTTGAATGATCTAAGAAGAGAGTTACCTTTTCACTTAAAAGGAACAGGCCACCAAAAGGCATGTCTCAACAAGTCTAGGTAAAACGTACCCACAGAATTCACTGGAAAATCTTCAGATCTTGCATCACAGAACTACTCCTACTGCCAGTTATTTGTACTGCAACAAGCATCTTAAGGCCAGTTTGCATGACGTGTTACAGCTTCTTTTCATTTATTTAATAACTGTTAAAATGCACCTGTTTGAAGGACAGCATGAAGTGGCCACCTGTCATCTCCCACAAAGAGTAGCAAAAAGTAAACAAGAAGCACTGCATGCTTTACTGTTTTGCTAGCTGAAGTGAAACCTCACGACAAAGCGAAAAGGATCATGGATTCTCTATCTAGTGGAACAAAGGGAAACTACTGGGCTTTATCTTGGCTAATGAGACTTGGACAACTAGTCTTTTGGAGCATGTGATGTGTATGCAAAAAGACAAGATCTATTGGTGCACATTTTTGCTTCCAGGCTGCGAGTATAGTGATAGACTTAGACCACACAAATAAACAGTATTCAATAAAGTCTTACCGAAAGGAAAAATTGGCTTGGACTTTTGCCTGGCTGTGTGGATCTCTGAAGAGACTGGACTTAGTTTGTATTGTGTGCAGATTGAGCTCCAACTTCAGATGGTCGAGATATGAAAGGAATGCTCCTGAGACAAGAGATTTTCTGAAGGTGGAAAATTCCTTTCATGAGATGAACTCAGAACCCTAGTAATTAAGGCCAAGAACAATTCTATTTGTGTGTTTTGGAAAAAGGATGTTTGCCAAACAGTCATCCTCCCATTGCCTAAGAAACTATGTATGGAATATTACTGCTTCAGGGTCAGATCCAAGGGAGGAACTGAGTCAGTGTTACACTGCAGATGACACTGGTCTATTTGACACCTATGCTACACATCACTATTGGTGATGGGCTATGCCAGCAGATGAAGCTGCCAGCATCGACAACAGCAAGTTACGCTCAATGTGCGTAAGGAACAGTAATGGCTGCGGTGGGTGTACCAGAGGTTTGGGAAAAATGGTTGAAGATCCCAAGCATAGAATCTTTAAATGTTTTTCTTTGTTCTGCTGATGTCTTAGAAAAGATAGGAATCTGCACAGATGATGAAGAATCTGAAGCATCCCTTCTTTGCTTAGTCTTGAGGCAAGAAAGAGAAACAATAAGTGTGTTTCTCACAATGGCCCACTTTTGAAGAGGGGATCTGCAGACCAACTAACTGACTTGCACAACTCCTTGACTGAAGCCATACAGAGCTGCCCTCCCTTTCATGAATGGTGTTAGAGTACAGTAACACACATACGTAACATGGCTGTGTGATGCTTAGAGTACTGCTGATGATGATATCGGTCACCTTAAATTCAAACACAGCTTGAAGCATGAGGTGTCATCTGCCCATGAATACTCAAAGGTTTGTTGACAAATATGTATCTGACACCGCTCTGGATATTAGTATATGGGGCTAAAAATAAATAGAACTTGTGACCAACACTGTACACCACCTTTATTAGGTCATTTTGTCACTTCTGCTTTGTACCTCGCACGAGGCTAATGCCGTAATTGCACTAAGTTGCGCAAGTATTGGAGAACTGCTAGAAAAGCTACTGGATCGAGTTGTAGGACTGGGAAGGATTGAGGATGAGGAATGTGCAGGTAGGAATATCAATTAGAAAATATTTTCTTTAAAGGTTAGATTGTTATTTGTTATAATGACTCAACTAAAAGCCTAACTGCACACAATAAGTTTTCATACAATCTTCAGTGAACTAAGTTAATGGCAACAGGACAGGAGCCAACTCGGAAAAGACATTTGGGAATAAAAGCTTAATCACAAAATAGCCAATTATCTCAAATTAATCCTGCAATAAGATATGCAAAAGACGGTCCATGTACAATTTAAGTTTGAGGGTTTATCAGTTTCTTGTTGCAGCCTTGCCACCAGATCCTATTTATTATGTAAGGTTATAGTAAAGTGGGAAAACAAAAACGTAAAGGGTGGAATGTTTGGAATAATCATTGCCACTAGTTATTATCTCGGGCTTTAATGCAGTCAATCTAATTTACTCAGTGTGCTGTTACCAACCTTATACAAAATACCCCTGCTCCTGCTGCAATAGGAACAGTGCAGCCCAAACTGCCAGGCCACACTACCTTTGAATGGGAAAAAAAGCTGTCCATATGTCTTGATAAATATGAGGGTCACGTTTTATATTACTACAATAATCTAATAAGCAGAGTCTGATGGAAAAATGTATCTACAACATGTGGTTGTATGTAATAAAGCCTACTTTTAAAATGACAACAACAATAAGAGTCGACCTTGTGAAGGTAAAAATGTTACGTCAATTATTATCTGTGCCAATACCAAACATATTGTATTTTAAAAGTTGTTTTTATCACACACATTCTTTAATTTATCTAGTTATACTGTAATTACTACTCACTACCCTTAACGCTTCGCTTCTCTGAGCCCTTAAAACCCCAAACTACCCCTTAATGCTACTAATCCTTAAACTGTACCACCACTTTAGTACCTCTTAATGCTAACATTCTCTGAAACCTAAAACCCACAGTACCCCTTTACGCTCCTTTCACTGAAACCTAAAAATCCCTTACCACCTTTTAATGCTACCCTTCCCTAAACCTTAAAAATCTGTTAATACCCCTTAATGCTACCTTTCCCTGAACCTTAATACCACTTACTTACCCTTAATACTACCCTTTCTAGAACACTATAAATCCTTACTACCGCTTTGTGTCATCCTTCGATGTACCCTAAAAATCCCTTTTTTTGCAACTGATCCCTGAACTCTAAAATCCACAAATAACCACTTTAATGTTACCCTTCGCTGAACCCAAAAAACCTTAATACACCATAATGCTTCCCTTCACTGAACCTTAAAAAAAAAATATATATATTCCTTAAGACATCTATACATGAACTCTACATCGCTTTAGTACCCCTTTATGATACCCCTTCCCCGAATCCTGCACCTTTCTCCTCTTCAATGTAAATGCTCTTCTCTACTTTAACAGGAGGATGTCCCCCTCGCTCCTGCTCCCAGTAAACCTACATTAGCCCTATAAAGCATGCCATTTTCCCATTTATTTTGTAGCCACAACTTTCTTTACTCTATTAATTTAGTGGGCAATATTTGACAACTTTTTTGGCCCTTTTTACTTCCACAATATTGTTACTTTAAACCCAACATTTATCGTTACAATACAAATGTATCTATCTTATTCGACTTCACATATAATGTGCAATGTGGTGCATCTAAACAAAAGGCAAACTTCCAGATGTGCCCAGTACTCAAGGTTTACACTGTTAAATCGTTTTTCACATTGTTGTAAAAGTTACTTACCTTTGGTAACATGATATCTGTTAGAGACACAGTCTAGCTGCAGATTCGTAAACTTTTGAATTCTCCCCAAGCATCAGGCTGGATCAAGACATTTTTCAGCAGTACCTCTACGCGCCGGGGGACAGATTTGTATGGTTCCGTGATGACGTCGACTTCGTGATGACCTCAGTGGAGCCATACAAGTTCCTCCAGCGTGTGGACGTCAGTTGGTTCTGTAAAACCTTCAGCGATATTATTCGGAGCCACCATAGAAACTGGTTGTGGAAACTGTGGCAAAAAAGATCAAAAATATTTGATACATTAATAAAGAAGAAAAATCAAATGGTATGTTAATACCAGACATGGATTTTAAAGAAACCCCCAACAAAATCAACAAAACACAGGGCTACATGAAACCCTGTGCCCTGGTGATTAACCCCTATGTTAGGGAAGAAAACTATACACTCTATAGACCATTCATCAATAGTATTGAATGGCATGGTAATATAAAAAAAAACAAAACACCACCAAACTGATTGTAGAAACATACCACTACGTGACATATTGATAGTGCCAATCCAAGGTATGATACCAAACAAAGACTTTCAAAGAAAAGAACATATAAATGAATACTGTCCACTGGTGTCTAATCCAGTGTGATAGTGAAAACACAAACACACCCCCTACCAACCACACACATTTGGGAATGGATAGTATGGCAACATCTTAACAAAAGCTATGTGGCCAGGCCAAGTGGTCGGTTGATTCCCAACATAAGTTAAGAATGTGATACCAGTATATAAAACCAGTGCTTAAAAAAGGGTATAGCCCTTTCCTCATAGGTCATTCGCAGAGGATGGGCAGGGAGTTAATTAATCTGTGGCTAGACTGCGTCTCTACCAGATATCATGTTACCAAAAGGAAGAAACTTTTACATCTTATTAACATATCTAGCCGCAGATTCCTTTACTTTTTAATTAAATACCATAGGTACACCCCACTGGCGGAGGGTCTGCAAACTAATCCTACAAAAGGTCTGAAAGAGAACAAATCGGTCATAACCAACAACCGATCAAATGTACATAGGAATAGCAGAACAAGAGCTTGACTCTTAATAGAATCCATGATCACTGTCACAGAAAATATAAAAATTAACCTTATAGGCCAGAGAGAATCAACCCTTGAGGGAAAAAATCCCTAAAGAACCATCTTTCAGAAAACTCAATGACCAAAAAGGCCCAAACACATGACAAAAGCCATGTAATCTGCCCATGACAAAGACAATCAGAGAAAGAACTGTCCTGATAAAATCCCAAAGAAGGACTTTCAGAACCCATTTCCCCAAAGGAAAGATGAACAAGACCTCCTTGGTATAAATAATTTAGTTTGAACAAAATGAGCAGCCATATTTATCAAATGCACCAAATGTATAATATCTTGCCACAAAGATGTATATCTGGGCATAAATATATATACAAGCATAAATGTTTCAACTACGGCCAAATCTTGCCCTTGTTCGGCCTTCAGTGCCATACTCTGAAAGACTGAACACTACTTTGAGCTGCAGATAAGCTCGAAACTCCAAGGCAAGTGATTGAAACCTCTTTCTTTCCCCCCCCTTTTTTTTGATGACCAAACATGTAAAACACATATGACACAGTCATGTATACTCTGTATACCTAATAACTAACTAGAACCGAAAGACAGTTCCAGAAAGCGTGTTACAATAACTTTGAAAGAGGTAACACACCTATTAGTGCAATTGTCAACAAAAAGCACCCATGTCTGTGATAGAAGACAAATACGAGAGCAAGACAACTATAGATAAACACAGCAGCACATTATATCATGTATACACCGTATACAAAAAGCCACTCAGAAAGACAGGTTTGGCAAAAATACCCAACCCAGTGAAAAAAGGGGGTAGAATGCCACCAACACAACACCTTAGGTGACCTGCCGTAAGAAAAAGCTGCCTGTCAAATGGTATCATAAGGAACTGACACCACAAGAAACAGCAATCATGATTCCTCATGAATTAAAGAATACAGAAAACAAAAAGGACGTACTCTCTAAAAGACAGGAAATGCCAATCAGACAGAACCATGCATATAAAAAATATCATAAGAGGAAGAAAGGTTTCTATAAGTCAAAAATCCTCCTATTATAAAAGTGTCTCCCAAGACTTTTATAGACGATTGGCGGCCTTGTTAAAAACCAAAACGGCCCAACACCTTATAAAATTCTGTCTGATATCCAGGACAACAACCCATCCAGATTAATTTGGTCTTGGGACAAGATGGCCCAACCCAAGCATCACAAACCTTTGGCTGGCAATTTATAGCATCACAATATGGAGCAGGGATAGGAATTGCCTGCAGTTGAGGTAATATTTATGCCTTTACTAGACACTGTTCCTTTAGGGTGAAGGAAGACCTCACAAGCAAAGTAGCATTCAAACCATGCAAACATACACTCTGAGTCAGAGCAATGCTTCAATTGTTGAAGCACCTAATCACTCCAAGAGTAGATCAACGAGTCGCTATACACCAGTCAACAACTGACATAACCATATGCCTCTAAAGAAGCAATGAAGAAAAGAGCCATAAAATGTGCATACTGAACAGCTTCGAAGAAGCGTGTAACAGATCTGTTTCCATACAGGAAGACACCTCTCTTAATAACAGCCTCTTGAGCAGAAAGCCCATCCTCAGAGGCCAGGAAACAAAGGGAGCCTCCCTCAGTCATTTAAAGCAATACACAAAATAAAAAAGCAAAATGGTCCTGAGGTTATAACCACCACTCCTCACCTGCGTACACGTGGTAGTACTGTAACCTAATTAGACATATCCAACGTCCTAATAAGGCTATTCTTTGACCAACAAAAACATATATACCAAGGCTAGCTATAAGCAAAGTACAATTAGACAGAAAATGTAGGACTACAACTCTGAAGTTCTCCGTCTTTCATGGAAACATCTTAACGCCGCATCTGTCTGATCGCCCAAACAATTGGCACTATCAAAAGTTAGATCTGCTAAAGCAGACTGGACAGCCTCAGAGAAACCAGCAAACACCAACCAAGCCCGACGCCATAGTGCCACTGCAGATGCCATGGCCAGACCCACAGAATCCGTTGTATCCATTCCACATCTTATAATAAGCCTAGCAGACTGCTGGCAATCTCTAATCAAGTTGCCTACCTCAGCACGGAGGTTATCCAGAAGAGATGGGAGCATATTCTGTAATTAATTCCATAAGGCATAGGAAAAGCGCCTGAGCACGCAAGATGTGTTGGTGGCTCTCAATGCTGAGATAGCCGAAGCAGATACATGCTTACCACAAGCATCACGACTCCTGGCATCCTCACCCACCGGAGTCTTAGCCGCCCAATAGCATCACCTAGAGCTGTAAGACAACTCTCCTCCACCTGAAATACATTGGCATTGGAAATGGGCTGAAGAAATCAAGGCCCAGTCGATACAGGTGCCACAAAATGAACAATTCCCTCAGTTTGCACAGCCGAATCTGCATCCGACGCCGAATCCACTTCAGCGCCGAAGCTGCGCCATTACGTCGTCGACTGGGGGAGGAGAGGCAACTTTGACCTGAACCGTCAATGTCGGAGTCGTTGATCAAAGACCAGCAACGTAGGCAAAGATCCCAAAGGACAATAAGCATGCGCCAAAGCAATGTCAGTTTATGTCGACAGACGCCGATCCACTGACTCCGATGGCCCAACCGTCACAGAGGACAAATCCTCTGACGGTGCCCCACTCACCCACTTAGGGCCTAGAGGCCCTCCAGAGGGAGATGGTGTTCAAAAGAGGAGGGGTAAGGAATGATATTATTCCCTCATCTGAGCCATTGATGTGCTGGCTCCTGGAAACATGGAGAGATGCGTTGCAAAGTCGTGTACGGCTTCCTCAGCCGTTGTGCGGGAAAAGCCCAGGGAGATGGAGTCTCCACGCGGTAAAGTCAGAGAATGCAGTGACTTCAACCGCACCTTACCTTTTGACTTCCCTGGAGAAAGACGTCCTCCAGACCGGCTACGGCTCCTAGATCGACCCCGCAAACATTCTTCCCGGGACAACGAAGACTGAGGCTGGGAAGCCTCTGAAGATCAGGATACGAGTGCCATCAATTTCAAACGCTGATCCTTCAGCAACTTGGGTTTTAGGTTCTGGCAGGAACCGCAATCTCCAGCGTCGTGGTGCTCACCTAGACACAACATGAAAATTGTTGGAGGGACATATGTCGGCTACAAGACCCAGAAGGTTTGAAGCCTGTCGACATTTGACAAATGCACACTGTTCCACCAACACCAGGTGTTGAAGTAGGTCAAGAAAAAACGACCTGAGGAACCGCTTTTCTGGATCCGCGTTACAGCGCTGAAAAGAAGTAACTGACATCCGCGCACCGGAGGGGACTTATATGGCTTCACTGACATTATGACCGGAGTCGACGTACTGCTGAAAACTTTCTAGATCCAGAATGGCACCTTGGGAGAATTCAAAAGTTAAAGAATCTGAGGCTAGATGCCTCCATCAGATAAAATGTTTCAGGAAGCCATTAAGTGTGTCTTTTTGCAGATTTCCCCGCCCAACACATTACCCATCGTGCTATAACTTAAGTTTAAATACATACATGCATCTGGAGTGTACGTGAATGGATGCACTTCATGAGATCTTCCAGCATTCGTCACAACATAAATTCCCACTGAAACTGGAGAGGTGATTTCCTGGTCTTGATATGGAGGAACTTTCACGACTAGATGATTCTAGAGGTAAAAACATGGTAATTAATGAGTGTTTGAGCAGCATAAATAGGTCAAAATATATCCAACTTGTCCAACTACTAACAAAAATGCTAACACTAAGTAGCTAGCAAAAAGCAAAATATCAACCATATAAACAGTATGATCTTAAATAAAAATGTGTAGACTGCTTTAATTCTACAGATATGGTAGAATGACAATAGAAAGATAACTTAGGCATAAGGACCATCTGTGAGACTTAATATTATGCTGAGGAAATCTTACCAGCTATTGAAGTTGGTCTATATTATATGTTTAGCCACTAGGCTATTTCTGCAAATCCAGAAGGACCACAGAATAACAATCTACATTATTTAAATCAAAACCAACTAAAGAGCACTTTTTGAGACTGAAATCTAAAAAAACTGTTTGGCTTAAGTTGTTCATGTAATAATAAGGTGGTGCTCCTTCAAGGTCTCAAGTTTTTAGCCACGACCGATGCGTTGCACAAACCCCAGTCCTCAGTTCTCTACAAAGCTTAACAAGACATGTCGTAGATTTCTTTGGCACAAAGAGTTGAGAGGAGCGTTTATATACAAGAATATACCTTCATAAGTACAGGCACAAAATGCTATCTTCTCAGTCACGAGATCAACTTTAACTCCGGCCCACAGATATCAATTACACACAAAGAATACTTAGAAAAGAGCTAAGTAGCTTAGAAAAACACATAGGGCCCCACCAGGGGGGGCAAAACCATATACTAAAATAGAGGAATGCGAAATAGTTACCAAAATGGTAAGAGTACCCAAAGTTGGAGAACCCCAGTGGTGCCTCGGTGAAGTGTGGTTAGACTGGGTCAGATGTCCATACAACAACACAGAGTATGTTGTAGTTGGAAAATTCGAGTTCTAGGACCCTTCATAAAGGACCCCGAAGGAACCACTTGGATCAAAGAAGGTTGGAGAGTCACCCCACCCGTGGATACCCAGAAGATATGCATACCTGCACCAGGGAGCCCGGGTGCATAGGAGTGAAGTGGTGTCGGAAACCTCCGCAGACGCCAATGGATGGTCGTGGAAGTTTAGCAGCTACAGCGCCCCATGGACCAGGCCGATTGATCCAGGACAAAAAATTCTTTCGAGAAGAACCTGGAAGCAGGGGGTGTCATGTAGTTCCTATAAATCTATATAGGATCTGCGCGTTTAGGCAACTTAACTGTGGGATTGGTGTCCAGACTGATTCCAGACACCCCCAGAGGGTATGCTCTCCTGTATACCAGCGAGCTCACAGTGCCACTGTAAACTCCTCTTATCAAGGAGAGGATAGTTCCTGGCAACTATCGAACACGACAACCCTGTCCCATCAGGGATTGTGTAAACAGTACAGTACTTTTCAGGTCACTCGTGCTCACTTTGTCTCAGAGAGATACACAGAATAAACGGTGGGGGCGTTTTTCTTTTTTTTTTTCTTTTTTTTTTTAAAGAAACCTTTATTATACAATAAAATACATACAAGGGCCTACAACCACCAAGGCCGGCCGCTACAGAGCCCGAGGGCCCGCAATGCAACGCCACACATTCAAATGAACCAGAGGCGAAGCTCCAGGCAGTCCGTGAGCACATGCAACAGGCCGTGGCTATAGGCCGAGAGCAATCGGGAAAGACAGTTTCATTTTTTGTTAAATACAAAACACACTCAAGGCAATGAGAGTCCGAAATAGCAACATGCGCTACCCAGGACGGGGGACAACGGACAGTGTCTAAAGCAGTTCTTGGCAGGAAGTGGTAGCGGGGGGGCAACGGGGAGACAAAGCGTGGAACACACCTCACACAATCCCGCAGAATGTGGGGCTAGGGGGACAAAGCAATATCGACCTCTAACGGCAGAGGCGGGGTGCAGATATGTCCACGATATAAATTCCATGGACCCCATACCTTAGTCCATTTCCCAGGCTTGCCTCTCGCCACATACACCGTCTTTTCCCTAAACATACACCAGTCCATATTCTCCTTCCATACCGCGACTGTGGGCGGCCTCGGGGAACCCCACAGCTGTGCAATGTTACGCTTAGCCACCATGTACCCCAAAGTCACCCACTGCGTCTGTGTCACATTATAGTCATTCGGTTCCCAGACATTCAACAAACACCTCCTAGCCTCTGGCAACAGAGCAACGTGCGTGACCTCCTCCATTACAGCGTGGATACCGTTCCAAAATCGCACAACCTCCAAACATTCCCATAGGATATGAAGAAAGGTACCCGACAGGCCACATCCACGCTTACACCTTCCATCCGTCGAGTAACCCATACGTAGCAAACCGGGCCCCTTGACATACACTCTGTGGAGGATCTTCAGCTGTACGAATCGTAAGCGGGCCGGGATTGCCACCTCTTTCGGGGAGGCCACCGCCGTTACCCAGTCCTCATCGTCCAGTTCCAAGCCGTCACCCGTCCATGCCTCCCGCAGCCGGAGTAGCAAGTCCACGCGATCATTAATAAGTTTTTTGTAGATCAGAGAGATAGTGCTGTCGGGCACATAGCCATCTAACACTCTATCCTCCAGCGGGGAATATTCGGGGATAGCAGCCACGTCCGGAAAGACCGAACACAGCGCATGGTAGACTTGTGCATACCGAAAGTACTCCCTACCATTTAATTTGTATTCAGTTTTAAGCATTTCAAACGTTTTAAAAGACCCCTTCGCCCAGAGGTCACCCACCTTACATATACCAATCATATCCCATTTCTCAAAGCCTTTCGTTTTCCACAAACAACCCAGCCGCTCGGAGGCATACAACGGCGTCGCCCGAGTCAATCGACCCTTCCACCCCATCGCAGCACTCGCCGCATGCCACACACGCACCGCAACCTGCGTGGGTCCTGTCAACCGTGCATCCGGGGCCACCGAATACAGCGCCCTATTATAATCCCCACCCGGGAGTAGTAATTTATCCATCTCGAAGGCCGGATTCAAGGCGGGACCGTATATCCCGTGGTTCACCACCGCCAATTGAGACGCCCAATAGTATCTTTTAATATCGGGACGGGCGACCCCCGCATCATACAAAGGGAGCGTCAGCTTGGCGAGAGCAATCCGCGGCCGCCGGTCCCAAAACAGTTGGCGCTGAAGACCCTCCACCTCACGGAAATAACGGGCTGGCATGACGTCTAGAGTATTTTGCAAAGCGTACAAGAAGCGAGGTAGCGACATCATTTTAAACAATGCCGCCCGTCCGAGCGGCGAGAGCGGAAGTCGTCGCCACCTCGCGACGTCGGCCTTCAATCGCTGGAGGGGAGGGAGAAGGTTCCGCTCATAGCGGACCGCGGGATCCAGAGAGATAAAGATTCCCAAATATTTGAACCCCAGTGTAGAAATCTGGATAGGGCAATCCCGCGGCAAAAGGGGGGCCTCACCCGCTAGGACGTAAACACATGACTTGGCCCAATTGATGACCAGGCCAGAGTTGCGACCAAAGGAATTCAATACGTCCACCAATACAATTAGCGACTGTCGGGGAGAGGTGAGATACAGAAGGATATCATCCGCGTAGAGGGAGACACGGTCCTCAAACTCCGGCGTCCATCTAATGCCCCGTAGCGACGGCTCCCAACGCAACCAGGCAGCGAGAGGCTCCAAAGAAAGTGCAAAGAGAAGGGGTGATAATGGACAACCCTGCCGCGTACCTCTCCCCAGTGCGAGGGGAGCTGACACCCTACCATTCACCACAACCTGAGCCAGTGGGTCAGCATATAGTAATTTTACCCAACCAATAAACTCAGGGCCGAACCCGAATTTCGCCAACACGGCCCAAATATACGGCCACTCCAAAGTGTCGAACGCCATAGTAGCGTCTAAAGATGCCAAGATGGCCGGCTCACGTATGAACTCCGCTCTAGCGAGCACGCCGTGCAACCGCCTCAAATTCAGGGCGGTATTCCGATGGGGTATAAAACCGGACTGATCCTGATGTATCAAGTCGCCCACGACCCGGGCCAGCCGATTAGCCAATACCTTGGCCAGAATTTTGGGTTCTGCATTCAACAGCGAAATGGGCCTATAGGAAGCGCAGCGATCTCGCGGCTTCCCCTCTTTATGTATCACAACTATGGTGGCGAGACGTTGGTCAGGGGGGAGGAAGCCCGCCGCACGTGCCGCGAAAAACATGTCCCGAAGATACGGCGCCATCTTATCGGGATGCAACTTATATAGTTCAATGGGAAGACCATTAGGACCCACAGCCTTACCAGACGCGATCGAGCGAGTGGCCAAAGCGATCTCATCTGACGACAACTTCGCCTCCATCAATATTGCATCAGCCTCCGATAGGGTTGGCAATGCAATATCTCTAAGCAACAGATGAGAATCCTCCTCCGAACGCACAGAAACCGGAGAGTATACCCCGCGGAAATAATCTGCGAAGCAGTCTACAATCTCCACAGGGTCAGTCACACGCACTCCATCCATTCTCTCCACAACGGGCACCACCCTGCTCGCTCTCTCCTTCTTATCCAACCAAGCAATCAACTTTCCAGCCTTATCCCCCACATCATACAATCGTCCTTGCTGCTCTCTACTCATCTCTTTAGCGGCATCCGTGACTAGCGCTCTATAATCTGATTGTTTGAGGCCGAGAACGTGCAATTTCTCATCAGTAACACCCCGTTCCAAGTCCTCCACCATTTCAGCTATTTCAGTTTCCAGGCGAACCACCTCTGCTCTCCCGCACCTCTTAGCATGGGAAATAAGTGACAAGGCCTGCCGGGGCGTTTTTCAATAAGCATTTATTGAACCAGCATCATTCTAGTTTAAAATAGGTGTGGTGAAACAACCATAAGACAGAAACAGATATAAATGATTATAAGCACCAACACAGTAAATGGATGGTAGATTTCTACCATAGTGTTAAAATAATGAGTATATGCAAGCATATAAATACATGGCAGTGATAATGCGTACTCCTACAATGCAACCTTAACTTGATGTACCTAAGTGTACTTAGCATGTATGTAGGTGTAGAGCCAAGAATCCCCCTAGGATGTAGCCAACCCCATTACCTGGTGTGAGAGCATAAAGGACCCCGTCTTGGTCTCGAGATGGACACCCCACGAGGGAGGTCAGACCACTGCGTGCTGGAGTTTCTGCGTGCAGGAACCTCAGCATCTCGCGTAAGCATGAAAGTCTTTCTCCTCTGCCTGCCCCAGCAGAGATATTGTGTTTATTATACCCATGAGAAACCCTCACAGGTTCTACCTTGCTGTGTCATGTCGGCCGAGGATGACGAAAGGGATGTCCCTTATACATAGTTAGTATGTAGAAGAAGGTAATCCTGCTGTGATTCTGAGAATCGTCATGCATAATTAATGAGGCTAGTTTTCAGGGAAAACCACACAATATTTTACGCAGCACCTAACTAGGTAAAAGGCCAATACCAAAAAACAGTATGTAGTACAATGGCAGTGAAAATATAGGTGAAAGGTTAGGTGACTACCCAGGTGTATATTGGGGTACATTACAAAACATAACAGGGGGCAGAGTCCAAACCACCCATAGGTGACCAGGAGGCAAAGGAGCACGAAACCAGCCCTGGTTGAGGTTCTTGTGTACCACGGAGAAGAAGAAACAGCAGCTGCGAAGACCAGGGGATGTTGCAGAAGCCCAGGATCCTTTCACGAGCTGTTCCATGTCGAACGACGAGTGCAGGAAGGTCAGTGGCCAGCAGGTACACAACAAGCCTTGGTAAATGCAAACAGTTCACAGGAGAAGATACTTGGTTGTAGACCAGCAAGGTTTGTGGGACTTACCTAGCAGGGTAAGTCAGAGGCAGCTCTCAGCATGCAGGAGAATCAGCAGGAATCGTTGAAGCCCCCTCAAGGACCCTATGGCAGCAGGCACAGGTGGTCGCAAGGAAGCTCCAGCGGCACACAGAAGAGGGCCCACAGTATAGAGGATGTAGGCAGGATGACAGGTTTGGAGGTGTGCAATACCAGGGGTAGGGGCTACTTGGAGCTTGAAGATCTTCGGTGGAAGGAGACAACAAGCCTTGGAGACGCCAAACATACGCAGTGCACAGGGAGGCGGTCTAGGTTCACTGGAAACGGGATTTAAGTTCTCTGCAAGTTGGGAGAGACTGGTCATGTCTCTAGAGAACCAAAAAAACACCACCTGTGTTGCAAAGCCGGGCGATGTCTGTGGGACAACAGGATGAGCAAACTGGTCGCCAGTGTCGAAGTGCCTGCAGAAGCAGGGAAGTGACTCCTTCACTTCAAGGGAGATCCCTCAAGTCTAGGATGCAGGCTGAGTCCTTGGTGACTCAGGGAATGCACGGCCACAGAGTTGCAGATCTTTCAAGAAGCACAGGGAGGAAGGTGCAGCAAGATTCTTCCTACTGGGAGAAGTCTTGTTGTGGGTCCTGGCTTAAAGAACAGCAGAATTACAGTATCCACCAGCAGAAGAGTCTCTGAACAATCTTAGGCGACAAGCAATCGGTTCCAGAAGTTGGTGTAGTGAAGCATCTAAAGGCTAACCCTCAGGGGAGCCCTTAATTAAGCCTAAAAAGGGGAGGCTCAGATGTCCTAGACAGTTGGATGATCCCACAGGCCAAGATTCAACAAGGCAGAATCAAGTGGTCACCTGGAGGAGCTCTGGGGCACCTCCCTTGGGAGGAGCGGGACAGGGGGGTGGTCACTTCCCTGTCCTTTGTGTAGTTTTTGTGCAAGAGCGGGGGCCGAGGGCTACTGAACTGGGCAAAACTGGTTTATGCCCAAAGGGCATCAATTGTGCCCTTCAATGAAGTCAGGTGGCGCTCGGAAGTGACCCCACGCTACCCAATTCTGAAGGAGACGTGGTCACACCTCTCCTTTGCAGGAAAGCCTTTGTTCAGGCTTCCCTGCCCAAATGTGAAGCTCATCAGCTGGGGGGGGGGGGGGGGGGGGGGGGGGGACTGTTGGGGTTGGCAGCAGCGTGGGCTGGCACTCAGACCCTGCAAGGCTACACAAGTAGTTATTGGGGGGGTCCTGTAAGGAGCCACCCCATTACATGATGTCATGCAACTAACACTGGAATCGGTGTAGTTGCATGATTCCAACATGTTTGATACCAAACATGAGCAGGTTCGGGGCAGCCATTACGTAGTTAGACACCTCGACTTGCCAGTGTCCACTACATACCTTATAATGGCTGTACCACACTTACAAAGCACAGAAAATGGAGTCTGGGGTTTGTAGGGGCACATCCGCTCGTGCAGGGGTGCCTGCACACTTAGAGCCATGCACCCTGCTCTTGTATTAAAAGGCCTACCTTAGGGGTGACTTGTAGGTTTTATGTACACTACCTGGATATAACGGAAACCTCATATCTTAAGTGAAGCGTGCATGCACCCGGTCACGCAGACTGCAATGGCAGCTCTGCACACACAGTTTGCATGGCCTCCTATGGGTGGCTTAATACATGCTACAGTCCATAGGAGACTCCTGGAGTACCAACGCCCTGGGTACCTCAGAACCATATCCTGGAGGCTCATAATGGTACCCCAGTATCAAAATTGTGGGGTGTACAAAGCCTTCATCAGCAAATTTAGAGGAGAGAGCACGGTCACTGGGGTCCTGGTAAGCAGGATCCCAGGGAACTACAGTCAAAACACAATTACATCAGGCAAAACTTTGGGGTATCTATGCCAGAAAGATCCTACTTTCCTACACAAGAAATCCCTCCAATAAAGAGAAATGGAGGCAAAATAAAATAGCTTGGCTTCTCACTTGAAATTATACCATTGCATCCAAGTTCAGGCAGCTGTGCTTGAAGAAAGTTAACCACTGATCTCTAAGTGGCAAAAAGACAAATTGCACAGCCTAGACTCAATGGATTTTTTTTTGTAAACAGATTTTATTTGTTTGGTACACTCTGTAGCACATCAGTACAATGGAGCCTTACACGTCGACTCCTAAGTCGTTTCACAACACATATATAAGATCAAGGCATGACAATGATACAATCTTAAAATTGAACTGAAAACTGTTCCCTTCCCTCCCCCCTATGTGTCCGTACCATGAAGCATGAAAGGGGTTGATTTGTGATGTTATCAGCATATCTCCCTCTTGATTGAAAAGGGTTGGGCAGTAACAGACAAACGTATCCGTATTCTGGGCTTTGAAAGGTCTACGCATCAGGCTTAAGAAGTAGGGGAATGCACTTTCTAGGGGGAGTTCATGGGGACCCCGCAGGTGATCCCTCAGGCGTGTCCTGCTCGGGGTTGGCAAGGCCCTCTACCAGAGCCAAACAGGCCACCTCTCTGTTCAACATCCCCCTCCTAGCCTCTCACAGCCTGCCCACTTCAGCATTTCCCTCTTCCAGACATGTAGGCGGGGAGTCCCCATTGCCTTCCAATTCCCCGCTATCTAGTTCAGCAAGGACAAATGCAAGGTCTTGAAATCTGCTGGTTTCTTTAGTCTTCGATGTGTGGAGAAACCACCCAATAAACAGTGGCCTGGGGTATGTGGGATCACCCTCTCGCTAGTCCCCTCAACTGCATAAAAGACTCCTTCCCAAAACTCATGGAGTCTTGGGCAGGCCCAAAACATATGAAGCATGTGTGCCCCTATCTCTCCGCAGTGAGGGCAGGCCGAATCGGCAATCTGAGAGTATCTGCCTATGCGCTCTGGGGTGAGGTAGGACCTATGCAGGACAGAATTAATGAGCTTCAAGCGCCGATTTCTGGAAACCTCTAGCTAGAATGATGTCCCACTCCTTTATTGTGATCGGGGTGTCCAAATCTGCCTCCCACTTCTCCAATGGGCATTGCTGGTCTGCATTCAGTGCTCTATACAGACAAGAGAATGATTTCACGGTGCCCGCAGAGAGAGCCATGTACTAACAGCTCTGTTGTGATGGGGGTCAAGTAGTTCCCATACGTCCGTGCTTGCATATTGCTGTCATGAGTGCTCTATGTAGTAAGAAGTGACCCCGAGGTAGGTCAAACTCCTTGTGAAATTCCTCAATGGGAATAATTCTGTGTCCCTGTAAAGATCTCCCATCTATGTCACCCCAGCCTCAACCCAAACGTCAAGATCTCTCCAGTTGCCCCCATGTGGGAGTGCTCTCAACATGTCCAATGGCAAGTCAGGGGAATAGGAGTCCTAACTACCATTTTCTGTAACCCTTGGCGCCAGCACTTAGCCTGTACTTTAAAGTCGCATGAATACTCCCTAGTCGGTCTGCGCACCCAAAGGTACATCCGCAAGAGATCAAGTAGCGGCAGTACAAGTGGACTAGGGGCTTCGTCTGATCTCTGCGCCATTCTCAGACCATCCACTGCAACTGAGCCGTGATAAAGTAGGACTCAAAGCCAGGAACTGTTGTTTGTATCACTGTTAGTGCTACTCTGCACCGTCCCGACCCCCAAAATAAATGTCCGAATCAGGGAATCTCACTCCCTGAAAAATGCGGTCGGAACTCTCAGCTGAAGTGTGCCAAGATAATACAAAAGCCAAGGGAGCGACACCATTTTAAGGAGTGTTATCCTGCCAACTACTGAGAGTGGCAGAGTCCGCCAGATGGATGTTCTCATTGATCGGACAGCTCGCTCTAGGCTTCCCTCGAAGAGGTCAGTTCAAGCATGATATTTTCGGGCCCCCAGAATGGGTAAGCACCTAGTTTCTCATTGTAGCAGAGCCAGGCCAGTCAGGGGACAGCCAGTCGGGGGACGCCCAGTCCTTAGCACGGGGAAGAGCCTGGACTTCTGCCAGCTTACCTTCAGTCCACAGAAGGAAATGAACTCCTCTATCAGAGAGCGGGCTCCTGTCAGATTCTCCTCTCCATCTTTCAGGAAAAGTAGCAGATCCTCAGTGTAAAGCGCGATTTGATGTCTAATATCACCTATGCTCAGCCTCCTATAGAATTGGCCAGACCTGGCCGCAGCAGCCAATGGCTCCATAGCAATAGCAAACAGAAGGGAGAGAGAGGGCATCCCTGTCTAGTTAATCGTTCCACTACCCAATCCTCCGAGAAAAGATTCCCGGTACGCACCCTAGAAGTAGGTCTAGCCTATAGTAACTGGGTCCATTTGATGAATCCTCCGCCCAATCCCATGCACGCCATAACTCCATATAAATATTACCACTCCAGGCTATCAAATACCTTTTTTATGTCCACTGTGAAGAATGCTGCATCCCCCTGAGCAGTCTGTCCTGCCTCTATGATGTTTAGTAACCGCAGAATAGTCTCTGCCATGTTACGTCCCAAGATAAATCCCGCCTGGCCTACGTACGTCAGTTAAGTCATGAAGGGCAACAGTTGGGTGGCCAAAATCTTACTCAGGATATTGTAGTCTATATTAAGCATCGACAGCAGACGGTAGGCCGACCTGTCATGTGCAGGTTTACCCGGTTTCAAAATGAGATCTATTACGGCCTCTCTGGTAGGTAGTGGCCGGCAAAAGGCTAGCCTCTTTCGCTGCTGCATACAGGGCTACCAGGCGAGCAGTTGGCTCAGAGGAGTACGCCGTATATAACTCTACCCGAATCCTGTCCCTGCCTGGGGTTTTATTGCACGCCATATGTTTAAGGGCAGTGACAATCTCTTGTGAAGCGATGTCCCCTCCGAGGTTTCCTGCTTTCTCTGCCGTAATTTGCAGCAACGGCAATATCTCTAGATATGCCCACGTCTCCTCCAGGTCACGTGAGGGGGAGCTAGCATACAATTTTGAGTAGTAGCCCGCAACTATGTTATTTATCCCCTCCTGCGAGTTCTAGTGCCCTCCTCGTCTTCTAGTTCCACTATTGTTGAGCCACGTTTATCTGGGTTAGATAGCCACGCCAATAGGGAGCCAGATTTATGCTGCTCAGCTTGTGTCTTGTCAGTGTACTGCTTGTAATCAAAGCATCGTAGTCATTTTACCTGTGCCGCCACAGCTTCTCTGGCTGCCATAAGTTCAGGTTGGTACCCTGGGTGGCCCGGACGTCTGGGCTTCGCGTCTCTCAGGAGCCCCTCAGCAGTTTCAACATAGCCCAACAGAGAATTTCGGATCCCTTTCGATTCCGCTCCGGGAGTCAATAAGTCCCCATTGTTGTTGCCAGTCCCTAAACATCTTAGCCGTGCGGACAGTCTGGGAGTCATACAGTGGAGGGTGCGACCGATCTAGCAGTGTGTCAGACACACAGTTAGTCTCCCCCCAATCAAAATCCCAATAGTTAAAAATCGGGCCAATCGTTGAGATAAATTCACAAAACACCCACTCTGATCTACATTTGGGGCATATATGTTCTCAATAGTCACCTCCCGGCCCTCTAGGCATCCCCGCACCACCATAAATCTACCCTCAGTGTGTCAATTGGTTGGAAAGGGAACCCCAGCCCAAATCCAGATAAGGACTCTCCTGGCATAAGCGCAATATGTAGTGTAGTATGTCTGACCCCTCCATTGTTGCCTTAATGCTAGTCCCTCTTTGTCCGTGAGATGTGCCTTCTGTAGGAGCGCTATGTGCATGCTCCTCCTGTTTAGATAAGAAAACACTTTGTATCGCCCAGATGTTCCATGGTAAGCATTTATAAGCTAAATGATCTGTCATATTTGCCTCTAAGGGAATAAAGGACTACACCTTGCCCTTCAGTCATGCTCAGGGTAAATCCATTGGTTCGAATTGTACGACTGACTCATCAATCCCCAATACAAAGGACAAAAACTAAAACCCCAACTCCCCTACCCCAGGACAAGTAGACTAACGCCACCCATTCAAACCGCAATATAAACCAACAACAGTTGTGGAAGGTCATCCACGCCACTGAGTAGTGAAATGAGTTCCTCAGCTAATGTAATCACCATCCAGATTATTTACCTAATGGTGAAGGAGTCGCCCATAATATAACTCTCCATGCGTGGCATAAGTGTCCCTCAGAAGAAATAGTACTACAATCAAATCCATAAACCCCCTGCCCATTACCAGTATACCAAGATTCTCACATGATGTCATCCGCTGTTCTCTGTGTCACCTTGGACATCTTCAGTCTCTTGGGTGGGAGGGCTCTTTCTCTGCGATCCCAGGTTCGGCTGTCGTCTGCTCAGCTGGGCCATGACTTCCATCGCCTTCTATCATCCAAGCTGCACCTGAAAAGGGGTGGCCATGCTCCGCTGCAGCCTCTTGCAACGGGAATTAAATAGAAGCTGGCGCAGCTGTCCATCATCTGTGTTGACTCTCGGTCCGCTCCGACTCACCAGCTACCTCTTGACGGGTGTAAAAAACTGTGCGCCCTCTGGGGTCACCATCCACAGCTTCGTCTAGAACAGAATCGCAAGTTTGAATTCCAGTTGCCGTAGTTTCCTTTTAGTTTCCTGATATGATGCTCCCCATCACTGGATCTCTCTGGAAAAATTTGCACCACAGCATTGTCAACTCTGAGTTCTTCCCTCTTTCGTGCTTGCGTTAAAATACAGTCATGGTCTTTATCATACATGAGCTCATCCCAGAGCAAAGAATGACAGAACTTCAGGAGCTCCCTCTGTGCGCAGCCAGTTGTCCATATAGCTCACCACGTCGGCGCCTTCTATTTTCTCAGGGAGACCCACCACTCAAATGTTGTTGCGGCGAGAGCGATTTTCAGCATCGTCGGCTCTGGTTTCTGATGTACGAACCTTGGCCTCTACCACTTTTAGCTGTTCCTGCAGCACCTCTATGGCTGGAGGGAGGTCTCCCAGCAACCGCTCATTTGCAGTGAATCTCTCTGCCAGGTGCTTATGGTCATCTCGCAGGAGGTTCAATCTGTGGCAATGCTATAAATCTTTAATTCTAGCACCTCACGGGAGGCAGTTATGGCTTAGAGTAGGTCTTGTAGCGTGAGGCCGTAAGCAGTTCCCATCGACGAGGGTGCATTCTTCTCACCAGGCGGCAAGATATTACCCTCTTCTGGGTCCTGCTCCTTTCTTCGGGAGGGTTTGCCCGTTGTTCGCTGTATCATAGCAGAACTAGGATCCCACAGTACTGTCCAGTCCTTCTCTGAACTAGTTCTTCTATCCGTGGATCGGGGACAGTCTCGGCCTGTCCCTACCGTTTACCTGGGGTGTTAGGTAGGCAGAGCAGCAGGTTCGAGCCGGCATAGCAGCAACCTCTCCAAGCCGCAGGAGCAACCACAAAAGGCTAACAAAATTAAAAGATCGCAGAGCAAGGAGGGCCAATGTCACAGACCTAGAGGGGTGAGGTACTCCCGTACCAAGGTCTGCTCTTCATCCAGGATCAAAGGGTGGCAAGAGGGTCCCCAGGTATGGCCACCAAGTATATCCTCTTTATGCAGGGCACAGTCAGCTTGCCCACTACTCTTGGTGTATATATTTACTATCATTCTAGCCCACCCAGTGTGAGGATAACGCCCTCAATGTAGGCTCATCATCACAGTTCACCTCTCCGCCACAAGTTGTGATCGCCCTAGGCCATCTGTGCATCCATCAATTCAGCTCAGCGCACTTTGTCTCCAAGCCTGGACTTTACTGCTATAGCTACAGCAGACATTTTACCTTTCACTTAAGTGTGGGAAAGAGGACAATTGTTCTTCTGATAAGACGTGTACAGGATCGTATTCTACTAGATATAATCAGCTTAGGCTCTCTTCCAGCTCGAGTAGTTCCTTATAACTAAGATAATATTTTGGTTATTTTGTACTGTTGTCTAGTTGATTTAATTGCTGCAAATCAAGTTTCCAACATGCAAGGGAAGCTTAGGTTGATAGTTAAGGATTCGTAAAAACACAGGCACACCCACTACATAGTTTTACTGGATGTCTGATATTACCTGAGGGAGGAAAGAAAGAAAGAACATGAAGGACAATGTTCTCAAGAAAAAACAAAACATAGTGGGTGATCAATAGAAAAAACTAAATTTTAGTAACAATTCAAGCTGAATTAACAGGTAGGCTTACTCTAACGACATGCTTGACATCAAGTCTACACATGGCCCTTTTAAAGAGGATACATCAATTTTTAGTACCATTTCCAGACACCAAGCAGGAGCCTATCTCCAAATGGAAGGAAAAATATGCTTAAACACTCTCTTAAAAGGCCCCCAACAGAATGATGGGTGCAAAAAAGAACTGTAAATAGAGTTCTTACAAAAATTAGAGATAGCAGACAAATGAAGAATATTTAACGCTAAAAGTTTCAGAATAGAAGTAGCGTGTCCTTGGCATATGTATAGATCAGAAGCAAAACTTTTTCCCACAAGCATAGCATATTCTGATAGATGGTCTTATTTTTAGGTCTCGCCTGACCCAGCGCATGTGCTGGTCTGGCGAGACTTATTAAGAGGGCTCCAAAAAGTGCTACCAGGCCAGCCTAGAGCTACAGTGCACGTGCGCGGGCGAAGCGCTTTACCGCGATTACTTTTACTTTCGCGGCGGCATGGCCGCTTTGATGTTTGATCGCGATCACTTTCACTTTCGCTTTTGGGACCTTATAAGTATTTAGTTATGCAACTGTTGCATGGCTAAACACTTATAAGGTCCCAAAGGCGAGACCTATTGGCTATGCCAATGCTTGTTTCTTCTAGGATCTGTGTGCAAACTAAAAAGAATTTCAAATCAGTACCAAAGGACTGAGGCTGTCAATCTATGAAGATCAACAAGATCAGTTTCTGGTGTAATACCTTGCCAGGAAAGCAAGTCTCATCTGCAAGGCAAGTCTAGAGTGCTTAGTAGGTTAAATGGCGAAGGTTTCAGATAACCCCCAGGGGTGTGTAATTTTGTAAAATATCTAACTGTGCAAGGTATACAAAATAGTTTTCTCATTTAGTGCCAAGCACTAATTTGACAAACTACAGTAGTGTTGACCTTGTATGATAGCTTTGATAAGACTTGCACATATTATGGCCCGATTTGGTTCCAGCAAGGCTCTGTTTCATTTGATAACTTTATTTCGGTCAGAAGACCATAAAAGCGTACAAACATACATCCTCAAATACATATACACAATAAAACAATAAATAACATTTCAAAGTTAAAAATCCTATTTTTTTCTTTTTTTTAAAAAAGAGATTAAACTTAAAGTCATCAATATGAAAGTAGTTAGGTTAAGAACGTTAGTCTCCTTCGCCACATGCTGTAGAGATAGCGGGATACAGCGAAAACAATTTTTGGGTCGGTGTCATAAACTAGAATCCTGTAGGCCTGCTTAAAATGACGAAAACCCAGGTTCCTACAAATGGGGATCAGCCAACTTTTCCCGATTAAGTGATACGCGGGGCAAAATAGCAGAGCGTGTAAAACAGACTCAGATTTATGGTTACAAGCAGGACAGCTTTCCAAGTTTTGTGCCTGCCACTTAGAGGTAAAAGACCTAACCGGTAAGGTACCATACCTTAGCTGGATGTACAATTTGCGTGCAAGTGGGGGTTCTATTTGGTCCATGAATTCCTCGAGTTTAGAGTCTTGTTTAACCAGGAGGAATTCCAAGGTCAGCCTACCCGTAGTTGAAGAACTCTGGTGTGAAGAAGAGTTTTCCATGGACACCAGAGAAAGAATTTCTTTCTTTGAAATCGCAGGGCAACTTTCCTCCGGATTCTCCCACATTTCCAGAAGTCCTAATGAAGTACAAACTTTATTAATATACAAAAGCCAAGGGATCTTTTTTGATTTAAGTGCAGGCCAGATCTCAACAAACTCTAATTTAAATGAGGTCAATTCAGGCACAGACCAAAGCCTTTTCCAGTAGAGGATAGGTTTTGCACTGATGATCTCCTCTATGGGGACCAACCCAAGATCAAGCCTAAGAGGGATCAACGGTGTGCTGGAAGGAAGCCCCAAGAGAGATCTTAAAAAGGATTGCTCAGCCCTTGAAAGAGACACTGACTGCTTGTGTCGCCAAAGTTCGGCCCCGTATATTGCGGCCACTCTAGCCGGTCTACAATAAATTTCAAGGGCGGGAGAGACTGGCTTAAAACTCGATCTTTTAAAAACTTTATTCAAGCCCCCTGTCAGTTGAGCGAGCTTGAGTGTTGACTTAACAATCTGGGAATTCCAAGAAAATTTCTCAGTTAAAGTCACACCCAAATATACAAAGGTTTTAACTCTCTCGAGGGGAATACCAAATAAGACTGGGTTGGGGCGCACCCGCACAGGGGGGTTAAAGATCATATATTTGGTTTTTTCCAAATTTATTTCGAGTCCTCTTATTTCACAGAATTTGGCAAAACCATTCAGCGTGTTTTGTATGCCCGTTGACGTTCTAGATAATAACAAAGTATCGTCCGCGAACATCAATGCGGGCACACGTCCTGAAGCTAGTCTGGGAGTGTCAGTATTTTTTATAGAATTTAAGTGGTCAATGAGGCCATTGATATAAAGGCTGAACAGTGTGGGGGCCAGGACACACCCTTGGCGAACTCCTTTTGAAACAGAAAAGCGATCAGTGAGTTCACCATATTTACCACATCTTACTTGGGCATAGTTATTGGCATGAAGCCTAACTAAGACAGCCAATAGGTAAGATGGAAGGCCCAGGTCTGCCAGAACTTGCCATAGTTTAGCACGAGGGACCAGATCAAAAGCAGCACGCAGGTCCACAAACACCAGGTAGAGGCTGCCACCCTCAACCAAGGCAGTTTTCCAATACAGGACCTGCAGGCGAAAGATCTGGTCTAAGGTGGAAGTACCAGCCCTGAAGCCTCCCTGAAAAGTGGTCAGGATTTCATTCTCCTCAATCCAGCCAAGGACCCTGTCCAAAAGGACTCTCCCCATTAGTTTTTGTGAGGTGTCTATTAAACTAATAGGCCTATAGTTGGAGGGAGTCAATGGGCAACCCTTTTTAAAAACAGGTACAATTTCTGCCCCAAGCCAAGTATAGGGCACTTCACCCCCCTGTAGAATGCTATTAAATAAGACAACCAGGTAGGGTGCCCAGATCTTTGGTTGGAACTTAAATAGATCTCCGGGCAATTTGTCAAGACCTGGTGCTTTATTTGAGAGCATTTTCCCAATTGCAGATTCCACCTCGGCCAAAGTAAAAAATTCAATAGAGGCAAGATCCATTTGGACAAGAGAAAAATCAAAGGTATCTGCAGAAGTTCTATCAAGGTCATGTGTTCCATACAAGTCACAAAAGTGTTTTTCCCAAATTGAGGCAGCTATATTTGGGGCAGGTGCAGAAGAGTACCCATTTACTCCAGTTGCAACAATGGACCAAAATGTTTTAGTGTCCTTACAACAGAGCGCATGGCCCAACTGTTCCCACAGTACAACTTCCCCTGCTTTCTTTGCTTCAACAATAGCCTTTTTATATAGAGAACGATTAATTTTAATTGCTTCTCTATCTTTTGTTTTTATTACAAACAGCAGGTCCTTTTTAGCTAGGCGGCACGTTTTATTAAACCATCTAGCCATTTCAGTCCTAGGATATATGGCCCTTTTTACTGGGTACAGAATATCCCGTAATGCAATGACCAATTTCCCATGGATGTCGGTAGGGCTGACCAAGGGTCCGGCGGCCCCCATCTTTTCAATAAATGGAATTATTATACCATACAGTTCCGCCAACTTACTGCTAGAGATTTGGAATACTGGCCACTTTACTCTTCTTCTACAGTTTCTAATTATTAGTGGTTCGGGTACAGGATTTTCAACCAGGGTCGAGTTTTTAAGCCCGAAGCTTCCTGGTTTAAGTGTCAGGACTAGAACGTTGTGATCGCTGTCCAACCTCTCCATGACCATAAAATCATAGAGTCTATCCCAATACTTAGCTTCAATAAAGATATAATCAATTATTGAGGTGTAGCTAGCTTTGTTAAAGGTCTTTTTCCCAGGTCTATCTGGCATTACCCTACCATTACACGCTCGCAATGATGCATTTAAAGAGAGAGACTGCATTTGCAAGACAAGGGGAGTCCATGCTTTTACCGGTGGAGTAAGTGGATCAGGAATATTCCATAATATATCCACTTCATCGCGGTCTCCCATACTTGAGTCCAATAGAGGCTCAAAATGGCAGTTGAAATCCCCGCCCAGAATTATCACAGTAGAGGAGTCAAGCGACTGCAGTAGGTTAGACAATACAGTAATGGCCTCTGATTCCAGGCCCCTCTTAGTCGGTCTTGAATATACATTTATCAGGGCAATATCCACGCCTTTTTCCACTTCCAGGAGAACAAATTGTACATCCCGTGAGTGGATTGAAATAGCCTTTGCTTTTACACCCAGGTGGGAGCCAACCCATATGGACAACCCTCCCGAGGGCCTTCCCCTGCTACTCTTGCATGCCAAAATATCAAATATTGCAAAGCCCGGAGCCACAATCTTTTTAAGCAACCAGGTCTCTTGGAGCATGCAGATATCAAATGAGGAAATGAATGAGCTCCACTCCGGGTTAGAGGATTTATTTTTAAGGCCGGCCACATTCCATGAGATAATTTTAATACCACTAACATTAGGTGATTGGTTAGGGATTCGGTAGTCTGGTAAGCCAGCACAACTATTCAGTTCGGGAGGACCAGCTACCACCTCAAGGTTGGGTACACAGTTATAGAGAGTGCATAAAGTAGAGGCGGGGGTAATTAAATCTGGGCTCAAAGTCCCCTTCATTGGACTTGGTCCTTTCCTTAAGTTGGATGCATCATTATAAGGTAGCTCAAGAATCGCCGATCGGCCAGGCTGTAATTTATCAGGGGGCAATAAGGGCTTTTGCCTCATCTGTCAGTCACAGCCATCAAGATTAGAGAGAGCCTGGTATCTATTTGAGACATCCAATGGTGTAAAAGGGACAAAATCTTCCAGCCTCCTACTACAGTTTCCATATTTCTGTGGGAGTACTATATCCTGCCTTTGGAATTTATCAACATTTGTTTGTTGAGAGTTAGTTTTGGGCATATCATGCTCATACGTACGGGATACACGGAAGTTAGTCAAGGACAGGGGAAAAAGGGAAGCCCCAAAATGTCGGTCTCTAATCACGTGGGTTCTAGGGTAGAAAAAAGTTAGGTCCAGGGGAGTAATAGCAGTACCTGGGATCTCCACAGGATAGTTAAGGATGTACCTTACTGCTATTGGATCCCTGAAGTTAACAACAACTAAGTCCCCATTGATATCCTTCTCTCTGCTACCCAGCCAATCAAGTCGGCGAACATGAAGTATTTCGCCGTTGATGTAATGGGGAAGTGGGCGGTTTTGACTCAGCCAGTGAATGATCTTATTTTTAAGCTGAAAAAAACCCTCTTTCTTACCATCTGGCAATCTAGGTACTCTTGCCAGCACTACCACATAGGGAACTTCCGGAGGTAATTCAACCCGTGGTTCCCTACCGCTAGAACCCCTAGTAATATTAGGGCTCTTACACTCATTGTTGTCTATGTTTTTTCCATCTTGTTTGTCCCCACTCCTCCGGGTTCCATTTGGAGCCAATCTTACAGGTCTTACAGGTCTAGTGGTTGGTATATCCAAATTTTTAGGGCCAGTGGTCATCTCTGTAATGGCAACAGTCCTCTTACTCATTAAGGCTGGGCCATCCTTGTCAACATAACAAGAAGGTTGTTGTGTTTTAGCAGGAGGACCGTCCATCAACACTTTATCTCTAATTTGGCCAAGTTTATTACTAACATTTAACTCCATATTCTCCAACCTTTCTTCAACCCTTTTTAGCCTCTCAATTATTGGTAGTATGAAAGACCTTATGAGATGTTCAATACTTTCCAGGGGATCAGTTAAATGAACTTTCTTAGGTGGGCTAGGATGGGGAATGCCAACTTCCGGTGGGTTTAATACAATATTAGAAACAGCCTTAGAAATTACCACTGGTGATTTATGTATAGAAGCATTTTGGTTAGTGGTCTTATTACTTTTCCCCGAAGCAGTGTGATTTATCCGAAGTCTGCGTGCCTCTCCCCCCTTCTTTCTCCTTTTTTTAGGTGGTGGACCAGGAATCTTATGCAACGGTAGGTTTCTAGCCCTTCTTTTGGAGATCTCTTTGTTTATCAATGGAGGAATTGGTATCACTTTTGGGTCAGGCAAGGAATCAAATGAGCTAGAGATTGTGATTGAGTGTATAGAGTCCAATGAATTGGGTACAAAAGGTTCAGGGGATAGCTTGCGAAGAAGTGCAGGGACACCATCTAGGGAGATCAGTTCGTCACCAGAAGGATTTCCGGCTGGCAGGGTAGCTTGTTGTGACAAATCAATTGGTCGTCTATTTTTTAGGTACTCAATCGACTTGCGGCGCTCAACCCTGCGCTCCGCTAGTAAGTCCTCTCTTTCTCGATCCGTGCTAGGCTTACTAAAATAATGGTCCAGAGTGCCCTTAGCCAAACCCCCAATCTTTCCGGGAAATAAATGTTCTTGACTCCCAGCCATAGTTTTAATAGTTCAGCGACCAGTCACCGCAACAAACCCAGCTTCCAAGGGGGTCAGACGGCAAGGGATCAGAAAATATGTCCTATCAGAGTATGCCAAACACACAATCAGTCCAGATACATCCGTTATGGAACATAAACGGGAGCTGGGACACTTACAGTTCTGTAGCAGATGTCAGAGGGATTGCCCTGCCCGGCCTTGGTCGGTCCTTGACGGGCAAGGACGGGCCCGCCCTTGGCCCGGGCTTCGCCCGCGCGCGTCCCGCGCTGCGCGGAGCCTGAGGATCTTTTGAATGTGCTGGGCGCAGGCTGATGTCGTCACAGCCGGGCGCCCAGCAACAAGGCTTCTGGGTATTGTGGTTCTTAGCCGTTTCCCTCACGGCGTTATCTGGGCTGTAACTCGATTCTCCCCCACAGTAGCCGTTCCCCTCACGGCGGCGACAAGAGCAGAATGGCAGAGTATCCGGTAAGGACCTTGTAAATGCGCGTCCCGCGCTGCGCGGAGCCTGAGGATCTTTTGAATGTGCTGGGCGCGGGCTGATGTCGTCACAGCCGGGCGCCCAGCAACAAGGCTTCTGGGTATTGTGGTTCTTAGCCGTTTCCCTCACGGCGTTATCTGGGCTGTAACTCGATTCTCCCCCACAGTAGCCGTTCCCCTCACGGCGGCGACAAGAGCAGAATGGCAGAGTATCCGGTAAGGACCTTGTAAATGCACGTCCCGCGCTGCGCGGAGCCTGAGGATCTTTTGAATGTGCTGGGCGCGGGCTGATGTCGTCACAGCCGGGCGCCCAGCAACAAGGCTTCTGGGTATTGTGGTTCTTAGCAGTTTCCCTCACGGCGTTATCTGGGCTGTAACTCGATTCTCCCCCACAGTAGCCGTTCCCCTCACGGCGGCGACAAGAGCAGAATGGCAGAGTATCCGGTAAGGACCTTGTAAATGCGCGTCCCGCGCTGCGCGGAGCCTGAGGATCTTTTGAATGTGCTGGGCGCGGGATGATGTCGTCACAGCCGGGCGCCCAGCAACAAGGCTTCTGGGTATTGTGGTTCTTAGCCGTTTCCCTCACGGCGTTATCTGGGCTGTAACTCGATTCTCCCCCACAGTAGCCGTTCCCCTCACGGCGGCGACAAGAGCAGAATGGCAGAGTATCCGGTAAGGACCGGTTTTCAGTAAATAACAAGGTCTTCCTGCGGATGAAATAGATGAGTCTCTGCGGTCTCAGGGAAATCGGAGGAATGAGCTGTCAGAAAGGTTCTGATTACATCACACACTGATCTAAACAGACTCAATACACTAGGTCTATGCATCACATCTTTGAACAGTTGTATTTTTTGAACATGCAGAGCCTCCTGTTTATATATGGGTTTTATTTGGGCCAGTTTTCTGATCCGAGTAGGGCTCCATCATTATCAAAGAGTTTAAATTATAGCAGAGTTCTGGATGCATTTGTGTTCTAATTATGCCCTTATTCTCTTTTTTTTTATCTGAGTTTCAAAAGAAGCATCTTGTGGATCGTTCTGTGTTACTTATTGTGAAGTATTCAGTTGATCTTACAAAACATAACTGGGAATAATCGCAGATTACATTTGTGGTCTAGTAAAAGAGTTGTCAACTGATTATCAAGGAAATCTCCCACAGTCTGACGTTTTCCTCTTGACCACTGTGTAATGTTAGGCAAATCACTTCACCTCAATGCCCTTGGTTAATTTTGTTTTATCAAAATAGTCACTATTTTCCAAATGCTGTACTAATGGCTGGACATTTTACACGAAGATGAACCATGCAAGGTGCTGCCAGGGGAAAATCTTTATGTGCCAGCTTCTTTTCAGGTGAACTTTTGCCTTATACACGGAAAAGGTGGTTTGGCACTCGATTTACGTATACGGAGATTTTCCTGTGAGTAAATGAACCACAGGAAGTTGGTACTCCAGGGCAATAAAATCCGATTCTGGGTACGCCTACAAACTTAGACGTTCATGAGTATTCATAAATGTCACTGTTGAAATGCAGATTTAAAATGTTTTTGGGAGTGAACAAAAAGAACCCCTCGGATGGGAGTGCATTTGTTCTATAGATGTTCATAGGTTCAGTTATACACAGGTGTGTTAACTCCAGCAAATATGGAATGCAAAAACGTTCGCAGGTTTCCAAATGTACCTTGGGAAACAATTTTGAACTCCTGAGGACCATGGACCTGAGGTTGCCTCCTAGTAGCCTGTACCCAAACAAGCAGACTACACAGGTGCACCTGCGGCTTTTGCTTTCATACTGGTGCAAAGGGCTTTGTATTAACTTTGCACTCAAACAAGCTCAACTGCTGTCACCCTCAAACCAGTCTGTAAAAGTCACACCTCTGTCTTCCCCACAACAGCCACTTGTGTCCAACCACTGACACACTACCTGTATGCTGTGTGGAGTGTGCTCCACCCCACAGCAGCAAGTAACATTTGAAGAGAAACAGCTGCATGCCTTTCTATATTTAAGTCTCATAGCTGGCCAGAGTTTGAATGCAGTAGCAGTCCTTACACAGTTGCCAATAAACAAATACTTTGCCTTCATAATAACTGCAGGATGAGTTAGGAGAGACAGCCGGCTGAGGGAACCCTAAGCTGCCTAGAAAGTGACACGTCATATCAAGGAAAAGTGGCTTGTGAGCCAGGAACACTGGAATGAGCACGCAGGAGCCTCAAACTGCCAAAGTATAGAAAAATCCATTCTGAGTGAGGCCAGGTGGTCCCAACAAGCACATACAAAAAAACAATCACCTAAGAGTAATCACAGCAGGAGAGCAAAGAGAGAGCTGGAGTCTAAACATATTAAATTGTCAGCTGTCAAAGCCCAATAATATTCACTCAAATTGCTCTCTGGGGATCTCCAACAGCACATAACACAGGTCACTGTAGGGGAGAACTTAACGATTTTTACAGTCTTTGTTCAGAAATCAATTGGTGTTTTTCCAGGAAAGTGAGGGACATGAGGTCCGTTTTTTAATTAATGTTCGGTCTGAGACCTGATGGATCCTGCCTACGCTAAGCTTTGCACTGCACCCTCGTCTTTTCTAAGCACTGTAAATACCAAATACTACTACTGCTCAAGTTAATGGTGCTTAGTTTACTATCAGAAGGATGGAAGGTGGAGTCCTTTTTTGGAAGGATGTGAGATTGTTGGTCTCTATAAGAAATTAAGGTACTTACCTGTAAATGTAGTTCTCCAGTATTGCAATCTTTCATAGATTCACACGATTGAATCATTTCCCGTCATCAAGATGGGAGTCCCAGGTGCCTTATAAAAGCAATGCAATGATAGGTATAGACTACAAAGCCCCTTAGTTTAATAACCTATCACAATTATTTTAAAAAAAGAGACCAAACTTAAGTCTTAACCAATCAGGGTGCCTTATGAATGAATCGGCATTTCTGGAGCGCATGGCTACCCGAAGGCATCCCAGCGCTTGAAGCGGTCCATTCATAAAACTCCGAGATGGTCTTCAAGGAAAGAAAAAAGGTTTTATAAGTTTTCGAAAGGCAAGGTAATTGGCCTCTAGACGAATGCGAGTAGGAAGCTGGTTCCACAATTTCGCGACATTATAGGAGAACAGATGGCCTCCACTCCTGGACCTTTTTATCATGGGAACTGATGCCAAGTGCTTATTACCTCAGCGCAGGGACCTATTAGGACAAAAAGGAGAGATATTAGACCGAATATTGGGGGGACCCTTAGCTGACATTGCCTTATGTGCAATACACAAAGCTCTAAACTGGACTCTTTCTGCAATTGGGAGCCAGTGAAGAGTGGCAATAGAAGGCTTTGCAGATTCACAACTAGAGACATTCATGAGCAGACATGCTGCGCAGTTTAGTACAGTCTGCAGTTCTTTGATAGTCGAACAAGGGGATACCAAATAAAGGGCATTGGCGTAATCAAGCCGGGAGAGAATCAATGCTTCGACCAACAGTCTCCTAGCCTGAAAAGGCAGCAGGGGGAGGATTTTGCGTATCATCCTAAGAATCCCATAACAGCTACCTGCCACCTTCATTCCTTCATTGCTTGCTCCTTGAAGTTTAAATTGTGGTCCAACCATACGCCAAGGCTCTAGATCTGTTCTTTGGGAGGGGGCATAGGACCAAAAAAAACAGGCCAGAATGAGCTTACATTCAGTGAGGGGGTTTTACCTAGGAACATCAGCTCTGTTTCTACCCCACTGAGTTTCAAGTAAGAGCTTTCCATCCAGACTGACACCCTTTCGAGACAGCCAGCTAGGTCAGACCCAGCTTTATCAAGCTGGTTTAAAGAGACAATCAGCTGAGTGTCATTAGCATAGGTGACAATCTGGATAACAAACGGTTTCACTACCTCAGACAGAGGGCTCATGTTAACGTTAAAAAGAGTGGGGCTCAGGGACGAACCCTGAGGGACCCCACATCTAAGTGGCATATATTCAGAGATAAATTCATCTTCAAATACTTGGAATGATCTATCCTCGAAAAAGGACTGCAGCCACTTAAGAGCTGTCCCTGTCACTCCTACCTTACCCTCTAGAACGTTCCTGTGAGAAGCTCCAGTCTCTCAGACTTTTAAAGCAGGAGTGTAAAAAGGGGGACGGGTCACATGCGATTCCATAATACCGGAGAACTACAGTTACAGGTAAGTAACTTAATTTCTTACTCCTGTATTGGAACTTTCATAGATTCACATACTTAAATGAGAGTAACGAGCAGTTGATAAGAGCACATTTTCACAACAATGCAATCCATATAAATGTGAGATTTATATACATAACAAGGTGTATGCATGAAGAAGATGTCCTCATATAGGTAAGTAATATTGAATGAAAATGTGTAGAATTAATTATCAAATGGTGGGAAGGTAAGGAATAGCTCACCTTTACTACAAAAAATGTCTAAGCACGGCCTGACCCACTGCTGCCTCACTTTGAGCTGCTGATTCCAAGCAGTAGTGCTGGGTAAAATTGTGTCTGTTCTTTCAGGTTGCATCCCTGCAGATCTCCAAGAGAGACATCAGCAGATAATATCATAGAAGTCGACATAAGCCTTGTAGATTGGGCGTGAACCATTGAGCACAATGGCTTGCCCGCTTTCCGGTGGCATTGGAAATCCATCTAGAAATGCTTTCCTTTGAGAGCAGAGAACCTTTCCTTGGAGTGCTAAACGCCACAAATAACTGATAAGATTTGCAGAAGGCTTTAGTTTTGTCCAAAAAGAACCTTAAGCAATGTTTGATATCTAAAGAGTGTAGTGGCCTTTCAGCTGAAGATGTAGTAGTTAGAGAGAAAGACTTAAGAACCACTGGTTCATTGAGGTGGAAATCCGAAGGGACTTTAGGAATGAATTTAGGATTTGTGCTGTGAATAAGCCTATCATCTCTGAATTGAAAGAAGGGTTTTTGAATGCTGAAAGCCTGGATTCCACTGACTCTTCTTGCAGAGGTGAAGGCCGGGAGCAGCGCTACCTTCCAGGAGAGGAATTTTATATCAGTTTTGTGGAGGGGCTCAAAGGGCTCCTTCATAAGCTGAGATAGCTCAATAATCAGTTGCCAAAGCGAAGGAGGAGGAGGCTCTACCATAAGAGGTCTTTGAGAAACTGTTCAAAGATCCTGGAAGACCATAGCGATTGAGAAGTGGGAGATCGCCTAAAACGAGAAATGGCTGCCAAGTGGACCTTGATGGAATCATGGGCCAAACCAGACATGGCTAGGCAGAGAAGGTATGGAAGTATTTCCTCTGGTAAAAAAGAGAAAGGATGAAGTTTATGTTTTTGACCACATTTACGAAACCTTTTCCATTTGAGGCAATAGGTTTTATTGGGACTGTCTGCCAGGGCTCTGGCTAGGATTTCCCTGCCATGCCGATACATAAAGAGACTTGGGATAGGGGTGCAGAACTTGGCCCTGGTTCATTGTCAGAAGCGAAGGGAATGGTATCAGCAGAATGTAAGGTTAGAGACTGTGTGAACAAGTGTTGGTGAGGTGAAGTGGGAGCTATAAGCACGAGTTTGCAAGGTTCTGCCTTCATCTTCATGAGAACTCTTGGAACTCTAGGAAGGAGAGGAATCGAGGAAAACGTAGGCAAAGATTCTAGACCATGCAATCGAAAATGCATTCCCCCATGACCCCCGTTGTGGATATCCTTGGGAGGAATGCCTGTAAAGCCAGGTGTAATACTGCCTTTAACTATAACACGTTGATGTGTAAATGAAGTTGAGAAGGTGGCCATTTGCATTAACCTGAAGATCTTGAAGGTAAGCACCCCATTCTTCTTGGGACGTTATGACACGGGGAGAAGATTGTAGAAGAAAAGAACTGCTGACTGAAAGGTGTTTGAGTTGAGTCCACCAGGATAGAGCGGAGATCATGCCGGAGTGACCTGGAAGAGGTCATCGAATGAGCCAGTACCCTACATCTATTGCCTTTTCAACTCCTCTTGAAGTGGACGCATTCTAGACAGCAGAATGGGACCAGAGGAATGCAAGAAGACCCCATTGGGACTTGTAGGGGCGGAAATAAAGTGACTTTTTTCTTTGTATAGCCTTTACTAGCATTACCAGTTTTAGCTGCCTCTCTGGAGTGGGATATGCTTTGGAAAGTGTTGTATCGAGCATGACCCCCAGAAACGTTATGGTTTGTGATGGCCGAAGGGTGGATTTTTCTGGGTTTCGAGAGATACCCAATTCAGTGACAAGCTTCGTGCAGGATATTGTCGTGCAGCGTGCTTGGAAGGAGCCTTGACTAACCAGTCGGCCAGATAAGGAAAGACTTGATGTTGGTGTTGTCATAGAAAGGCTTCTGCAGGTGCCAAGCATTCCGTAAAGTTGTGAGGGGTGGATTTGAGGCCATAGGGAAGCAAGTGGAATTGGTAGTGGCAGCCAGCTATTGTAAACCTTAGAAACATTCTGTGCTTTGGGTTGATGGGAATATGGAAATAAGTATCTTGTAGATTGAGGATTGCCATAAAACCTTTTTCGTTTAGGAGTTGCAGTACCTCCTGTAGTGTTGCTATGATTGCTTCCTGAGATATGCATTGAGCTGTCTCAGGTCTAGGATTGGTCGCCACTGACTTATTGTGGACCAAGAAGAAACAAGAGTAGAAACCTTTTTCCTTTGTGCTGGGCAGGAACTTTCTATATTGCTCTCTTTTTTAGCATGGTTCTGACTTCCAACTTGAGAAGCTGCAGATGCTTGTGGACAGAAGGGTTAGGCGGAGTTGGAGGTGGTGTTTGGAGAAATTCTTAAGTGTGGCCAAATTGAATAAGGGCAACTGCCCACTGGTCGGTTGTAATCTGCTGCCATTGGTGGAGGAAATGGGATATTTTGCCCCCAAGATGGAAAGGAGTAGCCGTTACCTGAAAGATGTTATTGCCAACGACCTGTATCCTTTCATCGGCGTCCTGATTTTCCCCAAGTGAGGGGTCTGGAATATGATTACTGTGGTGCCTGTCTTTGCTGATGTTGGGGCTGAAACTGCTGGGTAGATGTGAAATATGAGAAGTATCGGTATTGCTGGTAGCCCCCTCTGTAGGAGGATTGTCCTCTTCCATGCGCGCAATGAAAAGTGACTTTTCGATATAGTAATTTCCCCAACGACTTAGCTGTGTAGATGTCCGCTTTGATAGCTTGGAGGGCCTTATCCACATGCTTTCCAAAGAACACTTCGATGTCATAAGGAAATTCTAGGATTTTCTTCTGAAGCTCCAGTCAGAAAGAGGTAGCATTAAGCTAGTTTGACTCCTGAGCACTGCGGCACCTCCTAACTGTTGAAAACCTGCAATGGCAATGTCCATGGCACAATCTATTATTTCAGATGTGCGCTCACACTCATGCAACAACTTTTTAGCCCTAGCCTTGGCATCTTCAGATAGCTGATCGCTGTATGGAGCTATATCCAAAGACATTTTGTGGTCCTATCTCCCTAGGACAGCTAGAGAGTTGGCTGCCCTTAATGTTAGTGCTGACATTGAAGAAGAACGTTTTCCCAATGTTGTTGAGGCGCCTACCCTCCCTGTTTGGAGGAGGTGGGATAGGCGTTGAAGGGTTCTTGGAACAGCGCTGGGCCGCCTGAGTGACAACTGAATCTGGCTTAGGGTGTCCTGTAAGACATACTGGGGCATCTTCAGGGGTAATGTATTTTTTTTTTTTTTTAAATCAAGGCACGGTAATCATGCTACCACAGAAGGAGGGGGTCTTCATTACCTTTATGCCTTCTTCCCTGATATAGTCAATAATAGGCATCGCACTGATGGTCTTGCGAAAGGGCTCCTTAAAGTTGCATAAAAAACAGTCCATTTACTTTGTGGGCGTTGGTAAATCAAATATTTGTGTGGGCATTGGTAAATCAAATATTTGTGCGGCCCTCTCAAGAAGGTAATGAAATCCTCCTAGATCTTCTGGAGGCGAATCCGCTGATGGCGGCCTTGGAGTTGATGGGGCTGGAATCATGTAGTCGTCCGATTCAGCATGCGTTTCTTGGAGTTCACTCTAATACCCATCATCCTCTGAATATGTGGGATCCTGGAGTGGAACTATAAGTGGGGTCTGTGAGAAGTTGGCCTGGTATATGCTGCTCACTAGTTCTAGTGATCACCTTGTAACATGCCAAGCAACCCTTACGGTGGTGGTTGAAGTCAACCTTGATAGACCAGCTATCCTAGTGGTAGCGTGGACAGTGCAGTCTGCAGGCTAAACTCTTGAGGGCATGTGAAGCCAGCTGTATTACCATATGTAACCCCCTTGAATACCAAATGAAATGACACCACACAGATATATATTCAAAATATATATGTATTCATTTACTAAAAGTATCCCCTATACTCTTTATGAGCACAGAAGCACATTCGTTAGAACAAGGCAATGTTTAAATATACAAAAGTTGCACAATTATGGATGGGCCCGGGTGGCCCGCTAAACCATATACTAAAATAGTGGTATAAGAACCACGTATAGAAAAGTAAGAAGGCATAGGGCCTTGAGAATTGCTGGGACTACAGGGAGCTAACAGTAGTTAGTGACCAGGAGGCCCACAGGATGCGTGTGCAGTGATGAAAGTTACACGCGGGCACCTATTGGATTCAATGGGTGCGTAAAAGTCACAAAGTTAAAGCAAAGGGAGTCTTCCGGATGGACCAGAACCTAACAACTGGAAACCTAGACACTAGAGATGTTTCTCTACACAGGAGCACCGGAGTGCCAGCGTTACCTCACCCACAGGAAGCGGGTGCATAGGTGTCAAAGTGCGTCGGGTTTCGTCGTGCAGGTCTATGGAGCCTGAAGATGAAAATGCTGCAGGCGGCCAGGCGAGAAGAGTTCCGGTGGATCCAAGGGTGGATCTGAAGAGTAGAAGACCTGCAAGCAGAGGGGACACTTCAGAGTCACTAGCCAGTGACCGGCGTGGAACTAGGCGATGTCAGGTGCCAACAGGTGAAAAAGTGAAGCTTGTCTCTGCAGCCACGTGGAAGTGAAGATGTCGACGACGTCCAGGAGTCACTCACGAGCTGTCCCACGAAGGCTCTAGCTGATGGCAGTGTCGGCTTCTCGATGGGAGCAAACAGGCCTTGGCTAATGCAAGCCACGCAGGAGTCGATGAAAGCTTGGTGCTCTGACCAGCAAGGTCAGAGGGGCTGCTCCTTTTCACAGGAGCAAGGGCCAGTCTGGAGCAACCAGACCAGCAATGTTGTTCGTAGTTTGTCGCCAAGATGGCCACTAGCCAACGGGCCAGTAACCGGGATGACGCGTCGAGTGGCAAAAAGCAAAAGGGCTCCACGCAGATCTCGTGGATGCTGGAGAGCTGGTCTTTGGTGCAAATGCTGCTCGGTGTTGGGGCTTCTCAGGGCCCTATGCACAACGATGAGGATGCCTCGGGTGCTGCGCAGTCAGCTTGTCGTGGACGTTTCAAGATGGCCGGTCCCACGTCTCTCGGTGCCTCCACGGGTCTCTTCTTTGCAGGGACTGTGGATCAGGCTCTGAGATGTCTGGGTCTTGTCGGGCTCTGGGCTCGGTATCCGGCGGGAGGCGGTGGCAAAGCAGTCGTTGAGTTGCTGGATGGTGCCTGTGTTCACAGGGTGGTCACTCCTTGACCACAAGGGAGATTCTCTTCAGTCTTCTGTGCAGCAGAATGTCGAAGTCCAGTGATTCTTCTACTTCAAGTCGAGTTTCAGGATGATCTAAAGTCCTGGGACACAGCATCTACTCTTATTCCAAATCTAGGGGCTGGATTACCTGCTAGGTCCCTCCTCTGGGTGGGACCAGGAAGGGGGGTGGTTACACCCCCTCTCCTTTGTTCAGTTTCGCCCCAGCTCCAGTTTGAACTGGCATATGCACGGGGACACCTTGTGTGCCCCAGGCATGTCTCAATCTATTCAGCCCTCCCTAACCCACTACACAAAATCCTGTCAGGGGTGGTGCAAGCACCTCCCCTGACAGGAAACCCTTTGTGCAAACCTCCCAAGCTGGAAGGACTCCCAGCAGCAGGAGGGCAGACTTGTGTCTGTGGTGGCAGCATCCATTTCGTGATGCTGAGGCTCTGTCTAACTTTACCCGGATTTCAGGTTGGGTACATGTCGTGTCCCTCTAGAAGGGTGGAATGCTACCCCCGTCGCCAGAATTGGTGAGGGGGTAGTATTCCAAATCGTATGACACCTTACTCGACATGTTTTGATAAAGCCAAACCAGAGTTAGCATTTGACCGCGAGGTCCATAATGCACTTAAGAGTATATGGTATGGCAATATCATGGAAACAGCTAAAGGACGTTGGTCCGAAAGCTGCAGACAGGCTCCGCTCATGCCAGAGCACCATCTCACATGAAACCAAGCACTCTGCCTCCAGGATTGTTAAGGCCTGCCATAGGAGTGACTGATAGGTTACCATGTGTCCATATATGTTAGATATAGATATACTATATCTAAGTAAGAGGTGATTACACCAACTTACCCCAGCTGAGTGATCAGCCAGTTGTGTCAAATAGTGAGGCCAGGCCAGGGGTGGCATAATACATGCTGCAGCCGCTGGTAGGCCTTGGATACACCTATGCCCTGGATACCTGAGGTACACTGTTACAGGGTCTATAAGGTGAACCAGTTCCAATTGGTAATGCACCAAGTGTGCATTGGCATTAATTTAGGGAGAGAACAGCAGGGCTGTGGGTCTGATTAGCAGGCCCACAGCCACACTAAGTCATAAAACCAGTGAAGCAAAAGCAAAAATTTGGGGTGACCATAGGATAGCAAACCCTACTCTCCTACACGCCACCCCCCCCCCCCAGTTGTGTCTTCATGTTCTAAGTGGAAGTACCGGGAGAGACCATCTGCATTACCATGGTCAGTCCCTGGGCGGTGCTCCACTGTAAAGTCCATCCCCTGTAGGGAAATGGACCACCTGAGTAGTTTGGGGTTTTCACCCTTCATCTGATTTAGCCATAAGAGGGGCTTATGGTCGGTCTGAATCTTGAAGTGAGTTCCAAATAAGTATGGTCTCAACTTCTTCAGGGCCCACACCACAGCAAAGGCCTCCCTCTTAATAGCTGACCAACGTTTCTCTCTAGGGGTCAGCCTTCTGCTAATAAAAGCAATGGGCTGGTCTTGACCATCTACATTAAGTTGTGAAAGCACAGCCCCCACCCCCAACTCAGAAGCATCTGTTTGGAAAATAAACTCTTTGGAGTAGTCAGGACTCTTCCGGATAGGTGCAGAGCACATGGCCTTCTTCAGGTCATCAAATGCCTTTTGACAGTTTACTGTCCACTGAACCTTTTTGGGCATCTTCTTGGATGTCAGATCATTAAGAGGAGTCACTATGGACCCATAGTTCTTAAACTTCCTGTAGTACCCAGTCAGGCCTAAGAAAGCTCGGACCTGAGTCTGGGTAGTTGGAGGGGACCAGTCCTTGATGGTCTGGATCTTACTCTCCAGTGGTTGAACCTGGCCTCCACCTACAAGGTGGCCCAAGTATACAACTTTACTCTGCCCTATCTGGCATTTAGTAGCCTTGATAGTGAGGCCTGCCTTTTGCAGGGCCTCTAGTACTTTTGTCAGGTGGATCAGGTGATCCTCCCAGGTTGAGCTAAAGACAGCAATATCATCAAGATATGCTGCACAGAAGTCATCCAACCCAGTGAGGACTTGGTTCACCAACCTTTGAAAAGTGGCAGGTGCATTCTTCAGACCAAAGGGCATCACCACAAATTGGTAATGACCTCCTGGGGTTGAGAATGCTGTTTTGGCCTTAGACTCCTCAGCTAACCTGATTTGCCAATAGCCAGCTGTCAAATCAAATGTGCTCAAAAACTTGGCAGAAGCCAGTCTATCTATGAGCTCATCTGCCCTTGGAATTGGGTGTGCATCTGTCCTGGTGACAGCATAGAGTCCACTGTAATACACACAGAACCTCATTTCTCTCTTTCCATCTTGTGTGTGAGGTTTGGGGACCAGAACCACTGGGCTAGCCCAGGGGCTCTCTGAAGGCTCAATGACACCTAACTCAAGCATTTTCTGCACCTCAGTCTTTATACAGTCCCTGACATAAATCTTGCTTTTTAAAGGAAGTCTGTCACCAGTGTCCACCACATGGGTACACCAGTTAGTCTGACTGGGTGTCAAGGAGAACATATGTCTATATGACTGTAAAACTTGTCTGCAGTCATTTTGCTGATGTTCAGTGAGGCTGCCACCTAAGGCCACACCATCAACTGAGCCATCTTTAGGGTTCTGAGATAACAGGTCTGGGAGAGGGTCACTCTCTTCCTCCTGCCCCTCATCTGTAGCCATGAGCAAGCCCATGTCTGCCCTGTCAACATATGCCTTGAGTCTGTTGACATGGAGCACCCTGTGGGGGCTCCTGGGAGTCCCCAAGTCTACCAAGTAGGTAACCTCTCCCTTCTTTTCAACAATTGTATGGGAGCCAGACCATTTGTCTTGGAGTGCTGCTGGGGCCACTGGCTCCAACACCCATACCTTCTGTCCTGGCTGGTACTCAGTCAAAACAGCCTTTTGGTCATTCCAAGCTTTCTGTAATTCTTGGCTTGCCTCCAGGTTTTAGATGCCTTCTCCATGTACTCAGCCATCCGGGAGCGGAGACCAAGTACATAGTCCACTATGTCTTGCTTAGGCTTTTTGAGAGGTAACTCCCATCCTTCCCTCACCAGACATAGGGGTCCTCTTACAGGGTGCCCAAATAACAATTCAAAGGGGCTGTAGCCAACTCCTTTTTGTGGGACCTCTCTGTAAGCAAACAGAAGGCAGGGTAGAAGGATGTCCCATCTTCGCCTTAGCTTTTCAGGTAACCCTTTGATCATACCCTTTAGGGTCTTGTTGAATCTCTCAACAAGCCCATTGCATTGTGGGTGATAAGGAGTGGTGAACTTGTAGTTGACACCACATTCCTTCCACATAGCTGTTAAGTATCCTGACACCTCTGTCAGATACTACCTCCTTAGGAAACCCCACCCTGGAGAAAACTCCAAGTAAGGCCCTGGCCACAACAGGAGCTGTTGTGGTCCTAAGGGGAATTGCCTCTGGATACCTGGTGGCATGATCCACTACCACCAGTATAAATCTGTACCCAGATGCTGTGGGGGGATCCATTGGACCCACAATATCAATCCCCACTCTTTCAAAGGGGACCCCCACCACAGGTAGTGGTATTAGGGGGGCCTTTGTTGTGCCACCTGATTTGCCACCAGCTTGGCAGGCTACACAGGAGCGACAAAACTCCTTGGTATCTTCATTCATGTGAGGCCAGTGAAAGTGAGGGACAAGCCTGTCCCAAGTCTTGTTCTGGCCTAAGTGTCCTGCTAGAGGAATATCATGAGCCAAGGTAAGAAGGAAGCCCCTAAATTGCAGAGGTATAACCAACCTTCTGGTTGCACCAGGTTTTGGGTCTCTAGCCTCTGAATAAAGGAGCCCATCATCCCAATATACTTTATGGGTACCTTGAGCATTCCCAGCAGCCTCAGCAGCGGCTTGCTGTCTGAGGGGTTCAAGGGAAGAACAGTCTAACTGAGCCTGCCTTAAGTCAGCCCTAGAAGGTCCCCCTGCCCCCAGAAACTCAAACTGGTCAGGTTCAAGCTCTTCAGGGACAGTTCCTTCAGGGGTCTCAAAATCAGTTTCCTGAGAAGACTGATCTTCACTTTCAGGCAGGAGGTAAGGCACAGCCTTGACCCATCTGTTCTTCTTCTTGGTAGGTACTTGGTCCATTGTTCCAGGCTCCAAGACCTGAGGTTCAGTGAGGCACTTTTTGGCCTGTGACCTAGTCACAGCAAGCGTTACAACAAACAAATGATGGACGGAATGTTGACAATGCAGACATTCTCCCCCAGTCAAAAGATCTGGGTTAAATCCATCGTTCTTTTGAACATTGTTCTGCATTCTGTCCATCAATTGTTGTTTTTGCATTTGTCACCCCGAGTGGGAAGGGTATGCTCAGACGTGAGTCCCTTGCTCTCCATGCCACTGGAATCAGGCTATCCTGGCTGACGAGGGCTGAAAGCCCGAAACCGGTCCTAGGATGCTTGTTTCCAGTCCAGGGAGGACCTGGCTTGGCAGTTCGGGCTGGACTGTTCCCATGGGGCACAGGGTCAAGACTGATTTGCATATGGCTGGGTTCAAACTGGAATGGCATGGTGAGCAAAAAAACGATGGATTTAGGCCCAGATCTCTGTACTGGGGTGAATGTATGACATTGTTCTGCATTCTGTCCATCAATTGTTGTTTTTGCATTTGTCACCCCGAGTGGGAAGGGTATGCTCAGACGTGAGTCCCTTGCTCTCCATGCCACTGGAATCAGGCTATCCTGGCTGACGAGGGCTGAAAGCCCGAAACCGGTCCTAGGATGCTTGTTTCCAGTCCAGGGAGGACCTGGCTTGGCAGTTCGGGCTGGACTGTTCCCATGGGGCACAGGGTCAAGACTGATTTGCATATGGCTGGGTTCAAACTGGAATGGCATGGTGAGCAAAAAAACGATGGATTTAGGCCCAGATCTCTGTACTGGGGTGAATGTATGACATTGTTCTGCATTCTGTCCATCAATTGTTGTTTTTGCACTGGTCACAGCAAGGACATGTGATGAAATCCCTAACATCTCTATTTGAGTGCGCGCTGGCGTGAGATAGAATTTTTTATTGCAATTACAAGCAAACAGAATTGGGGGGACGAAATTGCCTTTTTAACTTTTCTATGTCGTTTATAATCTGTTGATTAGCCCTTTGCACTGATTTTAAGCAAAACTTTTGTACTGATTTTAAAATACAAATACGATTTTACCTGTTGTAAATCTGCTTACTGCTGCACCTGACACTTTTGGGGGGAGACAGCTTGCTCTTGGGTCCTTGTATCTGGCGGGTCGTAATCCCTGGTCCGCCACGGCAAACTAGTGCCGATTGTTGCGGAGGGACCGACGCGACTCCGCCCACTTTCTACATCACTTCCGGCTTGGGGGTATATGGAGCGGGAGACACGGCGGCCGCGCTGCGGACGCGCGCAGGAGGCGCGCCGAAGGAGCGCCTAAGGCAAGCCCGTCTGCGCCCGTCCGCGTCCGGAGCGCGGCCAGCGCCAGCCATGCTGCTGGGTTTGATAGATTGAGACACCTAAGGTGGTCTCGAGAGTCACTTCTAAACCTCCAGGGTGAGGTTTGCAGGAGGGCACATCAGACTGACTTAGCTCACTACCCACTCCCACATTGCTTCAGAGAATGTGGACAGACTCTGACTCAAAGTAAGATGGCTGAGGGGGGGCAGTCCTCCAAGGGATTACTGCCTGCTCAGAAGACCATAATTAATTTAGGCTTAGTAAATTGTAGATCGCTAACTAAACATGCTGAGGAGATCTGGTCAATTTTAATTGAAGAGAATTGGGATGCCCTGTTTCTTACAGAAACCTGGTTGAGTGTGGACGCAATGACATCATTCTCATTAGCTACCCCGCCTGGGTTCAAAATGTGTTTTGCGAACCGTGAAGGGGGGAAAAGAGGGGGGGGGTGGCTGCTATTTTTAGAGATTCCTGGGAGCTTGTGTCTTCTGCCCCGCTTCTCGTGGCTGGTATTGAAGGTTTACATTTTTGCTTCCAGATTAACCCCGCTTATGCTCTGGCTGGCATTCTTTATTTATAGACCGCCTGCATGTGCAGTGACCGCACTGCAGTCTTTATGTGATCTGATTACCCAAAAATCAGTAGTCTATTCCAACTTTTTGGCTCTGGGCGATTTTAACCTTCATATTGATGACCCAGATTGCGTCCAAGCGTCGCAATTTGTGTCCTCTCTAGAGGGGGCTAACCTTGCACAAGGGGTGCTCTCCCCAACACATATTGCAGGACACACCCTAGACCTTATTTTTTCAAATCTTAATAACATTGTAATAAGGCCCCCACTGACCTGGTCGGACCACTTTCTAGTCCCGTTCTCAATTACTCTTCCGATTGTTAAGCTGGCTAATAGCATCCAGGTCGTGCATAAAAGAGACTGGAAAAAACTGTCTGCAGAATCCTTAAGTCCCAGATTGAGAGATAGTTATCCCCAGCTGTCTCAGGACCCCAATTCTGATGCAGCCTTGCTACATCAATGGATTGCGGACGCAGTAGATGCTGTTGCACCAATTAGAACAGGGAAACCCGCTAGATGCTCTCCCTCGGCCCCATGGTTCTCTGCTATATTGAAGGAACAAAAAAGTAAATGCAAAAAGCTAGAACGCCAATGGAGAGTAGCCTACTGCGACCTAGCTAAAGTGGTTTATAAAAAAGCGACCAAAGAATTTCATAAGGCTTTAAAAATTGCCAGACGGGACTATCTTGTTGCTCGCATCCAGAATGCAGATCACTCCTGCACAGACGTTTTTAAAGTAGTCCAATCTTTTTTTAAACCTGAGTGAGTTGGAGGTCTCAGCGTCCGTTGAACAATGTGAAAAAATTGCCAGTTATTTTGATGACAAAATCTCTAGGGTTTATGACTTTTTTACCCCCTCTGAGGCCACTGTGAAACTGGACACTCCAGCAGATGACGGTGAGAGGGTAACACTCTCAAACTTTATTCAGATTTCTCATCAAGAGGCATTAGGGGAGCTACAAAAATGTAGGTCGGGTGCGCCAGATGATCCGTGCCCGCCAAAATTTTGGAAAGTGCTAGCTCCTTCTCTGACCGAGGGCCTTCTTCACATTTGGAATACCTCTCTAGAGACAGGCATCTTTCCCGATTCCTGGAAACATGCAACTCTTCTCCCCTTGAGGAAGAAAGTAAACGGTGATCCGGGGGACCTCTTCAACTTGAGGCCTATTTCCCTGCTCCCGGCCCCGGGAAAGATGCTAGAGAAATTGGTTCAACGCCAACTGACCTCTTTTTTAGAGCGGAATCAGGCTCTTCACGATACCCAATCTGGTTTTCGGGCAGGTTTTAGTACTGAGACCGCTCTCCTTGAGGTGACAGAGTCGGTAAAATGGACATTGGATACAGGAGCTTCGGCGTTGCTGGTGCTCCTGGACCTGTCCGCGGCGTTTGATACTGTAGACCCTGCCATCCTAGTCCAGAGATTACAAGATGCAGGGCTCGGCGGGACGGTGTTAGCTTGGGTACAATCTTACCTAAACGGGCGCTCCCAGAAAGTGGCTTTACAATCATATGTATCTAGACCTAAGCAAATCAGGTGTGGCGTTCCACAGGGCTCAGCCCTTAGCCCCTTGTTGTTTAATGTCTATTTAGCACCGCTTTTTACCCTTATTGCCAACTGGGGGGTCAAAGCGATTTCCTACGCCGATGACACCCAGCTGGTCTTTCCATTTAAGGAGCGGACGGCAGAAACTTTCAGGAACTTCAAGGGCTGCTTACAAGACATAGCTCGTTGGATGAATGCAAATAAATTAAAGCTCAATGCCGGTAAAACCGAAGTTTTGTTTTTCGGCAAGGGCTTAGCTCCTGATCCTGGATTGTGGTGGCCATTAGAGATGGGGGTACCACCTATTCCTAGCTCGTGCGCTAGGAATTTAGGTGTGAAATGGGAGACTAATCTCTCACTCTCGGCTCAAATCAAGCAGGTGTCTTCTGGCTGTTTCAGCACTTTGAAAAATCTGCGGAGAATCCTCCATTTTCTACCGGAGGATTGCCGGAAATCCATAGTACATGCTACAGTCACGTCCAGGTTGGACTATGCAAATAGTCTATATCTTGGTTTACCCAAATATGCCATTGGTCGCCTCCAGATGATTCAGAATGCGGCTGCGAGACTGGTGTTACGAATTCCATTTAAACATCATGTGTCTCCGTATTTACAGAAGCTCCATTGGTTGAAGGTGGAGAAAGGAATCCAATTTAAGGCCTTGACTTTGACATATCGGGCTCTAAAGGGAAATTGTCCGAGATATTTAAAGCAAAGAGTGTGTTTATATAAACAAACTCGGGTGTTACGATCAAACTCACAGACTTTGCTGCAAATCCCTCATTTTGAGAAGGCTCGCCTGGGAGGGAGGACCTTCACAGTGGGCGCAGTATCACTGTGGAACACCCTACCAAGAACCTTTGCGGCAGGCACATACTGAATCTAGTTTTAGGAAAGCACTAAAAACGTGGCTTTTCTAGGCTCTCTCTCACGCTGGCTGCAACTCTGCTGTGTTTTTAGCGCCGGGACACCCCTATTTGGGGTAGCTGTTGCGCTCTATAAAATGCTTAATAATAAAAAAATGCTTAATAATCTCTGCATGAGTCCTGTACTCCACTTCTGACCATAGAGAAGATTCTAGGTCATTGCCCAACAGACATTCAACTGGGAGGTCTGCACTTACCACAACCTTTTTGAGGCCAGTTACCCCTTCCCAGGAGAAATTAACAATTGCCAGACTATATGAAGTAGAGACATTGCTGGCGTTGGTCACTAGGTAGTTATCATCTAGCACTATCTGACCAGGGTCCACAAAGCCAGGTGTCACCATTGTGACACTGGCACAAGTGTCCCTGTATGCTTGAGCCATTTTATTGTTGATTAAAGGTGTCTGTCTGTACTTGCCTAGATTACTAGGACCCACAGTAGTGGACAAATCCATGTCCACATCACAGATCAGAACAGCCTGTGTAGGGGTTCTGACTAGGCCAGAATCTCCCGCAGTATCCAAGGTTAACCCCACTACTCCCTTAGCCTGAGTACCAACACTGCCAACTGCACTAGGGGGTGCAGGTGCCTTAGGGGCTGCAGTGATGGGGGCTCCAGTTTTCTTACACTCACTGGTCCAGTGAGAGGTGTTTTTACAGACATTACACCATGGCTTTTTCTGATCTTCTTTCTTCTTAGAAGTTTGGGACCCACCCTCATTATTCTGTTGGGGGCCTGGAGAAGACTTCTGGTCTTTAGGTTTCTGCTCCCCACCCTTTTGGTCTGCCTTCTTTTGGTCACCACCCTGGTTCTGTTTTTTTTGCTTAACCCTGGTTCTAACCCATTTGTCTGCCTTCTTTCCCAATTCTTGGGGAGAGGTCAGATCGGAGTCAATCAGGTGTTGATGAAACTGCTGGTTCTGACAATTATTTAAGATTTGCTCTCTCATAATTAGATTATACAATCTTGTGTAATCTGCAACCTTACTTCCCAGCAACCAGCCCTCCAGAGCCTTAGTGGCACACTCAACAAATTCAGACCAGTCCTGAGTCTGTGTCTTCTGGATGTCTCTGAACATTAACCTGTACTGTTCAGTTGTTAAGCCTAACCCATCAATCAGAGGACTCTTCAGGACCAGGTAGTTTCTAGCATCCTCATCACTAACTGTGAGGAGCTTGTCTCTGCCTCTACCTTCAAAGGAGAGCCACAAGATTGCTGCCCACTGCTCCTGAGGGACCTGCTGTACTCTGCAGGCCCTCTCAAGGGCAGTCATCCATTTGTGGATGTCATCCCCAGCTTTGTAGGGGGGCACAATCTTACTCAGGTTTCTATTGTCATAGGACCTGTCTTTATCCTTAGGGATATTGCTGCCACCAGTGGAATATAATCCATTCTCTTTAGACTGTCTTGCTATAGCAAGTTTCTCCTTAGCCAAAGCAACCTCTAGTTCTTGCCTTTGGATCCTAAGTTCAGCCTCTCTCATCTTGGCTTCATGCTCTCTTCTCTGAGAGGAAGTCATCCTTCTCTGATTAGAGGCATTGGAGCCTTTAGAGCCATTGGAAAGGTCAGATCCGCTTGAGCTGGATCTTCTCACCCTCTGTCTCTGGTTAAGCCTGCTTGGGGGTCTGTAGGGAGGTATCCAGTCCCATGTAAGCTTAAGTTAGCCTGGCTAAGTCTCCTGACAGGCACCTGGCTATTTCTATCATCATCTGAATCATCTTCCCCCTCATCTTCTTATTGAGTGCTAGGGACAGGGGCATCAGTATTATCATCTTCAGATGGGTGACCTCCATCTCCAGACCCTGTAGGGACTGAGTCAGGGGCCCTTAGAGTATCAGAGTAATCTAATAGCTCTAGGAGTTGGGCTATAGTAGGGTTTTGACCCTGCTTAAGACTTCTGGTGTTACACAGTTGTCTTAACTCTTGAAAGTTTAACATAGAATATTTGGATGATGCCCTTTGAGGGTCGCTCTCAACAGCTGGAAGCCCAGTGGCTCCTGCTGCTCCAGCCATTCTCTTAGTGAGGTGGATGTGTTGCAATCTACCTACACTGGTGTATTCCTACAGGGCCATCTCTAGTTAGTTGTAGTCAGGGTGTGCTACTCCCTTTACTCTACAACAACTAAGTTCAGTAGAACTTATGTATACTAGTCTTGTTTTATATGTACCTAAAGGTACCTGTATGATCTTTCAAATGATATTTTCAAAGATTACAATTGGTAAAACACAGCAAGCTCAAATCCCAACCGCTGCTCACCAATGTGAGAAGTTGGCCTTGTATATGCTGCTCACTAGTTCTAGTGATCATCTTGCACCATGCCAAGCAACCCTTATGGTGGTGGTTGAAGTCAACCTTGATAGACCAGCTATCCTAGTGGTAGAGTGGACAGTGCAGTCTGCAGGCTAAACTCTTGAGGGCATGTGAAGCCAGCTGTTTTACCATATGTAACCCCCTTGAATACCAAATGAAAGGACACCACACAGATATATATTCAAAATATATATGTATTTATTTACTAAAAGTATCCCCTATACTCTTTATGAGCACAGAAGCACATTTGTTAAAACAAGGCAATGTTTAAATATACAAAAGTTGCACAATTATGGATGGGCCCGGGTGGCCCGCTAAACCATATACTAAAATAATGGTATAAGAACCACGTATAGAAAAGTAAGAAGGTCTAGGGCCTTGGGAATTGCTGGGACTACAAGGAGCTAACAGTAGTTAGTGACCAGGAGGCCCACAGGATGCGTGTGCAGTGTTGAAAGTTACACGCGGGCACCTATTGGATTCAATGGGTGCGTAAAAGTCACAAAGTTAAAGCAAAGGGAGTCTTCCGGATGGACCAGAACCTAACAACTGGAAACCTAGACACTAGAGATGTTTCTCTACACAGGAGCACCGGAGTGCCAGCGTTACCACACCCACAGGAAGCGGGTGCATAGGTGTCAAAGTGCGTCGGGTTTCGTCGTGCAGGTCTATGGAGCGTGAAGATGAAGATGCTGCAGGCGGCCAGGCGAGAAGAGTTCCGGTGGATCCAAGGGTGGATCTGAAGAGTAGAAGACCTGAAAGCAGAGGGGACACTGTTCAGAGTCACTAGCCAGTGACCGTCATGGAACCAGGAAGGAACCAGGCGATGTCGGGTGCCAACAGGTGAAAAAGTGAAGCTGGTCTCTGCAGCCATGTGGAAGTGAAGATGTCAACGACGTCCAGGAGTCACTCACGAGCTGTCCCACGAAGGCTCTAGCTGATGGCGGTGTCGGCTTCTCGATGGGAGCAAACAGGCCTTGGCTAATGCAAGCCACGCAGGAGTCGATGAAAGCTTGGTGCTCTGACCAGCAAGGTCAGAGGGGCTGTTCCTTTTCACAGGAGCAAGGGCCAGTCTGGAGCAACCAGACCAGCAGTGTTGTTCATAGATTTCGTCGCCAAGATGGCCACTAGCCAACGGGCCAGTAACCGGGATGACGCGTCGAGTGGCAAAAAGCAAAAGGGCCCCACGCAGATCTCGTGGATGCTGGAGGGCTGGTCTTTGGTGCAAATGCTGCTCGGTGTTGGGGCTTCTCAGGGCCCTATGCACAACGATGAGGATTCCTCGGGTGCTGCGCAGTCAGCTTGTCGTGGACGTTTCAAGATGGCCGGTCCCACGTCTCTCGGTGCCTCCATGGGTCTCTTCTTTGCAGGGACTGTGGATCAGGCTCTGAGATGTCTGGGAGTCTGGGTCTTGTCGGGCTCTGGGCTCGGTCTCCGGCAGGAGGCGGCGGCAAAGCAGTCGTTGAGTTGCTGGATGGTGCCTGTGTTCACAGGGTGGTCACTCCTTGACCACAAGGGAGATTCTCTTCAGTCTTCTGTGAAGCAGAATGTCGAAGTCCAGTGAGGATTCTTCTTCAAGTCGAGTTTCAGGATGATCTAAAGTCCTGGGACACAGCTCCTACTCTTATTCTAAATCTAGGGGCTGGATTACCTGCTAGGTCCCTCCTCTGGGTGGGACCAGGAAGGGGGGTGGTTACACCCCCTCTCCTTTGTTCAGTTTCGCGCCAGGGCCGGGGCTGGAGAGCCCCAGCTCCAGTTTGAACTGGCATATGCACGGGGACACCTTGTGTGCCCCAGGCATGTCTCAATCTATTCAGCCCTCCCTAACCCACTACACAAAATCCTGTCTGGGGTGGTGCAAGCACCTCCCCTGACAGGAAACCCTTTGTCCAAACCTCCCAAGCTGGAAGGACACCCAGCAGCAGGAGGGCAGACTTGTGTCTGTGGTGGCAGCATCCATTTTGTGATGCTGAGGCTCTGTCTAACTTTACCCGGGTTTCAGGTTAGGTACATGTCGTGTCCCTCTAGAAGGGTGGAATGCTACCCCCGTCGCCAGAATTGGCGAGGGGGTAGTATTCCAAATCGTATGACACCTTACTCGACATGTTTTGATAAAGCCAAACCAGAGTTAGCATTTGACCGCGAGGTCCATAATGCACTTAAGAGTATATGGTATGGCAATATCATGGAAACAGCTAAAGGACGTTGTTCCGAAAGCTGCAGACAGGCTCAGCTCATGCCAGAGCCCCATCTCACATGAAACCAAGCACTCTTGCCTCCAGGATTGTTAAGGCCTGCCATTACACCAACTTACCCCAGCTGAGTGATCAGCCAGTAGTGTCAAATAGTGAGGCCAGACCAGGGGTGGCATAATACATGCTGCAGCCCCTGGTAGGCCTTGGATACACCTATGCCCTGGGTACCTGGGGTACACTGTTACAGGGTATATAAGGTGAACCAGTTCCAATTGGTAATGCACCTAGTGTGCATTGGCATTCATTTAGGGAGAGAACAGCAGGGCTGTGGGTCTGATTAGCAGGCCCACAGCCACACTAAGTCAGTGAAGCAAAAGCAAAAATTTGGGGTGGTCATAGGATAGCAGACCCTACTCTCCTACAGGGTCTACCGTGGAGGAGAAGACAAGTTGAGATGGAACAACCTATAGTGTTGAAGGCTGTTAATATTTGACGTGTAACTATAATGGGCTGTGAGCCACACCAGAGTTCTTCTCATCTAAAAGGTGGGCTGGCAGTAATAGTGATACTTTAGTAGGGGAAGTGTGCACAGGGGTGATTTGCTTGGATTTACAATGCTTTTCAGATTATTCAATCGTCAGTGGTATCGCCGATGAGGGGACAGTCAAAGGAGCAGCTGACATCGTTTTTTTAGTTGCTAACACCGGAAACCTTGCCGACGGAAGCGGCACCGTCTACAGGATTCACGTAGAGGTAAGGATGATCCTTGTCGACGAAACTGGAACTTACCTCTTGGGCGAGGAGGTCGACAAGAGTAATGAGGCAGTGAATAAAGTGGAGATGATAACTGTAGACAAAGTAGAGGTCTTCGTTAACAATGGCATCGAGGACGATTTTCTCGTAGACGGTACCATACTTAATGATTTTTCCATTAACGGAATAGAGGAAGGCTTTTTGAAAGTGTGGGTCACCTGAGGAGGTGATCTAGGAGGCTCAGACTTTGATTTAGAAGGTGCTTTTTAAGAGAAAGATTGTTTTCTTCTCTTTTTGTTTTGAGGAGGTATCACCATGATGAGGTGCTTCGGATAGACTGCGTTCTCTGTGAGAACCCTGAGAGGAGGTTTTTGAATACTTTTTAGATGGTTTCATAGAGGAATGAGAAGCCCTCTCTTTTGAGTGATTTCCTTGAGAATGAAGATGAAGACTCCTCACTATCAGATACAGCCTCCTTTCTGGTTTTTAGCTTTTGATGCCATAACAACTGCCTGCTGTCACGATTCTTAACTGTTTTTGTGGAAAAAGTATGACTTACCTAACATTTCTTAACTTTATGTGAAGGGTACAGGCAATAAATGCAGTCCTAATTAGGGTCATCGAAGTGAAGCCTCTTTTTGCCACAGGGAGAACAGGACCTGAATAGGATCACTGCTTTCTTTGACATGGTGAAATCAGATTTTAATAAATAAACAAGGAGGGACAGGGGGCAAAAAAAGGTCCAGCACACAAGATCCAATGTATGTACTGTTAAAACAAGAGGTGTGCTGTTCCTGCGAGAGAGAGGGAGGGCGGTAAGGTCCTAAAGTGAGGGAGTGCTCCTATAACAAGCAAGGGCCCTCACACACCTCGAAGGATGTTATGCTACATCATCGGGCAGCTCCTCGGGCCGGTGTGGAATGCCCAACTGGCCCTGCAGGGGAGCTCTTTGTCCAAGATCACAGGTTAAAGATTTCTGGTAATGAAGAGAGTGTATGTATGGTATATGTGAGGTGTACATACAGAGGTTTGTAGAGTGTGGCGACATTGTGAATTAAAAATGTCTATGGGAACAAGCTGAACCAACTTTAATTAGAGGGCTCCATGTCATGATTAAAAATATACAATACTTGCAAGAGGAGGATCTAGTAACCTCATCAAGCATTTAGTAAGGATGTCGGTCAACATGTTTCATGCACTCTAGTGTCTATAAGATCATGGCATTTCTTCAGGACCTAAAAACCCTACTAACTACTCACTGAGGGGCAGTTCACATAGATGTCTTGAAATAGATAACAGTACCCTTACCAAATTACACTAACCGTAACCGGGTTCCTCTGAGTAGGGACCTAGAGGAGAGTGGGGTAAAAAAAAAAAAGGGGGGGGGGGGATGGTCAGGGAGTAACATAATCCGATAAAGGACAAAATCAAAGGCAATCCAGGCCAACATCGTTATGTATCGGTAGTAGAGGTATCTAGAAGTGGTTGACGCAACATCCTCTAAATCAGGCTGTGTGCATAACTCTCTGCAACAGTGAACTAGATATAAAACGTCCATGTAGTGTTTAGGGCATGTGAGAGACTCCACAAACATACTTATCAATCATGCCTCATAGGTGATGTATATAGCTATGGCCTGGCAACAAACGGTGGCCCTAGAAATGTAAAACCCAAACCCAGCGGATGTTCCCTGTGGGTCAGTGGTCACCCATAACAGCGTTGATAATTATCAGGGGTGCAAAAATGGGAATGCCGCAAGGCAGAACTATCAAGAAGAGTGCTAAAGAGTGGCCATGTGAATAAGCCCCCTCCGGGTAGTTCACATACCAGCAAAAGGTGGTGTGAACAGAGCCAACCACTCCGGAAATCCAGGATGCTATGTGGTGTCGTGTCTGACTTCTGTGGGGTTGAAAAAGACGCGGTGAGAGAACAGCGCATCAGGAGGCGAGAAATTTAAGGAAATTGAGGTATACTTACAACCGTCTGTAGCACAAGTTGTTGCCGACATTCCCTCCATTCGATCCGGAGTGGAGCAGGACACGAAAGAGACCATTGACTAAATCTAGTTGGTCCGGACAGGTTCCGGGTCAAGGTATGTCACTGCCCCGAAAGGAAGCTAGAACGGCAGCGGCCCGAGCCAGGGGGAGCGTAGCTGCCATCTTGGAGGTGGCAAGATTAAGGAAGGGCCAAAGCAAGGGATACTTGGTGAAGGCACAAGGGGGGCAATAATGAGTGGTCAAAGCCTGCGGAGCAGGTGGAAGCCCGAAGATTATTTGACATTGAATGCAGGTGGGTCATTTTTAGGTAAAACTGACATGTAGCAGAAAGCCAGATCGGGAAGAGCTGGAGGACAAAAAAAGATGGCAACAAGGCACCGAGAGTATGGGGGGCCCCTATCATGTTGTCTACCAAACGGTTAGTGCTAAGAACTGGATGGCTCACTGGAAATAGTAATGTAACAGGCATGTAATAGATGAACAGCACGGGGTTACCAAGATAGGCCAAAAGGTGACATTCTATTCAGATTTTAGCAAGAAAAAACACAGATATAGATTCAAGACGATACACCAGTGAATATCTGAAATAATGCAAACTCCAAAATTGCTGTAGAATAGGTCTGGATCAGAAAAGCAGAGGTCAGTGGAGACTACCTTATACAATGTGCAGTAGAAAATCTAAGGAAGTGGAGTTTCTCACAGGAAGGTTCTGGAGGGTAATGCCACCTGATTGGTTTAGACTTAAGTTTAGTCTTTTTAAAATGACTATGATAGGTTATTAAACTAAGGGGCCTAGGCCTTTTCCAGTCTATACCTATCATTATATTGCTCTTATAAGGTACCGGGGACTCCTATCTCGACAACCGGCAATGAGTCAAGCATGTGCGTCTATGAAGGTTCCAATACTGGAGTAATTACAACTGTCTGCAGATCACAACTGATGCCAGCAGCGAGTCTATGTTTACTATGTATACAAGTAACTGCGTAAATAAGCAAATCTATTTGAATATTTATCTACAATTGCTTCACTATTACAAAAAATACAAAAAATTAATTTAAAGTACACCAACACTTGGAAGCCAGAGTTTATTAAATGCAACTTTAATATACATATATTACCTTCCTTATACATATATACCTTCCATGTACTTGTGTATCGATATTTTCATTACTTTGCTTCTAATTCAGCATATCCAATGCACTACCCTATTTCTCGCCCTATACTGCTCTCAGTATATCCTCTACCTCAACTCTCCCATTCATTCCAAAACCCATACCACTACTAGGATCGCCAAAATAACCCTGTCTAGACTATTCCCTCCTTTACCCCTCCTTGCATCATCTCATACCTCTTTTACTATTCAGACCTCCCAAACAAGCCTTGCTAAATCCCTCCCTCTGACTCTTCTCCCTCCACCTCCCCTTTACTCATCCCAAACCCCCTCCTACTACTTTGAACTCCCAAATAAGAAAAACAAATTCTAGACCCTTCCCTCTTCTATCCCTCCACTAATAATTTTCAATCCAAATAACAGACTAACATGTCCACCGCTCAAATTAATTTAATATTTCCATATACTAATTCCCGACTAATCCTGTTTAGGTTCCAGAGTAGCGTGCTACCTGACAAAAAGCACATCAACACCTCATCAAGGGTAGCAAGCGCTATGTAAATGCAAACCATTCCCTCTTCTATCCTTCCACTATCTTTTTAACAATCCAAATAACAGACTAACTTGTCCACCACTCAAATCAAATTAATTTTCATTTTCCCAACACTAATTCACCACTAATCCTTCTCGGGTTCCGAAGTAGCGTGTTACTTGCAGAAAAGTGCTTCAACACCTCATCAGAGGTAGCAAGCGCTATATAAATGCAAACCTTTTCCTCCTCTATCCCTCTAAATCCATATAACAGACTAACATATCCACCTCTCAAATCTATTTTATATTTCAGCATACTAATTCACCACTAATCCTTTTGGGTTCCGGAGTAGCGTTTTGCACGCCAAAAAAGCGTTTTGACGCCTCGTCAGGGGTAGTAAGCGCTTTAAATGCAATTACAATACAATACAGTAACTCATTGAGACCTTTTACTAGTTTCAGTATTCTATGTTGTACTCTGCCTTCATGAGCTATAAGCAAAGGCTGTACTGTTCACCGTGGTTTTCCCCAACTCTGTCCTAAAATTCTTACCTCCAACACTTTTCCTGAGCCCTGCCCTTCCATGATCTGTGTACTTTTTATGTTACAACAAACAAATGATGGACGGAATGCTGACAATGCAAACATTCTCCCCCAGTCAAGAGATCTGGGTTAAATCCATCGTTCTTTTGCCCACTACACCACCCCAGTTTAGACATGGCCATATGCAAATCAGTCTTGACCCTGTGCCTCATGGGAACAGTCCAGCCCGACTGCCAAGCCATGTCTTCCCTGGACCGGAATCAAGCATCCTAGGACCGGTTTCTGGCTATCAGCCGTCATCAGCCAGGATAGCTTGACTCCAGTGGCGTAGTGAGCACGGGTCCCACGTCTGGGAATACCCATCCCACTTAGGGCGAAAAGCGTTACAACAAACAAATGATGGACGGAATGCTGACAATGCAAACATTCTCCCCCAGTCAAGAGATCTGGGTTAAATCCATCGTTCTTTTGCCCACTACACCACCCCAGTTTAGACATGGCCATATGCAAATCAGTCTGGACCCTGTCCCTCATGGGAACAGTCCAGCCCGAACTGCCAAGCCATGTCTTCCCTGGACCGGAATCAAGCATCCTAGGACCGGTTTCTTGCTATCAGCCGTCATCAGCCAGGATAGCTTGACTCCAGTGGCGTAGTGAGCACGGGTCCCACGTCTGGGAATACCCATCCCACTTAGGGCGAAAAGCGTTACAACAACCAAATGATGGACGGAATGTTGACAATGCAAACATTCTCCCCCAGTCAAGAGATCTGGGTTAAATCCATCGTTCTTTTGCCCACTACACCACCCCAGTTTAGACATGGCCATATGCAAATCAGTCTTGACCCTGTGCCTCATGGGAACAGTCCAGCCCGAACTGCCAAGCCATGTCTTCCCTAGACCGGAATCAAGCATCCTAGGACCGGTTTCTGGCTATCAGCCGTCATCAGCCAGGATAGCTTGACTCCAGTGGCGTAGTGAGCACGGGTCCCACGTCTGGGAATACCCATCCCACTTAGGGCGAAAAGCGTTACAACAAACAAATGATGGACGGAATGCTGACAATGCAAACATTCTCCCCCAGTCAAGAGATCTGGGTTAAATCCATCGTTCTTTTGCCCACTACACCACTACACCACCCCAGTTTAGACATGGCCATATGCAAATCTTGACTGGGGGAGAATGTCTGCATTGTCAGCATTCCGTCCATCATTTGTTTGTTGTAACGCTTTTCGCCCTAAGTGGGATGGGTATTCCCAGACGTGGGACCCGTGCTCACTACGCCACTGGAGTCAAGCTATCCTGGCTGATGACGGCTGATAGCCAGAAACCGGTCCTAGGATGCTTGATTCCGGTCCAGGGAAGACATGGCTTGGCAGTTCGGGCTGGACTGTTCCCATGAGGCACAGGGTCAAGACTGATTTGCATATGGCCATGTCTGAACTGGGGTGGCGTAGTGGGCAAAAGAACGATGGATTTAACCCAGATCTCTTGACTGGGGGAGAATGTCTGCATTGTCAGCATTCCGTCCATCATTTGTTTGTTGTAACGCTTTTCGCCCTAAGTGGGATGGGTATTCCCAGACGTGGGACCCGCGCTCACTACGCCACTGGAGTCAAGCTATCCTGGCTGATGACGGCTGATAGCCAGAAACCGGTCCTAGGATGCTTGATTCCGGTCCAGGGAAGACATGGCTTGGCAGTTCGGGCTGGACTGTTCCCATGAGGCACAGGGTCAAGACTGATTTGCATATGGCCATGTCTGAACTGGGTTGGCGTAGTGGGCAAAAGAACGATGGATTTAACCCAGATCTCTTGACTGGGGGAGAATGTCTGCATTGTCAGCATTCCGTCCATCATTTGTTTGTTGTAACGCTTTTCGCCCTAAGTGGGATGGGTATTCCCAGACGTGGGACCCGCGCTCACTACGCCACTGGAGTCAAGCTATCCTGGCTGATGACGGCTGATAGCCAGAAACCGGTCCTAGGATGCTTGATTCCGGTCCAGGGAAGACATGGCTTGGCAGTTCGGGCTGGACTGTTCCCATGAGGCACAGGGTCAAGACTGATTTGCATATGGCCATGTCTAAACTGGGGTGTTGTAGTGGGCAAAAGAACGATGGATTTAACCCAGATCTCTTGACTGGGGGAGAATGTCTGCATTGTCAGCATTCCGTCCATCATTTGTTTGTTGTAATACTTTTTATGTTAGTATTTCTCCATACAGATTGGATTCCTCATGCCCTTTGTACTCTGCCCAAGAGACATTGCATAACTGGCGTGAAACTCTCTCCCACCTCCTCGCCTTACTCTTCCACTATTGTTTCCCTCGTTAATCCCCATCCCTCTACTCTTGCCCTACACCTGGCCACTGGCAGCTCAATACACCCTCCAATGTAGGCCTGGAATCTACAGTGAGGCTCTTCAACTTTCACCAAGGCACTGTCCTGCTACTCAGTTTGTCTTTGCCCATTTCTATCAAACCTCAATTTCCTGTATCCTGGTCCTTTGGTTAGTGCAAAGCAGGATCGCCCAAATTACCACCTCTAGCCCGACTATCAGAGATTAACCACAGTGACTGCTTTGTGCCACATTGGTTGGTAATTCACTAATGCAGGCTGAGTGGCCCTGAAAAAACCACCTAATTTCCTTTTTGTTGATACGGCTCAGTGTTGGATCCATCCTCTACAGCTAGCTCATGATTTCCACTGTGCATTTTGTGAAATTCATATGTTGCCTACCACAGCTTGAAACATCTCCATCTGCTTTGCCCTCACCTGATCTTTAGCACCACCATGTGCATTCCTATTTGACAATTTGCTTGCTGATCGCTAAGCTCCAGCTTTTTATACTACAACAAGCTACTTTGATTTTGTTTTTTACCCATTGACAATTTAATATCTTTAAAATCGTATTTGTAAGTGCAGCGAAGGGGTAAAAAAAGTGCAGCACACATGGCACAGTAGCAGTTTCAATAGTTTACTGGTAAAGAGTTTGCATAGCTGCTTATTAGACGTTGGGGAGCAATGTGGCCCAGGAGAGCAACTGTTTATAGGAGGCTATGGTAGAATAGTAATGTGCATATGCCAACCCAGACAGATAGTCTTTGGGAGGAGTAGCTTTCTTGATAGGGCAAAGAGGTTTCAATAGCTCTTGGTCCATTAGGCACGTACATATTTTCACAAATTCTAAATCCCAGGGACTACTGTTCCTGTCATGGGTGTAAGTCACAAACGAGTGGTGGAAGCACTGTCAAGTAAATGCCCAGAACCTTGTGCATGCATATGTCAAGTGAATGTATATAGTGCATGTGATACATGCATAATATTAAGGCTGTGTGTGTGAGTCAGAGTACTGAAGCCAGGGGCACCCCTTTTGGCTACCCCTAGTTTGGTATGCAGTAGATGAGAACAGCTTCCCCAAACAGAAGGCTATTGCCTGTATTTCAATTGGGTAGAGGGTGGAGATCCAGACACTGAAGAGAGGATGGAGACAGGGCGCCCTTTAGAAATTCTATAAAGACTTTGTTAACAAGGGGCTGCTGATTAATTCTTCGTGAGCGTGGTCATTTCATTGATGGTAGGGGTGAGGATGCTGTTTCTGTTTTACAAAGTGAGAAATTTCTAGGTGGGGCCTGCCTATTTGCCTGGGCTTGAATAGTGTTCAGTGAGGCTGATGACTATGAGGTGCAGAAACCTCACAATTTACTGTGCCCATGTTGTGGGAGCTCCAGCTTGGAGACCGCTCCAGGCGTAAAATCTTTGAAAAGAATCACCTTACATAAAGGCTATGTCCTTCGCGCAGCCAGAGTAGGATACTTGAACGAGAACCATCCCAAACCAGTTTTGATATTTGAGACAGCTGAGCCACATCCCAGACTTGAGAATGTATATAAAACTGGAACCCAAAACACCCTATTTTATTTCAGTTCCAAATTATTCATTATGAATGCAGTGTGCTCCAGAGAGTACTCCAAGTATAGCAATGAGAACATGGCTGGTGTCTGCCTGACAGCCAGTTGCTCAGAGGAATGGTACCAAAGGTCTACACATTCTGCTGGAAGATCAAACGAGCTGCTAGTACTTAGAAGTCTGCATGCTATGAGAGGGAAGGAATCTTTCTAGCCCTGAAGAAGGAGCGACTGCCCATAAGGAAAAGCCCAGCGTGGTTATGGTCGAGGAACACCCAGAGAAAGTGGTTTGCCTGAGGGACCAGGAATGACTGAGTAGTCTTGGGTCTCCCGGTCTCTCACCACCGTTCCAGTCAAGAAATGTGCCAGCCCTTTGTTGGGCTGTTATTGCAGCACTGTGCGAATCTTGCATCTGTCCTTGTTGGTGTAAACTGCCTACTCATGAATATGACACCAGTCCATGTATTGCTACAGCCGTCGTACTGCATCCTTTCTGCACTAGCTAAGGCAGGATACATCTAACACTGTGTACTAGTCATCAGCCTAGTAGCAGATCACCTAAGTCAAGACTAAAGTTGTTGCTCATTTAGACTTGTAGCTTATAAAATAAGCAACTGTACTTCATTTATGCTACTGCCACAATTTACCAGGGAGTCTATCCAGATATGGTCTCCCTGGTGGGGGAGCACAGATGGAGTCAACAGGAGAACCATGACCAGGGCTATTATTCTGTATACTTTGACTTGACTGGATGGTGTAGGAAAATCAGCTTTTTCTGCATGGTCGTCCTGTATTTTCCGCTTCTTGCCGTCCCCTATAGTTTTCCTCGTGCACTTTACCCCTGCTAACCAGGGGTAAAGTGCCTGTGCTTCCCCTTTTTAACATGCTTAAATTGGTAAACACCTGATGGGTATATGTAACTTACCTATAAGTTCATAGTATCGGGTACAAAATGTACTCAGGGCCTGTGTAAGTTATATCAATCCGGGCTGGCCTGTCCCATGGGGAGGAGGTTTGAGTCTAAACTGGAATAGCAAGGTGGGTAAAAAAAAAACTATAGATTTGGTCCCAGATCTCTGTACTGGGGGTGAACATTTGAAATTGGTCAGCATTCTGTCAATCAATTGTTTTTTGCACCTGTAGGTTATATGTCACTAGTGGACTGCAGCACCTATTGTGCCATGCACTACAATGACAGTGTAAAACATGGCTTCAGGCCTACCACTGTAGCAGTCTAAACATTGCAACCTATCAAAACAAACCCCTTTGACAGGTAAAAACGACCCTCTTAATTATTGATAAGTCACCCCTATGTAGTCCGCAAGGTAGGGTGCATGGTATTTTAAAGAACGACCAGTAGAAAATTAATGTTAATATACCCGTACAGTGACTAGCATCCAAAAACAAATTATCAGTGTGGCAGGTCAAGCTGTTCTATGTAAAAAACACCAAGTACAGGTTAAAATCTAATACTGTATCTCTGGAATGGGACTAGCTAGAAAATTAAACAACCATTTTTAATAGTTACTAAAATGTAATTCAATGGTGAAGTCGGCATTCTAATAAGTATTAAGGAAAAATAACTTTTAGGAAGATAACTTTCCCCTACCTGAAGTTCCCTGGAGGCTAATTGCATTTGCTCTCAAACTTCCTCTAGCCAGGGATTAGCATATGGATAGGTGAGAAAAAGGTCAATCAATCAATCATTTGTACAGCGCATTACATACCCGCAAGGGTCTCAAGGCGCGGGGGGGGGGGGGAAGGGGGGATTTAGGGTGGCTGCTGATCTATCAGCCAGGTCTTGAGTATCCTCCTGAAGGTCAGCGGGTCTTGGGTCTGTTGTAGACTCAGTGGGAGGGTGTTCCATGTCTTGGCGGCGAGGTGGGAGAAGGACTCCCGCCGGTGGTGGTTCTTCGGATGCGCGGGACGGTGGCGATTGAGAGGTTGGCGGAGCGTAGCTGGCAGTTGGGGATGCAGAAGGAGAGCCGTCTGTTGAGGTAGGCTGGGCCGGTCTTGTGGAGTGCTTTGTGTGCGTGGATGAGGAGCTTGAAGGATATCCTCATGTTGACAGGGAGCCAGTGCAGGTTTCTCAAGTGGGGGGTGATGTGGCCGTGTCGTGGTATGTCGAGGATCAGTCGCGCCGAGGTGTTTTGGATGCGTTGTAGTCGTTTGATGAGCTTGTTCGGGGCTACCGCATAGAGGGCGTTTCCGTAGTCGAGTCTGCTGCTGACAAGGGCCTGGGTGACTGTCTTTCTTGTATCTGTCGGGATCCATCAGTAGATCTTGCGGAGCATGCGGAGGGTGTTGAAGCAGGAGGAGGAGACAGCGCTGACTTACTTGGTCATTGAGAGCGTTGAGTCGAGGGTGATTCCCAGGTTGCGTGCGTGGTCGATGGGTGTCGGGGCTGCTCCCAGTGCCGTCGGCCACCAGGAGTCGTCCCAGGCTGAGGGGTTGGAGGCGAGGATGAGGACCTCCGTCTTGTTCGAGTTCAGCTTCGGGTGGCTGATCTTCATCCAGTCGGCGACGGCCTCCATTCCTTCGTGGAGGCTGGCTTTGGCGGTGATGGGGTCCTTGGTGAGGGAGAGGATCAGTTGAGTGTTGTCTGCCTAGGAGATTATGTTGAGGTCGTGCTGTCGGGCGACGTGTGCGAGCGGGGCCATGTAAATGTTGAACAGTGTCGGGCTGAGGGAGGATCCCTGGGGTACGCACCAGATGATCTTGAAGGCTTTGGAACAGAATGGGGGGAGGCGGACGCTCTGGGTTCTGCCGGAGAGGAAGGAGGTGGTCCATTCCAGAGCCTTGTCACAGATCGCTGCGGCGTGGAGGCGTGCACGTAGTGTGCGGTGGCAGACGGTGTCGAAGGCGGCGGAGAGGTCTAGGAGGATGAGTGCTGCGGTCTCACCGTTGTCCAGCAGGGTCCCGATGTCGCCGGTGGAGGCAATGAGGGCAGTCTCGGTGCTGTGGTTGCTGCGGAATCCTGACTGGGAAGGCTCCAGGATTCTGTTTTCTTCGAGGTATCGGGTTAGCTGTCTGTTGACGATTTTCTCGATGACCTTGGCTGGGAAGGGGAGCAGGGAGATGGGCCGAAAGTTCTTCAGGTCTCTTGGGTCTGCCTTAGGTTTTTTGAGTAGGGCGTTTATCTCGACGTGTTTCCAGCTCTCTGGGAAGGTCGCGGTCTCGAGGGAGAGGTTGATGACGTTGCACAGGTGGGGTGCGATGGAGCGGCTTGCTTTGTTGAAGACGTGGTGCGGGAATGGGTCTGACGGAGAGCCGGAGTGGATTGTGCTCATGGTCTTGATGGTGTCATCAACGCTCACGCTGGCCCAGGCTAGCAGGGGGTCGTGGTCGATGGTGTGCGGAGGGTCTGTTGTGTTGCTGTCTGTTGGGGCTGTCTGGGTGTTGAAGCTGTCGTGGATGTCTGCTATCTTGCAGTGGAAGAAGGTGGCGAAGGAGTCGCACAGGGATTGCGACGGCGGGATGTCATTGGTGTTGGAGCTGGGGTCGGAGAGTTCCTTCACGATGTTGAAAAGCTCCTTGCTATTGTGTGCGTTGTTGTCGAGGCGGTCTTTGAAGGAGGTCCTCTTGGCCGCCCTGATGAGGTGGTGGTGGTTGCGGATGGCGTCCTTGTGTGCTGCGTGGCTGTCCGGAGTTTGTTCACTGTGCCATTCCTTATCTAGTTTCCGGCAGGCTTGCTTGGAGGCAAGGAGTTCTGGGGTGAACCAGCTGGCCCTCTTGCTGGTGTCTCTGTGGGGGGTTTCTTTAGCGGGGCGAGGGTGTTGGCGCAGTCCTCGATCCAGCGTCTGAGGTTGTAGGCAGCGTCGTCGGTGTTGGAGGGTTCAGTGGGTGGGCTGAGAGCGAGGTTTGCATGTAGTTGGTCTTTGGTGATTTTGCTCCAGCAGCGGCGGGGGTGTGGTGGTGTGTGGTGGGTTTCTGGAAGGTGAAGTGGATGCAGCGGTGGTCGGTCCAGAGGAGTTCGGTGGTGTGGCTGACGGAGACGTGCGGGCTTGAGGAGAAGACGGAGTCGAGCGTGTGGCCGGCGGAGTGGGTGGGCATTGTGACGAGTTGCTTCAGTCCGAGGTTGGCGAGATTATCGATCAGGGTTGTGGAGTTGTTCTCAAGGTGAAAGTTCAGGTCTCCGAGGAGGATGTAGTCGGTGGAGGTCAGGGCGTGCGTGCTGATGAAGTCAGCGAAGGAGGCGCTGAAATGGGGACGGGGTCCGGGTGGTCGGTAGAGGAGGGTGCCTCTGAGGGTGGAGTTAGGGTCTGTGTGGATCTGGAAGTGCATGTGTTCGGCTTTGCTGAGCGCGTCGTCGGTGCTAGTCGAGACCCTGATGCTTTTCTTGTGGACGATGGCGATTCCTCCTCCGACTCCGTTGGTGCGGTCTCTGCGGGTGATCTTGTAGCTGTCTGGGATGGCTATGGCGATGTCGGGTGCTGAGGAGCCGTTCAGCCAGGTCTCTGTCAGGAAGGCGACATCCGGGGATGTTGTGTTGAGCAGGTCCCAGAGCTCGACGGCGTGTTTGCGTGCGGAGCGGGTGTTCAGTAGAATGCATCGGAGGTGGTTGGGGTCTTTCTTGGCGGGTGGTTCGTCGGCTCTGAGGCCGGTTTAGCTGCAGTTCCGGCAGGTGAAGGGACCGTGTGTGTGTTTCGGGGCGGCCTTGAAGAAGGTATGGGTCCGTCCGGAGTTGAGAGCGTGCAGACTGCTGGCATCGTAGTGGCGGCAGTCGTCGTGGCGGGTGCGGGGGCCAGGGGTTCTGGGGCTGGGCGCGGTCCAGGCACAGACAGGCTTGCCTTAGGCACACCATTGGCGTGCCAGCAGCGCGGTCGCGCAGCGGCCGGCATATATGGGGAGATGGGAGGGAGGAGGAGGTGGGAGAAGCAAATGGGCAGTGGACAGACAGGTGGGCGGGGCCGCAGGGGACGCAACGGCGGGGGCGGTGAGGGATGATGAAGGGAACAGAAGGAAGAAGGGCACAAAAAAAGAGGGAAAACGAGTGTCAGAGGGCAAGAGGGCACAGAAATACAGGAAAAACGAGTGGCACAGAAGGCAAAAAGGGCAGAGAAATACAGGAAAAACGAGTGGCACAGAAGGCAAAAAGGACAGAGAAATACAGGAAAATCGAGTGGCACAGAAGGCAAAAAGGGCAGAGAAATACTCGAAAAACGAGTGGCACAGAAGGCAAAAAGGGCAGAGAAATACAGGAAAAACGAGTGGCACAGAAGGCAAAAAGGGCAGAGAAATAGCAGCGAGGGGTACAGAAGGAAAAACAGGGCAGAGACACGGGGGCAGCGAGGGATACAGAAGGAAAAACCGGGCAGAGACACGGGGACAGCAAGGGAAACAGAGGGAGGAAAATGGGCACGGACCACGAACAGGCAGCAGGGGAAGACAGAACAACAGCAGTCACAGGCACAACACTGAAATACAGGCAATACAATAAAACAATAGAGCGCAAGATGAACAAACCTACGGCCTACCACTGGCCACCAGGCATGAGGTGCAGGTGGTAGCCTGCGGGTGGTGGAGGGTCTCGAACTTCCTCAGCAGCAGCTGGGGCATGGACACACAGGCGGGGCTGTGCGGAGGGGGAGCGACCTACCTGGTGGGGTCAAGGTGTGAAATACTTCCTTGAAGCAAACAATAGGCTGACCTGACTAGGCAGAGATGTTTATCTGAACCTTAACGAATATGCAGGGTAGGGACTGTGAGAATCCTTTTTGTTGTTACTGTGTCAAATACTGCTTGACGGATGTTCTGTATTTGAATACAACAGTTTTGGACACACTTGAAAGGCAGAGATGAGGATGGCAAGACAATTCTTGTGTATCCATTGTGTGATTGACGAAGAACCCTGCTTTGTTCTAACAGACATCTGTATCTGGGTTTAATATATAACACTGTGGGCACACATAAAGGAAGGGAAACAGGACGTCAAAACAATTATTATGTAGCCACTATATAATAGCTGCAAAAAACAAATTTTGGGGGGGGAGGAGCCTAGCGCTTGACCAAGATGACCGCGTGAGCTTTGAGCTCCCGAGACCCTCGGGCCCTCCGTCGACTATCCTGTCTCTAATCCTGTCTGTATGCATGGCATCGTGCAGATGACTTGTCAGGGAGGCGATTGATGCTACCCGAGGTCGGATCGCCCACCGGGAACCGGAGTTACGCATGGCGGAGGATTGAGGCCTATCTCCGAGGGATGCCAGGGGCTAGAGTTGGCAGGATGCCCGACCTCTAATTGAACAACAGCGGCCAGGCGAGGTGTGAACTACCGGACGGAGGTCCCCATCCTTTCACTTTCACTTTCTCGCCCTTTGTTTGCCCTGCCCAGGGAGTGCTCTCGGCTGCTTTATTATCATTTGGACGCTCTGCACGCTACTCTGGCGGCCCATCGCAGGACTGAGCACTCCTGATTCCTTTCGCTGAGAGAGGGCCGTCCTGTTTGAACCGACCTGCTTGAACCAACCATGTCGGGCAAAGCAGAGGTGGATCGGCTGAAGCCTAAGGCCACCAGGCGGGGAGCCTATACTCAAGCCAATAATATGGACCGCTATGCCCAGCAGAAGGGGTCACCGGGTGGACCGAGCCAGTCGCCGGATACACAGAAGACTGCCTCACCCTTGGCCCCGGAGCTCTCGCTGCAGGATGTCATGGGCGCGCTCGAAGGGCTGCAGACTTCGATTGGGAGACAGTTTGATGCCCTGGCGCACAAAGTGGATACCATCTTGGTGGACGTTAATCTGATCCGCGCGGATCTGGGCAAAACAAATGAACGAGTTAAAACCCTGGACCTCAAGACCACGGGCCTCGCTGATGATGTCTCGGAACTACAGACCGAGGTCCGTAAGTTGCGGACCGAGAGTGATCTCGCCGCCCGTCGGCTGGAGGACTTTGAGAGCCGGGCCAGGCGCAACAACGTGCGCGTTATCGGGGTCCCGGAGTCCTCGGACGAGACTTCAGTAGACCTGCTCGTGGAGGACTTGGTGCTTAACCATCTGCAGCCTAAGGGTCTTGGGAAGTTTTTCGCAGTTGAGAGGGCCCATAGAGTGCCGGGTGGGAGGCCCAAGGTGGGAGCCCCATCGAGGCCGATTGTCGCCCGGCTCTTTCATTTTCGAGATCGGGACGCTATCCTGCAAGCATCGAGGGTGACGGGCCCGGTCCCCTTCCAGAACGCGTCGGTGAATTTCTATCCTGACTTCACCCAGCAGGTGCAGAGGCAGGGCTTCCTGGGGGTGAAGAGGCGGCTTCGGGAGAGGGAACTGAAATATGCCATGCTCTTCCCTGCCAGACTACATGTGGTGTACGAAGACCGAACATTCTTCTTTGAGTCGCCTGTCCTGGCCGATGAATGGCTGGACGCTCTGCCCCGACGACGGACGGGAGAGGTCACTGCAGCAGACGGGGACAGTGGCCGGGATGAACAAGGTTGATGTCTTCGGAACCGGACTGACTCGATTTGACTCTAGCTAATGACTTGAACAGAATGCAGTAAATACGGAGGGTTGTGGGAGGACGAGGGGAGCTCTTTCCTCCCTTAGGGTACTTTTTGTAGATTTTGGGTTTGGTAGGGCGACAGGCACACTGCAAGTTGGGGGGGCTTTGTAAGCTGCAGCAGGGGTGCAGGGTGGGGGGGATAGTTGGGATTTTGGGTTTGTTGTTGGGGGGTTCGTTTCTGCAAGGCGTAGTGATTATTTTCAGGACTGTTCCATGGTGGCTCTTCGGGTGTGGGGTGGGCCTCTTTACGTGTGGGGATGGGGGGTAGGGGTTTAAGTGTTATTAGCTGGAATGTTAATGGTTTGGGGGATCGCATTAAGCGCGGGATTGTTTTGCAATTCTTGAAACGGTCATTGCCGGATGTCGCCCTACTGCAGGAGACGCACCTTATAGGTAACACGTGCTATGCTCTTAATAGGAAAGGTTATAAATTCATAGCTCATTCGGGATTCTCCTCTGGGTCCAGGGGTGTGGGCATCCTAGTCAGAGCCTCGTTACCATTTGAGGTGGACTCCACCATTGTTGACGATAGGGGGAGGTTTGTGGCGGTGGCGGGGCGGTGGGAGGGAAGAACTTTGGTTTTAGTTTCGGTTTATGTCCCGCCGGCCCTGCAGGCCTCCACGTTTACAGATCTGGGTAGGGCCTTGCTGGATCTCCCGGGGGGTATGCTTGTGGTGGGGGGTGATTTCAATGCTGTCGGCTCTGGGCTGCTGGATAGATACCCGCCCAGAGACACAGGGGGGGCTCAGAAGTGGCTTCCAGACTTTCTAGACACACTCGGCCTGATAGACTGCTGGAGGCTCCGGCACCCCACACAGAGCCAATACACCTTCCACTCCGGGGCGCATGGTAGCCTCTCTAGGATTGATTACCTGCTCACTCTGGCTGCGCACGCCTCATTGGTGTCCGAGGCCAGGCACATGGCGCGTGGTATATCGGACCATTCGCCAGTGTGGGTCAGGCTGGATGTCGGCCGTGAGGGAGGGGGAAGGGTGGCTCCTATTAACCCTTGGTACTTTCGAGACCCCAAGATGCGCAGCGCACTGGTGAAGACAGTTGATAATTTTTTCAAGGACAATCAGGGATCCGTGGACTCGGCTGTGTCGCTGTGGGAAGCATTTAAGACCGTGCTGCGAGGGGAGGCCCTCTCCCTTGTAGTGGCGGCCAAGCGGCGGAGAGATGGCGAGGTTATGCAGGTTGAGGAGGAGATCGTGGCTTTGGAGGGAGTGCTAGAGGAGGAGGTTACAGAGGCCTCACTGCATGAGCTGAGCTTGAAGCAAGCCGAGTATAAGGACCTGGTGACGAATGCCGCTAAGACCCTCAGTAGGGAACAGCAGGGCCGCCTGTATGATGTTGGTGACAAGGCCGGGAAACTCCTAGCTTGGCTGGACAAAAAAGAACGGGTTAATAGAGTAATGCCGGAGTTGACGGGAGAGGTGATTGTGGAACCTGAGAGGATTGTACAGTGTTTCTCGGACTATTTCCGTATGGTTTATGCCTCAGTGTCGGATAGGCCGCCCGGGGACTCGCGTGACCTCTTGCGTGATATCGCTTTGCCCTGTCTCTCTGACGTAGATAGGGATGATCTTGATGGTGACATAACGGTCGATGAGGTGGCGGGAGCTATCCGCGCGCTGAACTCGGGTAAGGCCTCGGGCCCGAATGGCTTGCCGGTTGACCTGTATAAGCTGTTTCCGGATAGGGTCGCCCCTCACCTGCGCGCCATGTTCATGGAGGCGCGGGGGAGTGGGACCCTCCCGTTGGATCAGCGACTGGTGACAATTGTTGTTATACACAAAGATGGTAAACCCCGAGATAAGTGTGCCTCATATAGGCCTATCTCACTCCTTAACGCCGAGCCGAAGATTCTGGCTAAAATCCTGGCGGCCCGATTGATCAGGGTACTTGGAGACTTGATCCACCCAGATCAATCCGGTTTTATTCCGCATCGTAACACTGCGTTAAACCTTCGGCGCCTTCATGGTGTAATCGCCAGGGCCGGCACGCTGCGTGAACCAGCTATTGTGGCGTCTCTCGATGCCACGATGGCCTTTGATACGGTGGAATGGGCATATTTGTGGGCTGTGCTGGCCAAGTTCGGCTTTGGCCATGGTTTTGTGAGCTGGGTGAGGTTGCTGTATGAGGGACCCCTTGCGAGTGTGGTGGTAAATGGCCGGGCATCGACTCCGTTTCAGCTTGGGAGGGGTACTCGGCAAGGTTGCCCCCTGTCGCCATTGTTGTTCGCCCTCGCCCTTGAGCCGCTGGCAGCGTGGATACGCTGGCACCCGGATATACGGGGACTTAGATGGTCTCCCGAACACGAGGACCGCATTTCGCTATATGCTGATGACATCCTGTTGTATCTTGCCTCGCCCAAGAAATCACTTATAGTGGTCTGTGACGTTCTTACATCTTTCGGTAGGAATTCGGGTCTCGTCATCAACTGGAGTAAATCGTATTTATATGTTCTGAGTGGCGAGGTTCCACCGATCCCGCGAACTTGTTCGATCCAGATCGCTCAGCAGGGCTTCGTGTATCTGGGGATCTTTATCTCCACGGACTCCGCTTTGCGGTATGAGAGGAACCTGCTCCCCCCCCTAGCGCGCCTGCGGCGGGATGTAGAGGGCTGGCGGAGGCTGCCGCTCTCCCTCGTTGGGCGCGCTGCCTTGTTCAAAATGATGCATCTTCCCCGGTTCCTCTACGCATTGCAGAATACTCTAGATTGGGTACCGGCCAACTACTTTCGGGAGGTCGAAAGCCTCCAACGAACGTTGTTGTGGGATGGGCGGCCGCGAATAGCAATTGCTAAGTTGACGCTTCCATGGTATGATGGGGGTATTGCGCTTCCAGACATCCGACGCTACTATTGGGCCACCCAGCTGAGCGCGATTAATCATGGTCTCTATGGCCCTGTCCTCAGCCCTGGTTATGCCATGGACAGGTGGTTGCTGCGTGGTGGTAACTATCACAGGGCGTTGTACTCGCGGTCCCTGGACTCGACCCTCACGGGGCCCACGGGGGTGGCGGTGCGTGTGTGGAAGATGGCAACTGACTCGCTGGGCTGGAAGGATAGGCTCACCCTTGCTACCCCGCTGTTTGAATCTGAAAGATTGGGTAGGCTTTGGCATACAAAAGGTTTTGATAAATGGGACTTGATCGGCATCTCCAGGGTCGGAGATGTGCTGATTAAGGGGAGGGTGAAGTCCTTTGAAGAGTTGCAGAAGGAGTATGAGCTGGGGACATCCGAGTTTTTCCGCTATGTTCAGGTGCGTCATGCCCTCCGGTCAGTTCTCGTGGAGGGTGAGAAGGTGCCTGAGTCCTCTCCTTTGGAGGACCAGATCCTTGATGGCCATATGCCTGAGAGCACGATCTCGCTCATCTACAAGAAATTGATAAATGTCCGGGCGGATATGCTTCTGGGGCTGCCGGACCAGTGGACTAGGGATGGACTCGAGTTGGATGACGAGGATTGGCAGTCTGCTGTTTCCTCTCCCAAGGAGGTTGCGATCCCGTCGCGTCTGAGGCTGGTGCAGCTCAAAATACTGCATCGAGTGTATGTGACGGGGCCAAGGTTGGTTCATATGGGATTCTCTGAGGAAGGCCTATGTAGGAGGGGATGTGGTATGGTGGGTACTTTCCTGCATATCATTTGGGAATGTGGTGTCATCACGGAATTCTGGAGGAGAGTCCATGCAGTGATGGGGGAGGTGACGGGCATTGCTATGCAGCCGGAAGCGCGGTGTTGTCTCCTGAATGTCTGGGGGCCCACTGATCACGATGAGGCACAGACCCAATGGGTGACTCTGGGTAAAATGGTCGCTAAGAGAGATATCGCGCGATTGTGGGGCTCCGTGGGGCCCCCCACATTGACCGCGTGGAAAGAAAATATGGACTGGAGTATGCTCAGGGAAAAGACAGTATATTGCGCTAGAGGCCGCCCTCGGAAGTGGCACGCCATCTGGGGGCGGTGGAATCAATACAGGGGGGGAATATGTCTTGCCCCTGATTTGGATCCCCCCGAGGAACAGCTTTCTTCTTGACATTCTTTCCAGCTCAGTATATAAGATGTGATGGTTAATTGATTATGGCGCGTGGTATATCGGACCATTCGCCAGTGTGGGTCAGGCTGGATGTCGGCCGTGAGGGAGGGGGAAGGGTGGCTCCTATTAACCCTTGGTACTTTCGAGACCCCAAGATGCGCAGCGCACTGGTGAAGACAGTTGATAATTTTTTCAAGGACAATCAGGGATCCGTGGACTCGGCTGTGTCGCTGTGGGAAGCATTTAAGACCGTGCTGCGAGGGGAGGCCCTCTCCCTTGTAGTGGCGGCCAAGCGGCGGAGAGATGGCGAGGTTATGCAGGTTGAGGAGGAGATCGTGGCTTTGGAGGGAGTGCTAGAGGAGGAGGTTACAGAGGCCTCACTGCATGAGCTGAGCTTGAAGCAAGCCGAGTATAAGGACCTGGTGACGAATGCCGCTAAGACCCTCAGTAGGGAACAGCAGGGCCGCCTGTATGATGTTGGTGACAAGGCCGGGAAACTCCTAGCTTGGCTGGACAAAAAAGAACGGGTTAATAGAGTAATGCCGGAGTTGACGGGAGAGGGGGGAGAGGTGATTGTGGAACCTGAGAGGATTGTACAGTGTTTCTCTGACTATTTCCGTATGGTTTATGCCTCAGTGTCGGATAGGCCGCCCGGGGACTCGCGTGACCTCTTGCGTGATATCGCTTTGCCCTGTCTCTCTGACGTAGATAGGGATGATCTTGATGGTGACATAACGGTCGATGAGGTGGCGGGAGCTATCCGCGCGCTGAACTCGGGTAAGGCCTCGGGCCCGAATGGCTTGCCGGTTGACCTGTATAAGCTGTTTCCGGATAGGGTCGCCCCTCACCTGCGCGCCATGTTCGTGGAGGCGCGGGGGAGTGGGACCCTCCCGTTGGATCAGCGACTGGTGACAATTGTTGTTATACACAAAGATGGTAAACCCCGAGATAAGTGTGCCTCATATAGGCCTATCTCACTCCTTAACGCCGAGCCGAAGATTCTGGCTAAAATCCTGGCGGCCCGATTGATCAGGGTACTTGGAGACTTGATCCACCCAGATCAATCCGGTTTTATTCCGCATCGTAACACTGCGTTAAACCTTCGGCGCCTTCATGGTGTAATCGCCAGGGCCGGCACGCTGCGTGAACCAGCTATTGTGGCGTCTCTCGATGCCACGATGGCCTTTGATACGGTGGAATGGGCATATTTGTGGGCTGTGCTGGCCAAGTTCGGCTTTGGCCATGGTTTTGTGAGCTGGGTGAGGTTGCTGTATGAGGGACCCCTTGCGAGTGTGGTGGTAAATGGCCGGGCATCGACTCCGTTTCAGCTTGGGAGGGGTACTCGGCAAGGTTGCCCCCTGTCGCCATTGTTGTTCGCCCTCGCCCTTGAGCCGCTGGCAGCGTGGATACGCTGGCACCCGGATATACGGGGACTTAGATGGTCTCCCGAACACGAGGACCGCATTTCGCTATATGCTGATGACATCCTGTTGTATCTTGCCTCGCCCAAGAAATCACTTATAGTGGTCTGTGACGTTCTTACATCTTTCGGTAGGAATTCGGGTCTCGTCATCAACTGGAGTAAATCGTATTTATATGTTCTGAGTGGCGAGGTTCCACCGATCCCGCGAACTTGTTCGATCCAGATCGCTCAGCAGGGCTTCGTGTATCTGGGGATCTTTATCTCCACGGACTCCGCTTTGCGGTATGAGAGGAACCTGCTCCCCCCCCTAGCGCGCCTGCGGCGGGATGTAGAGGGCTGGCGGAGGCTGCCGCTCTCCCTCGTTGGGCGCGCTGCCTTGTTCAAAATGATGCATCTTCCCCGGTTCCTCTACGCATTGCAGAATACTCTAGATTGGGTACCGGCCAACTACTTTCGGGAGGTCGAAAGCCTCCAATGAACGTTGTTGTGGGATGGGCGGCCGCGAATAGCAATTGCTAAGTTGACGCTTCCATGGTATGATGGGGGTATTGCGCTTCCAGACATCCGACGCTACTATTGGGCCACCCAGCTGAGCGCGATTAATCATGGTCTCTATGGCCCTGTCCTCAGCCCTGGTTATGCCATGGACAGGTGGTTGCTGCGTGGTGGTAACTATCACAGGGCGTTGTACTCGCGGTCCCTGGACTCGTCCCTCACGGGGCCCACGGGGGTGGCGGTGCGTGTGTGGAAGATGGCAACTGACTCGCTGGGCTGGAAGGATAGGCTCACCCTTGCTACCCCGCTGTTTGAATCTGAAAGATTGGGTAGGCTTTGGCATACAAAAGGTTTTGATAAATGGGACTTGATCGGTATCTCCAGGGTCGGAGATGTGCTGATTAAGGGGAGGGTGAAGTCCTTTGAAGAGTTGCAGAAGGAGTATGAGCTGGGGACATCCGAGTTTTTCCGCTATGTTCAGGTGCGTCATGCCCTCCGGTCAGTTCTCGTGGAGGGTGAGAAGGTGCCCGAGTCCTCTCCTTTGGAGGACCAGATCCTTGATGGCCATATGCCTGAGAGCACGATCTCGCTCATCTACAAGAAATTGATAAATGTCCGGGCGGATATGCTTCTGGGGCTGCCGGACCAGTGGACTAGGGATGGACTCGAGTTGGATGACGAGGATTGGCAGTCTGCTGTTTCCTCTCCCAAGGAGGTTGCGATCCCGTCGCGTCTGAGGCTGGTGCAGCTCAAAATACTGCATCGAGTGTATGTGACGGGGCCAAGGTTGGTTCATATGGGATTCTCTGAGGAAGGCCTATGTAGGAGGGGATGTGGTATGGTGGGTACTTTCCTACATATCATTTGGGAATGTGGTGCCATCACGGAATTCTGGAGGAGAGTCCATGCAGTGATGGGGGAGGTGACGGGCATTGCTATGCAGCCGGAAGCGCGGTGTTGTCTCCTGAATGTCTGGGGGCCCACTGATCACGATGAGGCACAGACCCAATGGGTGACTCTGGGTAAAATGGTCGCTAAGAGAGATATCGCGCGATTGTGGGGCTCCGTGGGGCCCCCCACATTGACCGCGTGGAAAGAAAATATGGACTGGAGTATGCTCAGGGAAAAGACAGTATATTGCGCTAGAGGCCGCCCTCGGAAGTGGCACGCCATCTGGGGGCGGTGGAATCAATACAGGGGGGGAATATGTCTTGCCCCTGATTTGGATCCCCCCGAGGAACAGCTTTCTTCTTGACATTCTTTCCAGCTCAGTATATAAGATGTGATGGTTAATTGACTTCTTGGGCCACTGCTGTCCCCCTTCTTCCTCTTATCACAGTACTGTGACTGTTAGATGATTGGGGTCCGGCCTCCCCTGGGGGGCTTTCACCATGGGCATCCAGTGTTCTTGCCTTGCTGGGGTTTGTTGTGTGTTTGCGTTTATTTAAAAATGGAATCTTTTCACTGCTCCTTTAATGCAATGTGGACGCTTCTCTGTCCTTCTCTACCGACGCTGCCGAACCTCCGGGTTGTCGGCTGAATAGCTGTGTCCAGACTCTTGAAGAAATAAAGGTTTTTAAAAAATAAAAAAAAAATAAAAAAAAACGCTCTTTTGTCTCTGGGTTTATTGTGGGTACAGTGGCTTTCTCAAACTGGATTTTAGTGTTAGATGTAGGAAGACATAATGATTACTATAGTACACTCCCTACAAACATACCCAGCCCTCAGAGCTTAAGATCAGTGTGGTCAAAGACTTAAGCCATTTTAAAAATTTTGTAAATATGTAGTGTTGGCCCCAGTAAACATTTACTCCCATTAGTTAGGGCGCGCAAATGAGTCACTCATTCACTAACTCATGCCAGGCATAAATGTAGCATTTCCAGGCACCGACTTCAGAACATTCCTGGTCCTGATGAAGATCAGAAGAGGACTGAATCTGCTGACTGCGACTTAAGAAGAACTTGGGCAGACTGGACCTGCTCTCTCTGGACCTCTCTGGACCTGGACAAAGAAGTGTACTGCAAGGGTGATAAAGTTGATCTCCTGTTCAAGCTACAGGGATACAACAAGCTACAGATCAGTGCCCACTGGACCTTGTTGTTGGCCTCTGTTTGACTTCCTGTGAGTTAACTCCTTCGATGCTCATGACGGAGCGGTTCCAAGTACCCGTGACAGGCCCTTGCCTGTCGCGGGTACTTGGGCCTCCCACACAAGTGAGGCACCATTTTTACCGGGAGACCTGTGGGAACGCTGGGTGGTGGTAAATTTGTGTGAGCCCGGTGATGCCACAACTTTCCCACACCAAAATGTGTGAAAAAAGTGATTTTTTTCAGCTAAAATTGAGGTTTGCAGGGGATTCTGGGTAAGGAAACGTTGGGGGATCCACACAAGCCATACCTCCCTGGAAGCCGCCGGGTGTCTAGTTTTCAGAAATGTATGGGTTTGGTAGGTTTCCCTATGTGCCGGCAGGACTAGGGTTAAAAAACGACAACTAGTCACTTTGCCAAAAAAGGGTCATTTTTCACTGCAAAATTGAGGCGTGACCACGTTGCGTTTTGCGCCGTTTCCTGTCGCGGGCACTAGGCCGACCCGCACAAGTGAGGTACCATTCTTCTCGTAGGACTTTGGGGAACGCGGGGTGGGTGGAAATTTGTGGATCCATGCAGATTCTAGTACTTTCCAACACAGAAATGTGGCGAAAATTTGTTTTTTTGTCAATTGTTTACGTTTGCAAGGGATTCTGGGTAACAGACCCTGGTGGGAGGCACTCAAGTCACCCCATCCTGGATTCCCCTGGGTGTCTAGTTTTCAAAAATGTATAGGTTTCCCTAGGTGCCGGCAGATCTAGGGTTCAAAAACTACAGCTAGACTCTTCGCAAAAAATTTGTAAATTTTCATTGTGAAAATGTGGTGTGTTCACGTTAGGTTTTGAGCCACTTCCTGTCGTGGGCACTATGCCTACCCACACAAGTGGGGTACCATTTTTTATCGGGAGACTTAGGGTAGTTCAGATTTGTAAAGCAACTGTTATTACCTATTGATTTTTGATGCATTTCTTCCTTCCAAATGAAAGACATTGTGTAAAAAAAAAAAGTCATTTTGAAAAACGACCAATAATTCTCATGCTAATATGAGTATTCCCAATTTCGAAAATGTGCAAATATGCACTGTTTCTACACTCTGTAATTTGTTCCCATTTCAGAAGTACATAGGTGTCTTTCATACCGATTTTCCCACGTATACATTTTCCCACAATAATTGCTATATACCCAGAACATAATAAAAAACCAATACAAAATGCTGCTCAGTTTTTTGCTCTGGGTTCGTTGGGCTCTTGGTGAACCTACAAGTCCTATATATCCCCACAACCAGGAAGGTCCAGCGGATGTAACAGTACATTGCTTTCAAAGAGATGTACTAATTAGAAGAAGTTACAGGTGAAAACGTTGACACAAAAGGCTGCTTTTTTTAACTAATTTTTAATTTTTCCTATAATTAACTGGTAGTTTCTATAAAGAAACCTTAATGAATCTACACAAATGACCCCTTGCTGAAGTCAGAATTTTGTCTACTTTTCAAAAAAGTATAGCTTTCCAGGATCCATTATTGCTTTTGTACCCATTTCTACCATTAACTGGAAGGAGGTTGAAAGCACAAAAAATAGCAAAAATAGGGTATGTCCCAGAAAAATGTCAAAACTGTGTAAAAAATGTTGGATTTCTGACAAAAATCTGTCATTCCCTAAAAGCTGGAGAAATGGTGATTTCAGCCCCACAAACCCTTTTTTGATACCATTTGCAGAGAAAAACCCAGATGCTTTCATTTGCAGCCCGTTTTTCCCATTTTTCACAAAAAAACAAACTTTTCCTGTAATTTGACTAATTTCTGGGAACCCTCTAGGAGAATCCACAAACCCTGGGTACCTTTAGAATCCCCGTGATGTTGGAAGAAAAGGACGCAAATTTGGCGTGGATACCTAATGTGGTCAAAAAGTTACAGGGGCCTAAGTGCCCACTACCCCAAATAGCCCAAAAAAGGCTTAGCACAGGAGGAGAAAAGGCCTAGCAGCGAAGGGGTTAATTGCCTCTCCTAAGGTCCTGGGGGACTTCAGAAATCTACTTCTGTGGTGGATTGTAACTTAAAGGACTGAAGTAAGAAGGTTAAATCTTTGACCAGGACGAACTTTGTTGGTGTATCCGACCCACGCTACACAGCTTTAATGGTTCCTCCTGACATGGATTGTGATTGATACTTGAATTGGGAAGTCATCCACCCCAAATAACACTCCAATTTCTTACATGTAGTATTTAGCTTTGCTTGCTATGTGAGTAAAAGCATTTGATTTCCCCCAAAAAGACAAGTACAGGACTCAAAATTGATTTATAATGTTTGTTGCTTGACCATTGTGTTCTTAACTAGTGCCCTGCCCAACACTACCTCCCTGAGAAACCTGACTGCCTGCCCTTGTTACCCCGAAAGTCAAATGCAGAAAGGGTGTACATGGTTTAATTTACCAGACTGAAAGTAGGATGGACCACAAGACCTAATTGGTCACTGTGGTCTTGCGAAGAGGATCTAACATAGCTATCCTTTTGCTATTTATCTGTAGAACAAGAGGAAATGGAACACCAAATACAGACAACATAGGACAATCTGCATGAGGCTGATCAGTAAGAAAAATGGGAGACCTTACAAGAACTATGCATTTCTATTCTTGCCCCTGTTGGTATGTTCTGTCAGTGGTTTGAGCCAAATATGCTTAGATAGCCATGCCAGTAAGAGAGAAAGGTGTGTTGCTCCTAAGTAAACATGCAAGATCCAAAATCTCAAAAACTAGAGGGCCAAACTACAGTGGAGGATACCAGAAAGTATTTTCCCTGTGATATCATAAAAATAATTTGGTCAACTGAAGTTGAAATCTTCATCAGTTTATGTTGAGCATCTGAAAGAGGCACTGGTTCTAGGTTCTCAAGTCAGATAGACAAGTTTGGATCAGAACCTTTAGATGTATGGCCAGATCCAATAGGTTCTCTGGCTCTAGGAGATATAACTGTAGGCAAGAACCCCCTTCTATGTTGTGGCTGGTTTGTCTACCAACCTAAATGGAAGTATGAGATATCCTGGTGTGTTCTCTGAAACTTTCTTTCAGGACGGAGTGCAGTAGTCAGTAATTTAATGGTACTGGAGCAAAGATCTCAACACTGACCTGCTCAGAGAACTCAAAGGACAGCTGGAGGTCAGAGTTTTAAATACCACTATTTTCACCCACAACCAACACAAGGTTTATAGCTGCCCATGTCATGGTTTTTAGACCGTAACAAAAGAACATTGAGTGTCCCCTTTCTGCCCATTTTCCAAACAATGTTTGAACAATTTTTTACCAGGTATGCCATTGGTGATGGAAAAACATTAAATGATTAAAAATTAGAATTAAGAAGTTGAAGGTAAGCGGCAGAAGCAGTAAAAGGGAAAGGCAGTTTTTGGAAACTTTTGGCACCCTTTAGGATCAACAGTAAAAAGGAACTAAGGGGCCGATTACCTTATTGTGGCAATATTTCAGTTCCACAAGAATTATTATTTTTTTTTTTTTTTTTAGAGGAAAGTGTCACTTACCCTGTAAGTATCTATTTGTAGCAGGTAGTGCTGTAGATTCACATGCTCGGCATACTCCCGCCATCTTAAGTTGGGCTCCGACATGAACAACCTGTTTTTCTTCTAAGAAGTCTTTCTAGTCATGAGGTACAGTGACTCCTCCTATGACCAGTAATGCGCACAGGGGGTGAGGTTGGACATGGAGCCAAACAGGAACATAGATGACTATGCAAAGTAAGTAGAAAAAGTAAAGTAAGGCATAGCAGCTGCAATAGTCAAAGGCTTCAAGGAGGAGGGTGGGCGCATGTGAATCTACAGCATTGCATGTTATGAACAAATTCTTACAAAGTTACATTTTCTGTTCATAGCATGTGTAGCTGTAGATACACATGCTCTGCATAGACTGCAAAGCAGTTCTTCCCTAAATCGTGGCTAGCGACAGGATGTTTTTAGAGGATTGAAAAAATGTACGTAGTACGGCCTGGCCCACCTCAGCTTCTTGATATGCTAGGACATTCACACAGTAGTTTTGGTGAACGTGTGTGGTGTTGACCAGGTAGCTGCCTTGCAGATGTCAGCTATTGGGATATTACCCGAAAAGGCCAAGGAGGCTGCTTTCTTGCACATAGAATGTGGCCAGGGTGGAGCAGGGAGCTGACTTTTGGCCTTGGCATAGCAGGTTTGAATACACTTAACTAGCCAGCGAGCAATCCCTTGCTTTTTTTGAGGTTTAGAATAGGCGCTAAATTTTTGCGTTTTACTAAATGACTTTGTTCTATCAATATAGTGCGTGAAAGCCCTCTTAACATCTAATGTGTAAAGGGCTTTCTCAGCTACTGAATCTGAATATGGGAAGAACACCGGGAGTTCAATTGTCTGGTTGAGGTAGAAAGAAGAAACCACATTGGATAGAAACTTTAGGTTAGTCCTAAGCACTACCCTGTCAGCATGAACCTTGAGAACAGGCTTTTCAAGTGTGAGTGCGTGGAGCTCACTTACACACCTGAGGGAATTGATCGCAACTAGTAACATTACCTTCCAAAACAGAAACTGGAGAGGGCAAGTATGTAGGGGCTCAAAAGGGGGTCTCATGAGCTTAGTCAGGACTACACTGAGTTTCCAGAATAGGCTGGGAGTAACCCGGGGATACAACACTCTTAAGTCTCCCTTAAAGGCCTTAATAATGGGGATCCTGAATAATGAGGAATGTTCCCTGTTCTGTAGGCCTACTGCCACTGCAGCCAAATGCAAACAAATGGAAGTGTAAGCGAGGCCTGAGCATTGCAAGTGAAAAAAGTACTAGGCAATATCTTGCACTGTTGGCTTGAGCAGATCGATGTGCTTGCATAGGGAGTAGTGGAGCAACCTTTGCTACTTTGCAGCATAGCAGGATCGAGTATTGGGAGAGCAAGCATCTTTGAGGATGAACATACACTCTGTGGACAAATTGAGGTAGCCATACTCTAGAACCACTGGAGCCATTTGGCTAGGTTGAGGTGTTTGGGGTTAGGTGTCTCACTGTGCCCTAGTGTTGAGTGAGAAAATCTAGCCAGTTGGGAACGCTTCTCCCGAGGGACCACGGACAACTCTAGAAGGGTTGTGAAAAAGGGTTGTCTGGCCCACGTGGGAGCCACAAAGAAGAGGGATATCTGCTGTACCCTCCGGACCACGTATGGAAGAAGAGTGAGGCAGAAAAGTGTCTGCAAATATCCCCGACAGGTTAATCTATAGTGCACTGCCCATGGAATGTGGGTGCGGAAACCTGGAGGTGAAGCTTGGGCGTTTTGGGCGGTTGTGAAACAATCTACATCTGGGGAGCCCCCAATGCTGGAAGTATGGGAGCAGGACTTTGGGTGGAGTTCTGGACTTGTTGCTGCATCCTGCTGAACAGGTCTTTAAAGATGTTGTCCACTCCAGAAGGTACTCCTCTACCAGATGTAGTTTGTGGTGGATCACTCAACTCCAAATGTTGTGTGGTAACGCAGAGAGCTTGGGAGAGCGCATGCCCTCTGCTTTTGAAGGTAAAGCATGGCAGTCATGTTGTTGGTTGTGACCAGGACTGTTTTGTGATGTACGTGGAAGAGGAAAGCTTCTAGAACCAGTTGCACTGCCAGTAATTCCAGATAACTGGTGTAGAAGGTGTGCTGGCAGGTTATCTACCAACCATGGACAGTGAGATCCTGCATATGCACACTCCAAACTGTGAGAGGCAACGGGTCTTGGAAAGGTCTGCCCTTCAACAAGTTAATGCTTTAACACCACTGAAGGGAGAATGGCCCATATCAACACTAGATTCTCCCAGAGACCATCCGCTTGTGAACATTGCGCCGTGAGGCACTGGAAGCGGACATGTGTAATTTAGTGTGGGGAACAATGGCAATACTGGAAATCATCATAGCAAGGAGGCGTACTGCTGTCTTGACTCAACTTGCGATTCGGTTGAAAAAGAGGCAGCAGAAGCTGAAAGGCTTGGAACCTTGCAGGGCTCAGGTAAGTTTTCCTAATGACAGAGTATAGAGTTGCCGCTAGTAAGGGCTGTATTTGAAGGAGTTAAAGGTGGAACTTGCCCATGTTGATGGTGAAACCAAGATCTTGCAGGTGTAGAGTGATCTGGGAGTAGTCAAGCACTATTCTGCTTACGCTCTTTATCAGACAGTAGTCAAAATACAGGAAAACATGAACGCAGCTCCTCCGGAGATTAGCAGCTACACTGCAAGCAACAGCTTTGGTGAAGACTTTGGGACCTGTGGCTATCTCGAAGGGCATAACTTTGAACAGAAAGTGCTGTCCACTTACCCCAAACCAGAGAAATCGACAGTGTGGCAACGTGGATAGAGGTGTGAAAATAAGCGTCCTTCAACTCAAGAGCAGCCATGAAGTTGCCTTGCTGCAGCAAAGCACTGAGTCATGGAACGGGACCATGTGGAAGTGCTCCGACAGGGTGTACCTGTTGAGGGACCTAAGGTCGAACATGGGCCTGAAGGACCTGTCCTTCTTAAGGCTCTTTCAGACCAACTGCATCTGCAGCATATTCAGTTCAGCTGCACCATACATTGTATTGTATTTGCATTTATATAGCACTTACTACCCCAGACAAGGCGTCAAAGCGTTTTTTTGGCAAGTAGCACGCTACTCCGGAACCCATAATGGTTAGTTGTGAATTAGTATAGTGAAATATGAAAGTAATTGGAGTGGTGGATTGGTTAAGCCGTTACTTGGATTGAGAAGGATAGTTAAGGGATAGAAGATGGAATAGGTTTGCATTCATATAGCGCTTGCTATCCCTGACGAGGCTTCAAGACGCTTTTTTGGCCAGTAGCATGCTACTCCAGAACCCATAAAGGATTAGTGGTGAATTAGTATAGTGAAATAGGAAAGTAATTTGAATGGTGGATATGTTGGTCAGTTATTTGGATTGAGAAGGATAGAAGAGGGAAAAGGTTTGCATTCATATAGCCCTTGCAACCCCTGATGAGGTGTTGAAGCGCTTTTTTGGGGGAGTAGCACGCGACTCTGGAACTCAAAGGATTAGTGGTGAATTAGTATTGTAAAATATTAAAGTAATTTGAGTAGTGGATATGTTAGTTATTTGTATTGAGAAGGATAGTGGAGGAATAGAATAGGAAAAGATTTGCATTGATGTAGTGCTTGCTACCCCTGATGAGGTGTTTAGCTGTTTGTTTGGTGAGTAGCACGCTACCCCAGAACCCATAAAGTTTTACTGGTGAATTAGTACAGTGAAATATGAAAGTAATTTAATTGATCGATATGTTAGTCAGTTATTTGGATTGAAAAGTAATAGTGGAGGGATAAAAGGAGAAAGGTTCAAGATTTGTTATTAAAATATTGGGGGTGGGGGGGGGGGGAGTTTATAGCCATAAGAGGGGGTTTCGGATGAGTAAAGGGGAGGTGGAGGGGAAGAGTCAGCGGTAAGGGTTTAGAAAGGCTTGTTTGGGAGAACTGAATAGTTTAAGAGGTATAAGTTGATGAAAGGAGGGGTAGGGGAGGGAAGAGTCTAGAAAGGGTTATTTTGGAGATCATAGTAGTGGTATGGGGTTTTTGATGAATGAGAGAGTGGAGGTAGAGGATATATTGATAGAGGTATAGGGTGAGAAATAAAGTAGTGCATTGGAAAGAGTAGTAGAATGAGGTTTGAGATGAGTCAGAGTTCAGGTAAAGGATGTACTGAGAGCAGTATAGGGTGAGAAATATGGTAGTGCATTGGATATGCTGAATTAGAAGAACAGTAATAAATATATAGATACATAAGTATATGGAAGGTATATATGCATAAGGAAGGAAGTATATGTAGTTTAAAGATGCATTTAATAAACTCTGGCTTTCAAGTGTTGTACTTCAAATTAATGTATTTTTTTTTTATCAGTAATATGTACATTTGTTAAGCAGAACTAATGAATATCTAGATATTTTAAAGGAATATGCTACTTACCATTATGCATCTGTTCTTGGCATGTAGAGCTGCAGATCTACACACTATGCATAGATCGCCATCTGGTGTTGGGCCCGGATGTTTGCACTTGTTTTTGTCTTGGAAAGTCTTTGGAAGTCACGAGGTAGGTGACTCCTCCCTTGGATCATAGTGCGCATGGGCATTGGCTCCATCCTCAGATTGTTTTTCGCCACCGGGGAAATGATGGAGTTTTGTAAGAAACAGGAAAGATACCGATGTATGCTGTATCTAAATAAGATAATACTGGAACAGATAAAGGTAGCCGGGTGGGCGTGTGTAGATCTGCAGCTCTACATGCCAAGTACAGATGCATACTGGTAAGTAGCATATTCCGTTCGAGGCATATGAGCTGCAGATTACACACTATGCATAGATTGTATAGCAGTATCCCGTCCTAGCGGCGACCACCAGTATCTGTTGCAGTAGTTTGAAATAGTATTTTGAGTACAGCTTGGCCCACACTAGCCTGTTGTTTAGTTTGCACATCTACACATTAGTGTTTTGTGAATGTGTGCGGTGTAGACCATGTAGCTGCTTTGCAGAGATCGTCTAGGGGAATGTTCCCTAAAAATGCCATTGAAGCTCCTATCTTTCATTTAGAGTGGGCTTTAGGAGGGACAGATAATGTACGTTTTGTTTTGTGGTAGCAAATTTGTATGCATTTGACAATCCACCTAGCTATCCCAGATTTTGATATGGGGTTGCCCTTGTGTGGTGGTGAGAAAGACACGAATAGTTGTTTGGTCTATGAAAAGGTTGTGTTCTCTCTATGTAGTACAGCAGTGCTCTTTTGACATCTAAGGTGTGAAGAGCTCTTTCTGCGACTGTTTGGGGCTGCGAGAAGAATACCAGCAGCTCCACAGATTGGTTGAGGTGGAAGGGAGAAATGACTTTAGGAAGGAATTTAGGATTAGTTCGGAGAGCAACCTTATTATGATGCATCTGCAGGAAGGGCTCCTGAATGGTAAGAGCTTGTAGTTCGCTAAATCTTCGTAGAGAAGTAATGGCTACAAGGAAAACAGTTTTCTATGTCAAGAATTGTAGCTCACTTTTATTTAGAGGTTCAAATGGAGGCTCCATTAGTCTTGTGAGAACGATGTTTAAATACCACACAGTTGAAGGTGGTACTCTGGGGGGAATTATTCTTTTGAGTCCCTCCATAAAGGCCTTTATGGCAGGTACTCTGAAAAGTGATAGATGCTGTCTATTTTGTAGATATGCTGCTATGGCAGCAAGATGCAGTCTGATAGACGTGTAGGCTAAGTTGCATCTTTGGAGGTGTAAGTAGCCTATGATGTGTTGGATAGACACATCTAGGGGATTAGTATTGTTGTTATGACAGTATATTACGAATCGTTTCCACTTGGCTGCATAGCATGCTCTAGTGGTAGGCCGTCTAGCTTCTTTAATGACGTGCATACAGTCAGGAGGAAGGTTAAGGTAACCGAATTCTAGGATTTCAGGAGCCAGATCGCTAGGTTGAGCTGAGTTGGGTCTGGATGTTGGATCTCTCCATGATTCTGGGTTAAGAGGCGTGGAGAGAGGTGTAATTTTTGGTGCGGAACTATGGAGAGTTCCAGCAGTGTGGTGTACCATGGTTGTGTGGCCCAAATTGGAGCAACTAGAATGAGCATTAAGGAGGGTTGCTGTAGTTTGCGCACTACTAGTGGAATGAGTGGGAGAGGCGGAAAAGCATACGCAAATCTGCCTGACCAGTTCATCCATATCGCATTGCCTTTGGACAATGGGTGAGGATATCTGGCGGCGAAGCTTGGGCATTTGGCGTTTTCTTGGGTGGCGAAGAGGTCTATCTGTGGTTGCCCCCACATTTGAAAAAACGGTTGAAGAACTTGCAGGTGAAGTTCCCACTCGTGGATTTGTTGTGTTTGACGGCTCAACAGATCGGCTATTGTGTTTTGGACTCCTGGGACATCTTGGGCTAGGAGAAAAATGTTCTGAGGTATAGCCCACCTCCATATGCTCTGTGCCAACTGAGAGAGCTGCAGAGAGTGTGTCCGCCTTGTTTTTGTATATAATACATGGCTGTCATGTTGTCCGTGCGGACTAAGACAGCTTTGCCTGATATGTGTTTTTGAAATGCTTTTAAGGCTAGGAATATGGCTAGTAACTCCAGGTGGTTGATGTGGAGTAACTTTTGTTGAGGTGTCCACCTGCCCTGCATGGTGTGATGTAGTAGGTGAGCTCCCCAGCCGGAGAGCGATGCGTCCGCCATCATAACTATTTGGGGAATCTGCTCTAGGAACGGTCGCCCTTTGGAAATGTTCTTGGTGTTCCACCACTGCAGAGAGTGATGGGTACGACCGTCTAAGAACACCAGATCTGTTAGCTGACCTTGAGCCTGGTTCAATTGGCGTGCTAAGCACTCTTGGAGAGGATGCATCTGGAGTCTTGCATGAGGCACTATGAATATGCAAGAGGCCATCATCCCTATGAGTTGCATGAACACTCGAGCTGGAAGAGAGTGTTGCGGTTGGAATTTGGTGAGAAGAGCCTGTATGCTTGCTATCCTGGCGGGGCTGGGATAGGCTAGCGCCCTTGAGGTGTTTATTGTGGCACCGAGGTATTGTTGCATGTGAGACAATAGCGGTTCTAGGTTTGGAACCGTGCAGTCTTGCAGTGTCTTTGTCCAATGGAACCTGTAGTAGTTTTTTCGGTTTCGAGGTCTTTGACTTCGAAGAATGGGAGTCGGGGCCCTTTGGTGGTCCTTTTTTGGTCAGCTCCGAGGGTGTTGTCGGTGCCAAGGAACCGGTGCTAGCCTTCGACGCAGAGTGCTTAGATGTCGAAGCAGCGGTCCGTGTGGATGAGGAAGAGGACGTCTTCTTTTTCGGTGCCTGTGTAAGTTTTTGGGCTCCGAGGGTAGGCTGACTCGAGCCCTAGTCACCTAAAGGCTTAGTAGGCTTCTTTACCGGGCCCGAAGGAGGGGCATGGGAAGCAGTCTCTCGGTGTGCACCTGGGCCCGAAGGTGAAGATGGTACCGAAGCCTTTTTTGATAGTGTCGAGGGGGGTTGGGGACGGGGTCGATGTCTGTACTCACGGCCCTCTGAGCTGGAGTGATGTCCTCGACGTCGGAGTCGTCTGCTTCGGAGGCGCTGATGAGGCCTTCTTCGACCCGACCTTGCTCTGGAACATTGACGCCTTCTTGGAAGATGTCATCGGGGATCGAAAATGACGAGCGAGCCATTGTTCTTCTAGCTCGTCGGTCCCGGATCGTCTTCTTGGAGCGGAAGGAGGCGCAAGCTGGACAGTCTCTGGCCTCGTGCTCCGGTGAGAGGCAGATGCTGCACACCTCATGCAGGTCGGTGTGGGGAAACTTCGACTCACATCGAGGACACTTTTTGAATGGCGTCCTTTCCATGAGCCGGAGTTGAGGCCCAGGTAGGCCTGAAGGCCTTCGTCGATGACTTCGAAGTTGAAGAGTCGCGTGGATTGGGAAAACGCGATCAAAACAATACCGTCGAGAAGGGAACGATTGCGCGTCGAAAGAGAAAACCGTTAACGGTTCTGAACTGGAGCGCGAGAACACATCCGAGCCCGATGGCGGGAAAAAACAATCTGTGGATTGAGCCGATGCCCATGCGCACTATGATCCAAGGGAGGAGTCACCTACCTTGTGACTTCCAAAGACTTCCCAAGACAAAAACAAGTGCAAACATCCAGGCCCAACACCAGATGGCGATCTATGCATAGTGTGTAATCTGCAGCTTATATGCCTTGAACACATATTTATCATACAGTCTATACAAAGCAATACACATTATAGGTACATATCTATAGTTCAAATAAATGCTTAAATACAGAGGGATATGCTGTATATTTCTGTTTGCGTATGGTGGTTATGTAGGGAAGAGACAATTTCTTGAGTAGTTTTCTGAAGAGAAGGTGGTTATCCATGGATCTTATGTTGGGGGTAAAGAGTTCCATAGTTTGGCTGCTTGAACAGGGAAGGATGTGCCAGCCATGATTTTTTCTTGTACGTTGGGATTTTGAGGCGAGGTGCAACTCTAGAGCGGAGGCTCCTTTGCGGAATGTGTTTGCTGATTTTATTACTGATGAAGGGCGGTTCTGTTCCATGTATTGCTTTGTGTGTGATACAAAGCAGCGTGAATGTGGATCTTCTGGCAACCAGTAATCAATGCAGGGCTTTCAAGGCAAGGGAGATGTGGTCTTGCGGCTTTATACGTAAGAGTAATCTGGTAGCAGAGTTCTGAATCCGTGGTAGTCTTTTCACAGTTGTTTAAGATGGTCTGTGGTAGAGGCTATTGGCGTAATCGAGTTTGGACAGAACAAGAGAGATGGTAGCCTGGACCTTGTGTGGAAATCTCAGATGGGGAAGAGTCATCACAGAGTTTTTATAGTAACAAAGATTGATGTTGCTAGTTTATCCACTTGGGCATTCACTGATAGCTTGGAGTCCATGGTCATTTCGAGGTTTCTTACTTCCGTTAATACTTTAGCAGTGTCCCCCAATCATCAGATCAGGAGGCAAGTGGGTCATAATTTTTCCAATCACCATGCGTGGGTATTTCCGTTTTGGAAGCATTCTATTTGAGATCGCTCCTGATCATCCATTGATCCACGGCTCTGAGACAACTGAAAATTGGTGAGTTTCCAAAGTCTTTGGGGCATTCCAGTTTAAGGAGTATTTGCGTGTCATTTGCACAGTTATATCACATGAGGTGAAATTTATCGATCAGTGCCGGTAATAACTTCATGTAGATGTTGAAAAGCATGGGAGAAATGATAGATCCCTGCTTTTGTGAAGTACGCTTTGGACGAGAAAGAGGGGTAAGCATGACATTAGTTCTGTTGTGAAGGTAGGATATGATCCAGTCTAGAGCAGTCCCCTCTATGCCAGCTTCGTAGAGTTTTTGTTTCAGAGTGTCATGGTCAACCATGTCAAAGGCAGCAGAGAGGTTCAAGAGAAGTAGTGCAGCTACCCCATTGCAGTTAACGGAGTTCTTCAGGTCATCCCAGATAGCAACGAGGGCAGATTCTGTGCCTTTTCCTGGACAGAAACCCGTTTGGAAGCCTGGCATCATTTTCAATGAATTGCGACATCTGGGCTAATACTGCTCTTTCTATCGGTTTGCAGAGAAAAGATCCATTTGTAATTGGTCTGTAGTTGTCGGGGTTCAGCAGGTCCACGTTTGTTTTTTTCAGTAATGGGCATACGTATGATTTTTTTGAGTTCCACTGGAAATATTCCTGTAGTTAAGGAATTGTTGATGATTATTCTTACTGATGTGGCAGCAGAGGTAGTTAGAAGAATTCTCTTGAAGGTTTGCGGTGGACACGGGTCAGAAGGGCTGCCGGCAGGCCCGCTTACTTTGACCAGGCCCATAAAATCATTGTGTGAAATGTAGTGGAAGCTCTTTCTTTGAAATTTGGTTAGCGAAATTCATTGAGAATGTTAGAGAATTATTTATTTGCACATTCAGCGTTTTGAATTCTTTCTGAATAGCACCCCTTTCTTAGCTTTTTTGATAACTGACTTGTATAATCTGTTACATTTCTGTAGGCGAAGTTTGTGTTGATTGGTGTTTGTTTTGAGCCAGGCACATTACAGTTTTCTAATTTGTTGTTTTAGCTCTTTAATCTCAGTATTTCTCCAAGGTGCGTGTTTTCTTTTGTTCTATTGTGTCATTTCTAGTGGTATTAGGATATCAAATGCTCCCTGTAGCCATTCAGTTTTTTAACAGAATTTACTGTGTCTAGATCTTTAGGTGTGTTTCTAAGTGTTCCAAAATGAGTTTGTTCCATGGTCGCTAGGTGCATGCACATAAGGTGGTTTAGGTGCGTCACAGGTTCAGTGCATCTAGGCCAGCGATGATTGTTTTTGGATGGGGCATACTGGGTTTGTCAAACCAAATGTTGAGGTCACCCAGAATGCATAGGTTAGAGTGTAGTGTTATCAGGTTTGAAACCGTGTCTAGAAGTGTATTTGGGAAAGCTGCATTGCTAGGTGGAGGTCTGTAAAAGAGCAGGACGTTACAGGAGGGAGATGGTGTAGGATTACATCTGTTAACGAGCATTTGGAATGCAATAAGTCTCGCATTTGTTAAAGTTAGAGCTGTTGGAGTTGAAAATAACAATGTTTTTTAATTTAGTTTTTTTTATTTGCAGAGGAGTAATTATATTTTAAATAGCACTATTGCCATTGGTATAAATAAGCAAAAGTAAAAATCACTGTAATTTTTAAGACTTAAAAAACAGGAAGGAGAGACGATGAGAATTGTTGAAAGGCCTGAGAGGATTGGTGAAGGGGGGAGCATGCGAGAGCAGCAACTGTGTGGTACAGTCGAGAAGAAAATCTTAATGGAAGAAAAAGGGAATATGGCGGCAGGTCTGTGCATGGCACTACAACCGACCTCACACTGCATGCTGGTGACAATCATATGAGAAGAGTGGAGGAAGCAGAAGATCGAAGGGAGAGAGATAGAGAAGAACGAGCTAAATAGATTGAAGGGGACAGCAAAAAAGAAAGAATGAGCTACAAAGAGACCTTTTTTCAGTCCACTTAAACAGAACTGTCTGCAATTATGCATCTGTTTACTGTGGATTGAAAAAGAAAGGATACATACCTAGGAGGTAGAGAAACAGGCCGCTGCTTATGTTTGAGTGATTACAACATGGAAACTGCTCAAGTTGTCTCCAGGTCCCTCCTGGAAAATCTTTCATAACTTTCTCAATTTAACTAAATCTGCACCCGTGCTCTGTCCAAAACACCCACACCTGCTTTTTCTTTGTGCCCAAGAGGATCAAATTCATTAGGGATCTTATAATACGGAGGGAGTTGAAAATACTGTAGGGTAGCGTATTACCAAGAGCAACAGCCAACAAGAAAGGAAAGTGAGGCTCACCCCAAACACACACACACACACACACACACGCACGCACACACACACACAGTCTCTCTCACACACGGAAACCAATAAGCAAGAGACACAAAAGCACAAACAAAACACAACCATCAGACACAAACACGCACATAGAAAGACACACTATACAGAAATGCAACTAATTAAACTTGCATATTAAAGACAATACACACACTCCAGAGCAGGTAAGACGTTAAAGAACACACCAATTGAGTGCAGTTAATTAACAACATGCATACTAACAGAGTGCAGGCGGATTTGTGCCATGGAGCAGCGGGGAGACACCCGGGGATGGAGGTAGGAGGTCTGGCAGGGCAGCAAATGTAACAGAGGAGAAGCGAGTATTGAAGAAGCGCTGTCGCCTCATTAAGGGAAAGGTTATGTTTGTGCCTAGTGGGGGGAGGGCTCTTAATGCGAGGCGGGAGGGGGAAAGCAAATAGAGCTTTAAGGAGCACGCTGCAGCGTGCAAAACTAAAGAAAGGCACTGCAGCTTTATGCCTGGGTGATACCGCCAAGAATAACCCACACCCAAGAGCCATAATTTTCACTGGCTTCAAACCCATATGGGGAGAGGCACAGGAGGAAGGGCAAAGGAAATTGTGCAAGCCGGTCTGCTGAGAAGAAAAAACAAGCAGCTCAAGAGGAGTGGTGGGGGCGGGCACAAGGGGGAGTGGTGCAGGCGGGCAAAGATTGCACAGGGACACAGAGGAGTGGTGGGGGCGGGCCCACGGAGCTACACACCCAGGCAATGGGGCCTGCCTTGAAGTTGGCCAGGTCCCACAGTTTGAGGTCAATCTTGATGAGAAGTGAACTGCACCTCTCCATAGAGAAGGCATAATTTGCGTTCCCCAGGTGGTTGATGGCCTGTGGGGCCCAACCGGATAAGAATTCAGAGGGGATCAGGCACCCTGATGCCTTGGCATGCTCAGCCATATCTAAAATACGGGGAAGGGGCCTGACAGTCCTAGCAAGCCCACCGGGACCGGTCGATTCCCTTCTTGGGATCTCGCATATACTGCCCTGAGAAGGTGACAATGCATTCATCTATATCAGGAGTGACGGCCACTTTGTCCCCTTGGGCAGGGCGCAGGCACTCTGCCCTAAGGCGGTTATGGACTTCTTTATCCAGCGGTTAACGAAGCTGCCCTGCGACATATGCCTCGATCTTATCCAAGAGAATGCATTCCGAGGAGCGGTGTTGAAAAGGCTCTCTGCGTCCAGCATATCAGATGTAGTCTAGATGGCATCCCCTGTGTGTGATGGGGTGAGGGACGCCAAAGCTGACTCATGCTCCCGCTCTGAGCCGGAGTGTGAAGCTGGCCCCTGTGGGGATGTGGGTGGGCGGGGGGGGGGGGGAGAAGGGGGGGGGGCTGGGGACACCCGAGGGTTGCAACCCCGAAGGGCCGAGATCAGAGGGGGCCCAGGGGCGAAGGCTGCACACAGTCCACAAAGGCCTGCTTCAGCCTGTCAAATGCGCTCAAATCAACTCCAGACAGAGTCCCTCTTGCATTCAGAGAGCAGTGGGGGCTGGTCAGGCTCTCCAAGAGTTAAGAGGGGCACAAGCCCAAGATGGACTTCACTCCCACGCAGGGGTTTAAAGCAGCACTCTGTGAACTGCAAGAGTTTCTTCTCTAGGGGGGCCACCACCAGAGCCACTGCTTTAGTTATGGAGGCATCCATGACTTCACAAAAATGGTCGTCAATGGGGAGGTAGACCATAGTATCCTCCTCCAGGTAGGTCTCTTCAATATCGCTCAGTGACTAATTAGTGTGAGACAAAAATGGGTGGAATCCCAACCAGGATGAGCTCAGGGTCAGTGCAGATCAATGGCAAGAGTAATTAAGCTGGTTTTCCCAGATGATTCCCTGAGGGATTAGAGTGTAGGGGTCTCCCAACTAACTAAGCAAGCCCAGAGGGCCAATAACAGGGCCAGGCCCTGTAGGACATCAAGAGCCTTCTGAAATAACTAGAGCAGACGTACTCGCCTGGGCATGTGTCCTTGAGCAGAATGTCGGGAACGCACTAGGCGCCGAGATTACAGACCCCTTGGGGGTTCGAGGGTGGGGTGGCATGGCGGGGGGTGTAGAAGCTCCAGGCCTGAAGGACGCTAAGCACCTGGCCGTGTGTGCTGTCATTATCAAGTACTTGAATGTGCGCGTCAGCTCAGAGTAGCGAGACACGCTGAGCACGAGTGATTATGCAGCTCCCACTAGAGGCCTGAGGCCAACACTACAATGGCTCCAGGCACTACAGCGCATCAGTCTGACAGTAGCCGCGGAAGAGCGACAAGCGTTCCTGCGGCCACACAATGTAAAGTCAAGCACACAAAATAGCAAATAGACAAATCACCATACACTCCAAAAATGACAGAAATAAGGAGGACAAGTGGCCAGAGGAACTTAACTCGGCTGCTCGAGCAGAGAAGGAAGAGGAGGCTGCAATTGTGACTGGGAAATGAAGTCTGTTACTTTTCTCGCAATGGCGGCTGTATCAATAAAACAAAGAAAGAACAGCGCAATCTTCGCCTCTGGTCGGGGATAGAATTCTATTTGAACATCTATGCGCCTAACACTAACAGCAGGACTCCCCAATGACTCTCGACTGATAATAGGGGGCAACTTCAACCTTCCACTCAACCTCACCATAGACCGCAGTTAGAGAGCCTAATTTAGGCCATCATCATCCCATAGACTACTCAAAAAATGTGTTCTAGCTTCTCTATTGTAGACACATGGCATATTCAGCACCGATATACTAGAGATTATACTTCTCCCCACCCCATCAATCATTCTATAGAATTGATCACATAATAGTAGCTCATAACTAGGCGAGAATTATCTCGGACCCTTCCAACGAACCCAGACTGATCTCAGACCATTCAGTCATTTTGGTTTCATTGGACTGGGCCACAACTCCTCCAAATGACAAGTCTTGGAGACTTAACTCTGACATTTTACAAGATAAAACCCGTTTGCAGGAGAAGATTCGCCATGCTATTAAAAACGCGTTCCTTGAAAAAACCCTGACAATTGTTCCCCCACCCCCAGGTATACAGGGATGCCTTCAAGACCACTATTAGGGGGATTATAATTGACATCAATGCCCATATAAACAAACATGAAAAGTTTGAAAATCTAAATCAAACGGCTAGAACTCAGACATTACTCCGAGAAGGTCATACTCCTTTTGGACACCTTAAACCGGAAAAAATACAAATTAAAAAAACTTCTGAGCACCAGTACTGGCCAATGGGTGGCCACATTTAATTCAATAAAATTGTGTGCTGGTAACACTGCTTATAAAACTTTAGCCCACTACTTAAAAAACAGACAAAACAGCTCATAAATGACTCCTGTCACAGTTATATCTACACTTGGATCCTAATAAAATATCTTGTGTCTTCCTTCACGTCTACAGGACACTGGATGATGAAAATACTGGTTAACTCCTCGGATAGTTTAACATAACAAACTCAATCTACCCAAGATAGATGCCTAGTGCCTGTCCATATTAAATCAGACCATTACAGATTCAGAACAATAAGCCATCAAATCCCTCAAACTTGGGAAGGCCCCTCGGCCTAATGGCCTTATGGTCCAATTCTATAAATCATTCATGGAAGAGCTGTGAAAACTCATATTGAACCTCTTTCATGATTATGCAGAAAATGGACACATCGGGTGGGTGGGGACTATTGCCGAACCAATTATAGCTCTAATACCCAAGGAAGGCAAATACCATACCTTTCCCAAAAATTATAAGCCAATATCGCTCATCAATTTAGATTGCAATCTCTATGCTAAAATCCTGGTTAAAAATATTGAAGCACTATTACTACTTCTGATCGGCCCGTATCAAGCCGGCTTCCTCAAAGGCAGGCTCTCCAATGATAACATTAGGCTGTTAAGCCATGTTTTACAGATGCGGATAACATCCTAATAATAACAGAACATGCACACATTGTTACCCCGATATTATGACTAAAATCAAGGAATACTCTGTGGTTTCGCGTTACACTCTTAAAAAGAATAAATCTTAGGCATGTCCACTGAATATTATCTGCACCAAAGAGGTTCTGGGCAGCTCAGGCTTAGCGAGACAACCCAAAACTGGCCCCACCCGTGCGGCGCACCGGGGGATTGCCCAGTGCCCGCTACGGCCAGTCCGGCCCTGCTAGTGCTCCAAAAAGTTCAAAAATTCCTAGAAGGATGGTCGACAAAATTCCTGACTTGGTGGGGCAAATGTGAATCCATAAAAATGGTTATTACTCAGATTTTTAACTATTCATTAAACATGTCCCCATCCTCAGCTTGGATGAATATTTCTACAACATAGACTGTCTTCTTAACAAATTCATTTGGAATTCTAAAAAACCTTGCTTCTCTCCAAAGAAACTTACCTAAATTTCTAGGCAGTGCTAATCTTGTAGACTTCTGAAAATACCAACTCAACTTTCTGGCCGCCCAAGGTGCGAAATGGCTTGACAATACCCCTGACTTCATACCTCCAAGGCTCTCCTTTGAACAATTGCTAGCAGACCGTCTCCCACTGGTGTCCCTCCTAACAATTTACAAATACCATCTGTCTGACACTCTGCTATGAGCTTGTGAACTCGTACTGATGCAGGAGATGTTGGGTCAGATCTCTCATCTCTTCCCATTGTGCACGTACCCAAAAGAAACCTCCGATCTTCCAACCTCGCACTGGCTGAAACCCCGCACATCCACAGAGCCAGAGCAGGTGGAAGATCCTTCTCTCACATTGCAGCCAAGACCTGGAACGAGCTACCGGCAGACATCAGATGCGCCCCCTCCCTGAACACCTGCAGGAAGACCCTCAAGACCTGGCTCTTCGGCTAAACCGATCTGCGGAACCCCCTCAGCGCCTTGAGACCCTCACGGGTGAGTAGCATGCTTACAATTCCCCGATTGATTGAAAATATAATGCTATAAATTACATGGATAAGTGAAATGTCCTCAACCACAAGAGTGCTGTAGCTGAAGAAATTTCAAGGTGTACAGGCATACGGTCTCTTCAAATCTCAGGTAGAACCGACAACAAAATAGCTCATTGTCAGACATCACCCTGATTGCAATTCACTCTCTACTCTTAGTGGCTGTACGCTCTTGGTTAAAAGTGGGTGAATATTCCAAGGATAAATGGGGCTGTTTCGCAGGAGGGACCTCTTCAGGGGAAAATGATCCCCAATTTTATGTTGTCCAACGGAATCTTCAACTTTGGGACCAGTCTGTCCCAACAGTGACTGTCCCTACTACAACAGTCTGAACTTGTGTGCAATGGAACAGCTGGATATTGAGTAAGGAGGGCAGATTTGAGCTTCCAATGATTATCAAGGGACACATCTTTTAAAGTGGAACACAAGAAGAGTTGTCCTTCCAAACCAACAGGATGACCATTTAGCATAAATTACACACCATATGTAGGTGCTGCAATTGCAGCACTTTCCACTTATCGCCACTGGCCTCGCCAAATGCGCTGTGTGGACAGTGTCGACTGCTGGTCTCCATAGGATGGTGCATTCTTCAGGTTCAGGTCAATACTTGGGCGGGAAAATGCAGAAGGAAAATTCTGGATCCCAGCACCACGAGACACTGCCGCAGGCTTACGTGCTTGGCAGCAGTACATACGACAAGTAAAACCCCACGGAATGGAATAAAACCCATACCTATGATAGGGACACACTGTTTGCCAGAAAATAGTACGGTCCTGGAGGTGGGGACAAAAGCTAAAATATGAGATTTTTTTATAAAGGAATTGCAGACGCTTCTGATAGGGGTGTAATTGCCTATTGTGGCATAAAACAACAAGTATGTTTTGCATACTTCGCCAGATTTGGGTAAACCTTATTGCTGTGGCAGTAAAAATTGGTTAAATTTTAAAACAAAAAATTTCCAAAGCAGGAGACGCAAGTTCAGTAAAACTCAATTTCCAAAATATTTATCTAAACAAATGTTTAGTTAGACCCAACAGCCCTGCAGTTGCAAAGGGAAATTAGATAATTTTCAAGAACAATTTACGAGGTATTAAGCCATTTACTTCCAGATCCAAATGCGAGCTAGAAATATAGAAACATTTTGCTGGGGATTTGTGATAAGGAATGGATGTGTGAAGTCAGGTGTTTAGGCATACACAATCACAGTCCCCAGTACTTCAAATGTAAGTGACATCATCCATGTGAAAAAAATATATCTCACAAAATCCGTGTTCCAACATAAAGCACGTTTGAAGCCACATTAGGAAAACGGGTCAAAAAACCCCAATGTAAATAAAAATGACATACATCACACTAAAACACAGTGGAGTGCTGAGTACTGCTTTCCGCATATGTCCAGACCAGAAGGTTAAACATAAATCCCTGATAGTCAAAGTGTTTTTACCTTCGTCTTCCCTCATAGTGCATTTACCATACATTCAATTGATTTATATGCAGTGTTCAACCATATTTTACAGAACATTAATCGTTTGTCTTTGAGCAAGTTCCTCATACCACAGGAACATTTTTTACCTTCCAGTATATGTGACTTCAGCTCTTTCAACTGTAGGACTAGAGTAAGTAGGTTTACATTAGACGTAAAAAAATTAAATACCTGATGAAATAATTCCATGTCTATTTCAGCTTCTGCCTTCCAGGAGTCTTCATCTGAATCAAGAGGGAAAGGGTATGTCAGCATTTCACATAGTCTCAAATATGTTGCTAAATTGGTACATACAGCTCATTAATTTCTAATTATGATGGTTTTATAGGAGGCACAAATACTACCAATTAGTAAACACCATATCTAGCTTAGTCAATTCGGCAGCATGCTATGAGTAATAAAACCGCGTTTATCATAGACCATTTAGACTAAAGCCACAACCTTTCATTTTGCAGCTGCAATAAATCAGAATTTCTCCCTGCAACACTACTACTCCAGATGAACTACACAGAGACATCTTTTTTATTCATGCACCTGGATCACCTGGACATCAAGATTCAAAGTCCTGGGTTTTTGAACTTTTGTATTACAACCCATTGCTATCAGATGTCAAAGCAACCCACGGCTACAATTCCCAGAATACCATAAGCTTTGATATAAAATCCCAGCACTGGAAACATGGGGTCCAAAGGTAGATGTCAGCCATGTCCCCCGAAAGGGTGGAAGTAAGGATTCTTTTTAATTTTTCCCTCAAGTTGATTCATGGTCACCTTTGAATATCTCTCTAGCTATTAACACCACTTTAAAAAACATATGGTAGCCAAAAAGCGCTGGAGGCACTGGTTCTTTTCTTGAAGAACCAGCACTATTCTCAGTGTTGAGATTAAGCCTTCAGCAATGCTTTGTGAAGCAGTGTCTCCGAGCCCCAATAAGTTTTTCCTAACAGCCCTTTGCATTTTTCCACACTAAGCTTGAGGTTCATGCATGATACTCCAGTTGTACTGTTAAACATCACAGCTAGGTTTTGAAGTCTCAAGTGACAGTGGCTACTACAGTCTAAATCTAGGCTACAAGAAACTGACCGAGCAGACAGCATAAACTTTGGTTATGTCCTTTCAGAGATGGCCTACTGACTAAAGTCATGTAGGGTCTGTTCTGTCCTCCATGATGTCTGGGGCACGGATAAAAGAAGCATATGTCTGTTAGGTTCATGTGTGTTCCTGTTCGGCAAATAATGGAGTCCAGATGACCACGTTTGTGTTGCACAAGATGGTGAGGGAGTGAGGCTGCTAATGTCCACCTTCCTACCCCCCTCCTTAAAACCAGTTCTCTCTTTGAGTGTTGGAAGGATGACCACACAGCCCTTTAATGTAGCTTCACTTTCCCTGTAAGAATTTAACTCTCTCCAACCAAGTCTTGAAAAGAGCATCCAAAAATGCACATGAGCCCACGTAATCAGTGTCAGCAGAGCTGCACAACCTGAACGACAGATGATCATGCCCCAACAACTGAGTGGGCTCAGGAAATTCAAATAATGACGACCACGTGATTAGCCAGGCCCGCCATCAGTGGACCATAGATTCTGCCCCATTTCTACAGTACCTTGATCAAATGAACACAGCTGAACACCAGAATAGGAGAGAAGAAGAAACTAGTGGTAAGAGTAGGACTTATGCTGCATTACAAATTTCCCTCATGAATAATGTAGGTCCAAGAAAGACTTAACAAAAACACCTGGATGAGACCTGGGGATAAAGGAAGAACGTATCTCACAATACAAAATTGTAAAGTGCGCTTGCCAGAAGGAAGTGTATATGACGAGCTGCAATGCATGGCACAAAATATCATCCTTACTCTCCTCTGCATACACAATCACTCAATCCTCTGTCTCCGACAAAAAGTTTGATAACTGTATTTTTATGCTTTGGGATTCTCAATGTCCAACTCAAAACTCTTGCATTTTATCGGTCTTTATTATTTTGCTAAGATCTCACTTCAAGAGAAAGGCCAATCTCCTCCCTCCGATCTTCTAATCTATCATACAAACCCCTCTCAACCCTTCAACCAACAGATATTTAAATATGTAGAGCTCACTTTTAGTGACCTGCCTCTCAGAAGGCAGCCACAGCTTGGTTGCTGGAAAAACAAGCGTGGGGCAATCTCAATGGGCTAAGTGAAAAAAGGCCACCACCAATTCCCAAGGAGAGGCAGAGAGTAAGACTAAACCTGTTTCCAGGAAATTCAGAACCTTCTTCAGTCAAGAAGGGTCAGCCTGCTGTATTCCAGTCCAACCTGGTGCTCTGGAGTGCCCATACCCTACCTCATTGGCAGACCTTAGAAAGTTCAGCAGGCTGTGCTTTTACCCCTGCTTAATCTCTTGCTATCAGCTTAGAAAGGTTGCTTTCATATGGGAACCACTGAAATAATTTTCTTAGCCCTTATGGTTCCAGAGAACAACAAATGAAGCGGTATTCAAGAGTCTTTTTTCCTGGTCAGTAGCCAAGTGACCAATGGAAACCCTGGTATACTTAATCGGTGCACTGGAAAATTTCTACTGCAGTCAGGAGAGATACAGACCAACTATCCTGCTTGGGCCTCTATAGGCACTCTGGCAAGTCACTGCGCAGTAGTATACCAACAAGTACTGGCCTTTTGAAAGCCAGCAATTAAGTCAGTCTCTCCCCGTAACTGGAGGCTGGACACCAAGTCATCCACCCTTTGGACACAACTGGAGAGACCCCCAAGAAGTAGATTTACTTATTGAAGGAGTGGGCACTTTATGTCTGTGGGTGGTGGGTCCTCAGGAAATCTAGGCTATCGTTCTGGGCTTCGTGGCAGATGCATTCCTGAGCACATTCCACGCTCTGAAAGTCAGCTACTGCATACCAAAACATAAATGTTAGGTTTGGCTTTAAAGTGAATGCTGAAAAACACTCAGTAGCATTCAGGAACTGATTAGCTCCAACAAGACCTATGTGCAGCTGAACCTTCCCCATAGGATAGCATTGGCTACAGGGTTCAATGCTAAACTAAAATCTGATGCCCAACGCTGAGAAGAAAACCGTCTGAGGTTGGTTTCCTTGCCAATTAGGTGCAAGGCACTTTTGATTACAATGCTTCAAAGCACTTGTAATTAAACTATTTGCCCACTAAATAACATACAGTTTTGTTATTAAAGTGAAGATCTGATTGGGCGTTCCATTCTGCGTAATCTACCTGTGAATATTGAGTGTCTTAACCTACACCCCATCGTAAAATATGTCCTGACTGTTCGGCCATGCTATTCAAAGACAGTAAAGTGCTAAAAGGAAGTACTTGGTAACCTAGTTTGCATAAAACAATACTATGTCCCAGGACACTAGTATAAACATTACTTTTATAATTCTAGTCAGTACCCTCTGACTGTTCTAGGACCCCAAGAAAATGCCTCACACTCCGAGACACAACTCTCAGCTCATATACACACACACACACACAAACACATCCAAACATCCAATGATTGTCATGCTCTTATTCCCATCTTTACTAAAATGCCTCACCCCATCCTTCCTTTCACCAATTCAACACATTTCAATCATGCGCTTAGAAGTACGAGTTACTTACCTTCGGTAACGATGCATCTGGTAGAGACAATTCTAGCCGCAGATTCCTTCATGTAGAATTATCCCCAGGCGGGAGACTGGATCCGGAAACGTTTTTGCCACAGCATCGCTGCACGCCGGGGGCCACATCACGCGACTCCGCCCAGGCGTCGTCCGCGTACGTGACGTCAGCGAGCTCACATAAGACCCGGCACGCCTACGTCAGATTTCTTCGGAGAACTTTTCCACACCACAACGCAGAACCACCAGATAAAAAACTGTGGAAGCATGGGAACAGTGAGCGAAGAGCAGAAAAATTGGAAAGAAAAGAAGAACAAGCAGAAACCTGTGCAGTCCCCCTGCCAGCACATAGACAACCCCCATCCCTGTGCCCCTGAGGCAAAGAACATGCGTAAAAGTCATGGCACACGCAGTAAACCCACCCCCCCCCCCATCCTGAGCAAGGAATGGGACCAGTCCCAAAACAGACAGGGACAACAAACTTCCAAGCCACCCCAACCTAGAGGGACACCACCCACAAGGGACAAAGGCAAGACATGGCCAGATGACCCTTACCAGAGGATAGCAATGGAAGGAAGGGAGGGGAGGGAGGAAAGGGATAGAAAGCAATCCACCCCCCCACCCCACCCCAAACCTGGAGTAGCCAGAGCAGCAGAGAGCACAGGAACCCCTACCTCCAAAGAACCAAAGGAGGAATGAACCGCCCCCAGACGGAGCCACCCGTCAAGAACAAGGAAGGCACTCACAGGAGACGTCAGCGAGGTCACATAAGACCCGCCCCGGCGCGCCTACGTCAGTTTTCTTCAGTGAACTTTTCCGCACCTCAACGCGGAACACCAGATAAAAAACTGTGGAAGCATGGGACTAGTGTGCGAAGAGCAGAAAAATTGGAAAGAAACTGCGTCTAACACCACCACCAGAGTAGTGTCTGCCAACACCGCAGGACCCAAAGCAGGGAAAGGAGAAAGAGGAAGAACAAGCAGAAACCTGTGCAGTCACCCTGCTAGCACATCGACAGCCACCCATCCCTGTGCTCCGGGGGCAAAGAACATGTGTAAACGCATGGCCCACATCGTACACTCCACCCCTCCCCCCCTCATCCTGAGCAAGGAAAGGGACCAGTCCCAAGACAGACAGGGTCAACAAACTTCCAAGTCACACCCACCCTGGGGGGCAACCACCCACAAAGGACAAGGCAAAACCTGGCCAGAGTACCATTAAGCAGAGGAAGCAATGGAAGAAAGGGAGGGGAGGGGAGGGAGGACGGGAATAGGAAGCAATCCCCCTCAAACCCGGAATAGCCAGAGCAGCACAAGGGAGGCACTCACAGGAGAGACAGCCCCCCACCGGGAGGCGAGTACCGAAGACCAACCGAAGGGTCCTCGCAGAATAGGGGAGGAAGGGCGGGCCATGAAGGAATCTGCGGCTAGAATCGTCTCCACCAGATACATCGTTACCGAAGGTAAGTAACTCGTACATCTAATAGAGACTACTAGCCGCAGATTGCTTCACTTAGAATAGATACCCTAGCGGGAACCCCCACAAGCAGAACCCCACCGACCCCAAGGGGACGTAGGAGGTAAAGAAGGCTGAAGAGGCTCGTACACTCAGAAGAAAAACCAAGGGCAAGGACGGAGAGGCCGAAGCACCCCACTCCCCCACAAGGCAATATAGCTTCCGCCCAACGCCATGACAGGAAAAGCGGAAGAAGAAGAAGAGGGAGGCGTGGCCAAGCACGGAGAGAAGATGGCCGCGTAGTGAGTGAGCTCCGTCACCCTTCTGTCTATCCTGAGGGATTATCCGGTACACAGATTGCCAGGTCTCGACATCGGAGCACTAGCGGAGCCCAGCCCGCTTGCCCCGGCTCCGCGATCGTGTCTGTCGCCTGAGATCTGACACCTCGGAGAGCTGCGGCCGAGCCTAAAACCGGGACCCACTGTGGACTGACCTGCCACGGAGGCGCCTCGGCTACCTCGAGGTGGCGCTGCGGATCGGGCAGCAGCTGCGGTCATCCTTGTGGCCGGAGCGCCCGGTGAGCTTCTGCATCCTGCGGCGGTGGTGGCTTGGGTGTCCCGCTGGCGTACCTGAGAGCCCCCACCCCCTCTGCAACAAACATCGGAGGCAGTTCAACGCGCCGGCCGCGCTGCACTAAAATGGCAGCGGCGCGTCTTCACTGCTGAAATTTGCCCTGCTGATCGCCGCATTAAAGTGATGGCTGCCATTTCTAGTCTGCCGAAAATTGCCCATTGACCCCGGGACAGCAGCACCCCCGACCTGAGGTGTGTTGGTCTGGCGTGCATAATAGCACACACTGCACTGCGGTAAGCGCGCCGGCCGCGAAACAAGGGAGAGCGGAGGCGCGTCCTTGGGGGTGAGGTGTGGTATCTCATGTTATGAGGCATTAAGGGGTTGAAATTCTCATGGTAGAACTTGCTGATGTCATGGACTGTTGTACATTACAATGTTCTGAAAATCTACAGTTATTGGATTGACTGCTGGCTGTTGGATGGGATCTTCTCTATTGAAATAAACTTCCTATCTATCATCAACCTATCTGTCAAGTTTATTGTGCAAGATACTTCACTGGCATAGTCGGCAATGGAATCGCGAGGAGAAGATCTCAACACAAGAGTTATTGAAAAGACTCTTTTCCTCATCTTTGTAAAAAAATAAAAAAAAAAGGAAGAGAAAGCCACAAATTTAATTGGATTGTCGTCATCAAGCATTGAATTGTCGCCATGAAGCGGGCATGATTTCAAGGATTATCTGCTATACTTGGATCAAGGATATCATGGTCTAGGTGGATTGAATTACATCAAGCGGGTTCTCCTTGGCATGTCAGCTGTTTTGTAAGGTGTCTTGAGACACCTTACAAAACAGCCATGAGAATGTCAACCCCTTAATGCCTCATAACATGAGATACCACAGTGAGTTCTCCCATCAGCTGGAATCCTGACATCACTCGACAGCTGTGGGAAGCTGGATTTCGTGCACAGAGCGGGCACAACAAAGCTCTAGGGATCCTACTACCCTGAGCATGTGTCTCTCCTTCCATTGGTGCTCCTCAGCAGCTTGAACCCCGTTACCACTTGCCAGCTGCGGGTGGTTACACCATCTGTGCAAAGCGGTTTCCCTGGTGATCTAGGAGACCCCTTACCCTGAACGCCTGGTGCCCCCTGCGAAGTCTTGCCGGTTGGAGGTCCTGAGGCCGGGGTGGCCGGCTTACGCAAATCCTGAGCCATAGCGCGCCTCGCTAACCTTGATAATAGCCTTCCAGCCTGTCCTTTCGACCGCAGCCCTAGGGGGGGGTGAAAATCGGAAGCGGCCGCAGGGACCCCTACATCTGCAAGACTCGGACCTGAGTTCCGGACCAGCGGTGAGTCACGCGTCGGGGTTGGGTTGGAGCCGGTGTGTTGTTGTGGTGCCCGCCTCCCCCGTCCCACAACTCAAGCCTGCCTAACACTCGCCTTGAACGCTACAATGGAGCGCGTGAAGGGATCTGGGTCCCGGGGGCCAAAACCTATTCAATCTAACAAGCTGGACCGATACATGGTCTCTAAAGAGACACAGCGGGCCAATTGTCAGACGAAATCACAAGTGGTAGCCCAGGGGACGAGGAACAGGAACTTTCCCTCAAACATGTAATGGAAGCCATCTCTGGTGTTAAGACCTCCTTCGAGCACAAAATGGACACTATGGCCATTGACATTAACCTTATCAGGGCGTATATGGGGAAACTAAATGAAAAAGTCAAATAGGTGGAAATAACAGCTACCAGCCTGGTGGGAGACGTCGCGCAGCTACAAAAGGGGGTCCGCGACCTCCAGGACTCTCGTACTTCTACAGACGTTAAGCTGGATGACTATGAAGGCCGCCTACGTCGAAACAACCTCCACATTGTTGGAGTTCCCGAGAAATCGGAAGGGCACACCCCAGACCTCTTTGTTGAGGAACTCATTCTCAACCATTTGGAACCCAACGGCCTCAGTAAATTCTTTGTGATCGAGCGAGCCCACAGGGTCCCGGGCGGCCGACACAAGCCGGGTGCTCTCCCGCGGCCCATGTTGGCTCGGGTCTTAAACTTCCGAGACAGAGACTTTATTCCCCAAAACTCCAGAGCTGGCGCACCCCTCCGGTATGAAAATGAGGACATCTCCTTCTTCCCGGACTTTACTCAAAGAGTGCAGAGGAGATTCCTATCGGTGAAGCGGGACCTGAGAGATAAAGGCCTAAAATACTCTATGCTATTCCTCCGGGTTGAGGCCAACGGAAAAGTGTGTTTTTTTTGACCAGCCGGAGGCAGTGGCGGAGTGGATTGAGTATAGGGGTGCAAGGAGCCCAGCAGATCGTGGAGCCGGGGACACGGCAGGCACTCAGCCGCCCTGATGAAGGAATCTCCATGCAGGCAACTTTCTATAGAACACAATGAAACAGCGGGGTGGGTTGGGGGGAGGGGAATGGCAACTGCGCTTCACTCAAAGGGACTAATAAATTTCTACTGTTTTCAAGTCATTATGGCAATTTATGGTATAACGAAGTGCCTGTGTGGGGCAGGGGTACGGAGCCTGCTATTTTCCCCGTTTTTTCTTCCTTTGAATTTCGTTAGGGCGACAGGCACTCTGCAAGTTTCTAATGGGCAGTTTAGAGCCCAGAGTGCAGGGCAGCAGGGAGGGGGAGGGGGGGGGGGGATGTTGGGATGGGGTTTCGAGTTGGATGGTTTGGTGTTTTTTGTTTCTGATCGGCACAGTACATGAGTGTTTCGGTGAAAGTCCTAATGCAAAGGTTACCGCAGGGGATTGTTAGCGGGTCCATGGTCATGCTGAAGATGATGGGGGATAGGGGTGTAGGGATCCGGAACTGGAGCGTTAGTGGGTCAGGGGATAATGGCAAACGGAGTGTCGTGCTCCAATATATTGAGTATTTCTACAATGATGGGGGATAAGGAGGTTAAAGTTCTAAGTTGGAATGTGAACGGGTTAGGGGATAAAATTAAGCGAAGTACAGTACTCCAACATATTAAGAGGCATTCCCCGGATGTGGTCCTACTGCAGGAAACACACTTAGTTGACAATACCTGCAAAGCAATGCACAGGGGAGGATACAAAATAATTGCTCGTGCAGGATTTACATCAGGTTCCAGGGGTGTGGGCATAATGATGAAAAACACCTTCCCTCTAGCAGGGAGTTCCACCTGGACAGATGATCGCGGCAGATATGTTGGTGTCACTGGGATGTGGGAAGGCCGCTTGATCACTTTTATGTCAGTCTATGTCCCCCCAGGTCTTCAGAATACCATGTTTACTGACCTGGGTACGGTCTTGCTTGCGGTGCCTGAGGGACTTCTGATGCTAGGGGGCAACTTTAACGCAGTCGTCTCTGGGGAGTTGGATAGGTTTCCTCCCCGGGAAATGGGGCGGGCTACCCGCTGGTTACCTGATTTCCTAGAAGCCATGGGCCTGGTGGATAGCTGGAGGCTCTACCACCCAGATCAGATGCAATACATCTTTCACTCTGGAGCTCATAACAGCCTCTCCAGGCTAGACTACTGGCTAGTACCCGCCGCACAAGCCACCTACATACATAACTTTAGCCATTTAGCCAGAGGCATTTCTGATCACTCCCCACTTTGGATCCAACTCCTTCTGAGCCCGGGATCGTCGGGGAGATTGGCCCCAATTAACACCTGGTACCTGCAAAGACCTTCTTAAGACTTTAGACGAATACTTCACCAATAATGTGGGTTCAGTGACTTCCGCCCAGTCTTTGTGGGAAGCGTTTAAGACGGTAATCCGTGGGCAGGCTTTATCGCTTATATCAGGCTCCAAGAAAGATAAACAAAAAGAAATTATTGAACTTGAGACAGAAATCTATAGTCTTGAGGGCGAACTGGAATCGGGGGTGACGCCGGACAAGCTTCATCTACTAAGCTTGAAGCAACATGACTACAATATGCGGGTCACAGATAGGGCCAAGGCCCTTAGCAGAGAGCAACAGGGCAGGCTTTACGATTTGGGAGATAAAGCCGGGAAACTAATTGCCTGGCTAGACAGAAAGGAATGGGTGAGCCGCATTGTTCCGGAGCTTAGAACAGAGGGAGATGTCCTAATCACGGAGCCGCAGGAGATAGTGGACAGATTTGCTGAACACTTTCAAACAGTATATACTACAATATCCCCTCACTCGGAGGCAGATTTGCAGGAACTGCTTCGTGATATCAATCTCCTTTGTCTCTCCCCTGACAACCGAAAATATATGGATAGTCCCCTCACAAAGGATGAGATCGCCCAGGCAATTCGCTCCTTAAACTCTGGAAAAGCACTAGGCCCAAACAGGCTCCCCATTGAACTTTATAAACTCCGGCCAGATAAACTTTCTCCCCACTTAAAGTCAATGTTTGAGGAGTCTAGAGAAGCAGGGGTGTTACCCCGGGAACAAAGGCTGGCCACCATTGTCACCATCCACAAAGAGGGAAAGGTCGCGACGGATTGTGCCTCATACAGGCCCATTTCGCTTTTGAACACAGAGCCCAAAATGTTGGCCAAACTTTTAGCTAATCGGTTGATAAAGGTGATCACAACCCCAATACACCCCGATCAGTCTGGCTTTATGCCCCATAGAAACATCGCCCTTAACCTGCGTAGAGTTCATGGGGTAATAGATAGAGCCCGCACCCTTCAAGAACCAGCGGTGATTGTATCATTGGACGCGACAATGGCGTTTGACACCGTGGAGTGGCCCTATCTGTGGGCAGTTCTGGCTAAGTTTGGGTTTGGTCCGGAATTTATCCAATGGGTACACCTGCTGTACTCCGCACCTCTAGCACAAGTGGTGGTGAACAGGAAGGTGTCAGCCTCATTCCTACTTAGTCGTGGGACGCATCAAGGCTGCCCGTTGTCCCCCCTTCTTTTTTCCCTGGCCTTGGAACCCCTTGCTGCGTGGATTCATTGGGATCCAATGATACGAGGACTGAGGTGGTCCCCCGGGTGGGAAGATCGTATATATCTTTATACGCCGATGACATCTTGCTCTATTTGGCTTCTCCGCAGAAATCCCTAATTGTAGTTCTCGATATTCTGGCAGTCTTTGGGAAGTTATCGGGACTCTCCATAAATTGGGGGAAATCCCTGCTATTTGCTCTTAATGGGAACCCTCCTGTTCCTCCCCGAGGTTGTCAGATACAAATTAATAACAGGGGGTTTAAATATTTGGGGATCTTTGTTTCCCTTGACCCTTCAGTTCGATATGCTCGTAACCTGCTCCCCCCCCCCCCCCTTCAAAAACTCAGAAGTGACATTGCCAATTGGAGGAAGCTCCCCATCTCACTCCTGGGTAGGGCCGTCCTTTTCAAAATGATGGCCCTGCCCAGATTCCTATACGCCCTGCAAAATACATTAGTTCAAGCATCCAAATTCAGGGAAATTGAGGGCCTACAAAGAGACCTACTGTGGGACGGAAGACCTTGAATCGCATTAAACAAGCTAACGTTAAACTGGTACGATGGGGGCATTAGTCTCCCGGATATCAGGTTGTACTACTGGGCCTCCCAATTTGCAGCTATTAACCATGGCATGTTCGGCCGCATAGACGATCTGGGCTACACCAGGGATAAATGGATCCTACCGGGTGGGAACTACAATAGAGCTCTTTATTCTCGTCCCAAGAGATTTCAATTATCAGGCCCCAAAAAACATTCAGTTCAAATTTGGCATGACGCCACAAACTCCCTGGGATGGAGAAACAAGTTAACTTTAGCCACCCCTCTGTGGGAAAACGAAGGGTTTTGACAGGTGGGATCTTATTGGAATTTCTGCTATCAAATATATGTGGGGGATGGGTGAGATAAAGACCTTCGGGGAACTTCAAACTAAATACGAGCTGGCAGACGCGGAGAGTTTCGGCTTTATGCAGGTTCGTCATTCGCTCCAATCCACGTTACCTAGGTGGATAGTTACCCCGGAGGTCTCCCCACTAGAGGACAGTGTTCTGGATGGTCACCTCCCCGAGATAACGATTTCTCTAATATACAAAAGGTTGATTAACCACATGGCGGATCCTCTTCAGTCACTGAGAGAAAAATGGGTGCAAGACGGAATAGAAATGGATGACGAGGACTGGCAATCGGCGATATCCTCCCCCAAAGTAGTGGCGATTTCAGCGCGACTACGGCTGGTTCAATTAAAAATCCTTCACAGAATATATCTATTGGGGCCCCGATTGGTGAGCATGGGGTGGGCTGACACGGGAGAATGCAGGAGACAATGTGGCCTTATCGGCACCTATATGCACACTATCTGGGAATGTGCACATATTAGCTCATATTGGCTTCAGATACACGACACAATCAGTAAGGTGTTACACATCACTCTCCGACCGGAGGCACGGAGATGCCTACTAAACATATGGGAGCCTACAGATTTGAATACCTCGCAGACTCAGTGGGCCACTCTAGGATTCATGTTAGCTAAACGTAATATCGCTCAGCTATGGGGAGCAGCACGCCCGCCCACCCTAGAGGACTGGGAAAGAAATCTCGACTGGCTCGACTGGTGCATGTTCAGATAAAAAACGGTGTATCTGGCAAGGGGATGTCCCAAGAAGTGGTCGCGAGTCTGGGGCCAGTGGAATGGCTATAGAGGGGAGATTTGTGCACCACCCTGTAACAATGATCATGAAGACCCTGACTCCCCGCAACGCTCCTTGATATTGTAATGTATGTATGTCCCTCCGACTGTGTGAAATGTGCTGACTCGCCCGATCCTCTGTAATGTATGATTTGCCGATGATTGTTAATAAAAAGAGATATAAGAATAAAAAAGAAGAAGAAGCAGCAGCCTAGAGGGCCCAAGGAAACGAGGGAAAAGAAGGCGAACCCACACCAGATGGAGAGCAGCCTGCCAGCCAGAACAGCGCCAGCAGTCAAAGCCGCCAGAAACAAGAACCACCTGAGGCCCCAGGAAGGCTGAGTAGGCGACGCCTGGCAAGGGAGAACACAGGATCATCCCAGACCTCAGGACAGGGGCAGGGAGAGGAAGAGATGCCCTGGCACACCACTACGAGTGGCAGTGCACACGACCTCAGGAAGCAAAAGAAACTTACCTAAACGCCATGGAGAACAGGACCCGAAGGCGACCAGAACCCTCTAGCAGAGCGCAAGCTATACGACAGCTACCACTACCCCACACGGGGTACGTGAAGTCCCAAGATATGGGAACCCTCTTTGGAAGAACTTCCGCAGCAGAGGAAAAAAAACAAAAAAGCCACGGGGGAAAAAAACACCCCCGCTGAAGGCTTGACAAGCAGCCCAAGCAAAGCAGAAGGCCCAATCTCAGGGCCAAGTCTGCGCAACAACTCCTGCAGAACCCATACACAATCAACATAAGGGCCGTCCAGCAGCCAACAATGCCAAAGTCCCAAGGAAGGGCGTAAACGGCCAGAAAAACACACTACACAGCCAGAACAACCGGCCAAAGAAGGCCCAGAATCAACCAAACTCAGAAGTCACGGAGGGGACGAAGGAGGAGGAGGATAAGGCGGAGGAGGAGGACGGAGCCCTGCCAAGAGCCTTTGGATGGTGGAGTCGGCTGGAGCATGGAACAACAGGCTGCCATCAAATGGAAGGCCGACAAAGAGCTCCCGAATATTCTCAGGAAATACCCCATCCCGAAGCCAAGGATGGTGATGGAGAGCGACTGAGGAAGCCATGGCCCGGCCCAGCACCTATGAGACGTCCGGAGCAGAGAATAAACGCCGCAAGCTCCCGGCCATCCAATGTATGATGCCGCAAGTCCACCTGACCAGACTCATGGGACGCTGCAGATCCCAGAGACTCAGCCAAGTCCCACAAACAGGAGGAGGCCCTAGCCAGCACACACAAGGTGTTAAGGGCCCGCAGGGCCGCGCTGGTCGAGGCGAATATGTTGCGCCCCCAAGAGTCCAGCCAGCGGGCCTCTTGGGACGGCGGAGTCAACAGTGGCAGCAGGGAGGGGAAAGCAGTCCGCAAAAGGGGGCTGGCGGCTGAGGGGTGAAGGGAAAGACACGCCGGGTCACGCAGCGCCGGGAGTTGCCGGTGCAGAAGATGCTGAGGCACCGGGTCCCCTGAGGCAGGATGCCTCCAAGCCCCCGTCAAGGAAGAAAGGAGCGAACCTTCAAAGGGAAGTAAGATTACCCTCCCACCAGAGCCCTGGTGGAGGACCTCCAATAGATGGCCCGCCTGAAAGTGAGCCACCGGGTCACCTATGCGCAGGATGCCCACAGCTGTGGACACCGTGTGAGCGAAGGCCGCACCCGCCTCCGTAGGGCCCCGCGGTGGAGAAAGCAGCTCCTCTGTGGGCGACGGCTGCAAACTAAGGCGGCGTCCCCGAGGCCAAGCGGGACGGGCAAGGGCCAGACCTGGAAGTCAGAAGGAGCCAAAGAATGAGGGACCTGCCGCTCTTCCGACGAACACCTCTGCCTCAGGAAGGGCGGGGAGCCGCCCTTCGCCGCCGTTGAAAAAGATACCACACGGCGACCAGTCTCCGGGGAGGATGACACCACTATACAGCCTGCCTCCGGAGAAGGTAATCCACATGAGCTCCCCAACCTAACAGGAAGGCAGCTGTTACAAAGAATTGAGCCAGAAAGTCCTGATGAAAAGTAATTCTTTGGAGAAAATTTTCTGCCTTGCACCATCATTTTAGAGATAGTTTTGCAGTGTGTGTGGGGGGTAGAATTAGCTTGCAATCTTAACTGTCAGAAACCTGGCACCACTGATCCTAACGACCCTACTGGAGAGGTCCCATGTGTATATAACCAGGAAGTATGAGGAAAATGCTGAATTCCATAGACAACAGATGTGGTGAGCTGATATTTGGGCCGGTCTTCAAATATTTTGACAGCTCAGAAAGCTAGTCTCTCCTCTGAAGGATATACTTTTGCCACCTGCTATATACTTTTGCCACCTGCTTATCTAGCAACATTAAAAGTAGTGAATGGACTGAACTGGCATTGAAAAAGACTGTGTAGTCGAATCGTAGTGCCAGCCTGTCTAGAATTTTCTTAAAATGTGACTGATGTTAAGACAATTGAAGAGTTTGACCCTCCATGGGTAGTACTGCCAATCATAGCCTGCAGTGTTTCTTTTACTTCTATTCCTTTTCCAGACCTACAGCCTTCATGGTAGCCATCTCAGTATGTATGTATTTGCTGTGTCTTCTCATCAGTGAGCACAACGAAGTGTGGTACTAGAAAAGTTGCACAGTATCTTTGACAGGAGGGTAAACCACTGCAGCATTATGCCTTGACAGGCTGGAGTGAAATCTGTGCGGAAAGGTGAAGTTTCATAAGGACAGAGCATCATTTATTGTAGTAGCGGAGAAGAGGATGCCGGAGATGTGCACAGAGCTATTCTGGTTGCTGTTGAAAAAATTGCAGGTGTCACTGAAACAAAAGGTATGCAGGCTTATGGTGACGGTGTCTGAACGATGATCTAGGAGAAGATGGTATATTCACTGGTGACACACCACAAAAAGAAGAGTATGCACACTCAGAATACATAATCACAGGAATCTTTCTCCATTTAAGCTTTTTAACCCATGCTACATACAGGTACAGCCTGCTCGACATTGTAGGAAGTGTTGAATGTTTCGAAGTGAATCTCTACTTCAATGTCGATAGTCTTGGTGTTTTCACCATCAGTACAGCTCTCAATAACAAAGAGGTGGCATCTGTTCCTGTCCTTGACTAGTAACAATGAAATGTTACATGCCTGGACTACTCTCTGGAGACCTGTGCAAAAGAGAAGCAAGCTCTGGTATAGGCACTCAGCACTCCATGCCCCTCAGAACTCCATGACAAACTCATGCCGCATGTCTGTCTCTGAGAAGTCAGGGAGGTGACTCTGTCCTCTAGGCCCTAGAGGACAGAGTCACCTCCCTGACTTCTCAGGTCCTTCTTGACTGTGGGGAAACTTCTCTGGAAGAGGCGAATCAGAGAGAAAGACTACTGAGAAGACATGAGAATTAGTCTACATCTTCTTTCGAAAAAGAAGCAGTGCATTCACAAAGAGAGAGCACTCTGACGTATAAATATTTTCTGGGAGAAAAGATAAAACTACTCCTGATGTCCAAAGATGGTGAGCGAAGTTTAGCAAATGTTTAGAAAGTTCTTTCTTTCTTTAAATAAAGCTAAAAAGCGCAGAGTTCAGTTCTCCAGAAAGCTTATGCAGCAACGAGAAAAAAAGAAACAGAGGAACTGTCACCGACAGGGAATGATGGGGGTATTGGTAAGGGGTGCTTCCTTAAAGCAGCAATGTCAGTTTCCTGGCCTCTTTAAGCTGTAGTCTATTTAGCAACATTGCCCTCTTTTTACCTTCCTTTCCTGTAGAATTGTTATGTGAAAGAGTAGTTTTTCTTTAATGGTTTTTCAAACTCGTAGTAGGCTCCCTTTAAAACAAAAAAAGAAAACCAAGTGAAAATTGTCCAATATGTCCTTATATAGGCAGGTAAAGTTGTTTTAATTTTAAAAATAAGCACTGGCAAAGCCAGCAGGTCTTGCTTATTTTTCAACGTCCTTAAGACATGTTGTACAGCAGCATGCCTGAAAGTTTAACAAAAAATAAAAAAGCGCTATGATGCAGCTGTGGAAAAATACACGATCTAACAATATGCGTTGGTGGCCCCTACCGGCTCAAATGAAGTACTATATACATATATGTATGACAATATAATAAGGTTTCACGTGTTAGTGTGACTTTTTTTACATTCAAGAGTGAAATTGAATTATCGATTTGCCCCTCTTTTTTCTTCTCTACAATCCAACAAAATTCTTAGAGGGCTACTACAACACATGTGTATCATCCTTCTGAGAAATATAAAAGAGATCTTCTCCAGCTGATTTTAAGGCTGCTATGAGCTAGGAAAGCAACGTTTTTGCTTTGCAATTATCAATTCAAATTTATTTTTAATAGAATTGACCATTCAATTCTTATTTAGTGCCTTGCAAATGGAAGATCACCTGGGTCAGTGCTAAACAGGCCTTTCCATATGCAAGTGGCCCTTTTGGAATGTTCCACAAGCTTTATCCACGACTGTGCCATTATTTAACTTCTATCTGTAATATGCATCTTTCAAGTTACAAATACATGGTGCAAACATTTTTATGTAGACTTTAACTACTCATTAATTCTATGTCAGGACCGGAGGCGAGAATTATGCTGTACTTTATTTCCATTACTCAGCCCTTCATCATTAACAACAAAAACTACAATATCCATCATTTTTGTAGTCCCAATAGTAGTCTCTATCCTCCAATCAGGGATGTCCTTGGTCCCTGAGGGCATGCTGTCACCAACACGCCTCCTCTTTCTTTCCTGCTCAGCCTAAGAAAAGTACAGTTTTTTCCTCTCGCTTAAGGGCGGGTGGCATTCGGTAGCTAAATGTGTATTTTGATGGGTTTTGCCGATGTGTGCCATTGTTTGACCTAATTTAGAGTTTGCTTGTGAGCGCTTGGCGCTCTGGTGGGTTTTCTCGTTTTATTGCCTGTGTGGGTTCTCGTACAATTTTTATTGCTGTTTTTCATGCGTTTGTGTGCGCGAGCGCTGTGCCGTATTTCTCCCTTCTCAGCAGGTTCGGGGCCGAGGGAGTTTCCTCGCTCCACTCGCGGCCCCTCAGTCAGGTGCGTTGCAGCGCAGTACTTGACAGGGGGCGCGTGTCCGCGTCTCTCTGATCTCGGCCGCGCGGTGATCAGAGAGTGCTGACCGTTTGCCCGCGCCGCACGGCCCCCATAGCACTGGAAGCCTTTACGCCTCCAAAATGCAGATCCGTAGTAATCTTTTGGGATCTCCCCTTACGCCCGCATGGCGGGTCGGTACGGCGGCACAGAGAGTTTTGTTTGCAGCTTTAACGCTGCTTCAGCGCATGTTTGGCGCTCGCAAGGAGATCCCGGGGTGGGCCCAGACGCTTCATACCCTTCACAGGCATTGGGGTGAGTCGCCCCTGCGGGCTTACAGCCTAGCGCACACCTAGTGTGCCCAAATCCGTGCTTTGTCACCTTGAAAGTGCACCCTTGCCAGGTAGCTCCGCTACTAGTGCTTAAAGCATTGGGGTTGCTTCTCCTCAGTGGTTACTTCCTACACTTTGACTTCCTCTAACTTCGATAAAATCATGGAGGAGTACACGAAGGAGGAATCAGTTCATGTCATCCCACTGGATGACGAATTTTGTGATGCTGTGGATGCCTCCATCCACAAAACAGTGAATGCGGCCATGGGGCCTTTTGAACAGGGGATTATGCAGTACGCTTTTGCGTTTGAAGCGCAACGCCCTAGCAAACGCAAGAGTTCGTCCATGGTGGACTTGGGCGCCTTTGATCGCCTTAAGAAGGCGTTTTTGACCAGATCGGAAGGCGAGCACTATCCCAGTCCCCCATTTATCCCAGATCTACCACCCTTGCAGGGGGACAACGACGACTATTTCTCCAACGAGTCCGCGGAGGAGGCTGGTCAGTCCAGACCCTGTCACCCCACAGAGCCACAGACGCTCCGGAGGGGGAAGACCAATCAGACATGTTGGTCCCAGAGGACCTTGTTCATCCCCGCTCCTCGGAGTGGGTTCCCTCCACTAAAGTGTCCACGTTTGTGGCGGGGTGCTTTCGCAAGCCCCTTGAGAAAGAAGTGAGGGCCTGCCTAAAGGCTGAGTGCCCGGGCACGGCCCTTCCGGGCAAAGTGGCCTTTACTCCGGAAGTGGACCCTAGAATGGCCACCTTTTTACAAAAATATATTCGGGATCCCAAAAAGGGGATTGACTGAACCTGGCGTTTGTACCAGGATAAGCTCCTGGACATTGCAGGTCCCTTCACGAAGGGCCTGGAGCTCGCAAAAGAGGCCAAGGCGTCCGGTACCCCCCTTTCAGAGGAGATTGTTTCCAGTTGGGCTGAGCACGCGATAGTCTTCTTGAGCAACGCAAACTCTGCCCTTTCGACAGAAAGGAGGCGCTCTTTCCTGATCAAAGTAGACCCAAAGTTGGGGGATCTCGCCACATCAGAGGCTGGAGCAGTGCCACACGGCGGTCTCTTTGGAGAGTCATTTGTTAAGGAACTGACAAAGTTCGTGACCACCTTCACTTTGCTTGATAAAGTGCAACTGTCCATAAAGAGTCTTTAACCCCAAGGTTTTCATCGGTGCCGGCCGAGGGAGGGGGCGCTCGACCAGCCGCTTCTACATGCAAGGCCCTCAATGAGGTAACGGCAGAAAGCAGCAGGACACAGGCCGGCAGGAGTTCTTCCAATCTCGCCGGAGCTCCAGAGGTTGCGGTGGAAGAGGAGGCGGCAGAGGCCACAACGTGCCTAACTCAGGTGAGACTCGCTTCTTTACCCCCCTCTCATGGTGAGCGGCAGGTTGGCTTTTTTCGTAGACAATTGGAAAACGGCCCAGGGGTTCCACATAGAATTTTACGGCTCCCCTGTGCAGGAAGTCTGGCCTAGGCCATTGGTTTTTGCAGAAGATCAGATGTCCCTCATAGACGAGGAAGTGGCAGATCTGCAAAAAGGAGCAGTGCTTCCTACACACCACCATCCCAGGGGGTTCCTGAGCAACATCTTTGTAGTCAACAAGTCAGATGGGGGGCAGCGTCCAGTCATCAACCTAAAGGAATTCAACCAATGGTTGACTTATCGTTATTTCAAGATGGAGAGCATCCATCTGCTGAGACCTCCTTCAACCAAACGATTGGATGGTCCGTCTGGATTTAAAAGATGCGTACTTGGTCGTACCCAGTTTTCCCCCGCACCGTCGCTTCCTGCAGTTTGCGTGGAAAGGTCGGGTGTTTGAATTTGTCTCTCTTCCCTTCGGTCTGTCCTCGGCCTCGTGGTGCTTCACCAAAGTCCTAAAGCCAGTGGTGGAGACTCTGCGGGCCAGGGGGTTTCGACTTATTTATCTGGACGACCTCCTACTTCTGGAACAATGTCCAGTACTGCTCGCAAGCAATTTGCAGGACGCGATGGATCTTCTTTAAAGCTTGGGTTTATTATCAACACCAAGAAGTCGGGTCTGACCCCGTCGCAAAAGTTGACTTTCCTGGGGTTTGTCGTGGACTGTTTCCCGCACCCTGAGCCTGCCCACTCGGAAGATTTCCAAGATCTGCAGGGAAATATGGCGGATGTTGGCGCGGGAGTCAACCTCGCTCCGTCAGGTGGCACGCCTGGTGGGACTCTTAAGTTCCTCAATCCAGGTGATATTCCCGGGGCCGCTTCACTACAGAGCGTTGCAGCGCCTGAAAGCTTCGCACCTCCGCAGGGGACTCCAGTACTCGGACCAAGTCCCACTCACCGACGAAGTTCGGGTGGAGATTACTTGGTGGCTCAATCACAGGGAGGCCTGGAACGGGAAGGCCATTTTCGGGTGCGAAACGGACCTGGTGATAGAGTCCGATGCCAGCATATTGGGCTAGGGTGCTCGCTGCGGGGACTCATTTACAGGCGAAAAATGGTCCGCAGACGAAGGGCAGCTACCTATCAACTGCCTGGAACTGATGGCAGGGTCCTTTGTGATCCAGTGCTGGACGGAGGACAGGGCATCATGCCATGTGTTTCTGAAGATGGACAACATATCGGCAGTCAGATACATCAACCATCTAGCAAAGCACTGGCGAACATGGCCAAGGAATTTTGGACCTTTTGTTTGTCCCACAAAGTCTCAGTGAGGGCAGAATACCTCCCGGGGAATCCTATGTCATAGCGGATTGGAGCTTCAGGAGTTGGCTGGACATGAGTCTCTGGCAGTTAGATCCTCCGACCTTTCAGCGTCTTCACAACCTGTGGGGTCCCTTTTCGGTGGACCTCTTTGCCTCCCGGTTGGACCATCAACTTCCGCGTTTCTTCAGCTGGAAGCCAGATCCCCTAGCGGCGGCGACGGATGCGTTTCTCCAAGACTGGTCCAGAGAGGAGGGATATGCCTTTACCCCATTCGCCATGATAATGCAGCTGACGAACCAGGTTCGGAGGCAACGGGCGAGATTGACTCATAACCCCTTGCTGGAGGTCTCAAGTCTGGTTTCCAGTTCTTCTGGAACTTTCTTGAGATTCTCCAATCCTTCTACCCCACGATCCTGGTCTCCTGAGGAATCCCCAGGGCGACTCTCTTCCTCTAGTCCAACAGGGTCGTATGCCCTTGATAGCATGGCGGATTTCGGGCATCGGTGGAGAATCTCTGGCCTATCGACAGCAGCTCAAGCTTTACTGGGAGCAGCCTGGGCGGACAGCACTACCAAGCGTTACAAATCTGCATGGACCAGGTGGGTCCGTTGGTGTGTTCGGGGAGGTTATGATCCCTTGGGGTGCGAAGTGGTGACAATTATGAACTTCCTTGCCTCGCTGGCGACGCAGGGCCTGGCATACCACACCATTAACTCTTATAGATCGGCGATCTCAGCGGGGCATCTCTCGGTCGATGGACACCCGGTAGGAGAGCATCCTCTGGTGTGCAAATTGTTACGGGTGTCCGTCTTTCGCTCCCACCAGAGCCCTGGTATTCTTCTTTGTGGGTGTTAACAAGGTTCTGCAACTTTTCCAATCCTAGCAGTCTAATAGGTATCTTTCCCGCAAAGAGCTGTCGGCGAAGTTGGCCATGCTTCTTTGTCGATTATCCTGTCGACGCATGTCGGATGTCAGGGCACTGGACATCGCTAACTGTATTTTTGCCCCGGAGGGGGTTACCTTCCACGTTATGCGCAGGACTAAGTCGGATTCTAGGATCATTTCCTACCCTGCTTTTGACAAATCCCGAAGCTGTGTGTGGTTCGATGCCTCAAGGAATATGAAGCCATGACAGCAGAGTTTCGCCCTCCGGGTGAGCACCAGCTTCTCATTTCCCTACGAAAACTTTTCAAGGCGGTTTCACCACCAACAATCGCTCGCTGGATCAGATGGGTGATGCAAGAGGCAGGTATCAATACCTCGCAGTTTGGTGCACACTCAGTAAGGGGGGCGATGGCCTCCAAAGCTTTCGCCTTGGGCGCTAGATTAGAGGACATTCTCAATGCTGCAGATTGGTCCTCAGACTCAATGTTCAAAAGGTTTTACTTTAAACCGGTTGTGAATATGGCGTTGTTGGTGGTGGATAAGCTTTGAACGAGCATAATCCTCGCCTCCGGTCCTGACATAGAATGAAAAAGTTCCTAGTAACCATGACGGAAAGTTTCAATTCTATTGCGGAGGCGAGATTTATTCCCGCCAGAGGCTTGTGGAGACCGCGCCCTACCCTTTTGGAGTTATCTTTATGCTGGCTGATCCTCTCACCGTATGGGATAAGTATAACTTTTGGGCATCTGTATTGCAGCTCTGATATTGTCTGCTTTTATCCTGTTATGTTCTGGATGTGGTGTTACCTTTTACGATACAATGATAGTTTCATTAATTTCTTTGGCTTCTCCTAGGATCTGAAGGCTCCAAAATGGATTAGTCTTCTCTTGGCGGCTGGATGATCGCAGTCAAGAAAGAGGAGGAGTGTTGGTGACAGCATGCCCTCAGGGACCAAGGACATCCCTGATTGGAGGATAGAGACTACCATTGGGACTACAAAAACGATGGATATTGTATTTTTTGTTGTTAATGTTGAAGTGCTGAGTTATGGAAATAAAGAAAGTACAGCCTAATCCTCGCGTCCGCGTCCTTAATAGAATTGAAACTTTCCGTCATGGTTACTAGGAAATATTTCATTCTTCGTCTAAATGGAGCATAGTCCTTGGAACATCTTGTGGTGGATGTCGGAAAGCTTTATGTAGCGCAACCTGATCAAATCAAAGATCCCGAATTCCTCACAAACTACCCTTTATGGGATCCTGATTTTGCCCTCTTTTATGGGGCTCTGACTGGCCCGTTCCAATGCACTATGCTACCACAGCTTTTTAGCGGATTTAAACATTTGAAAAGTCCTCAGATTAACACACTGATCAGATGAACAAAGCTTAAGAGCATACACCCTTCCCTCTCTCTCTCCACATCAAAGAAGCTAAGGTCTTTATTATCAACTTGACAACAGGATTATCTTTAATGAAGCAGGGCCAACATTTGCAATCAAACATAAGGTTAGCCTGCCAATAGCAGGTGAGACATAAGATTTGCCAGCATTATTTTTAAACTAATGAATGCGTTTATGGTTTGTGCCATCTTCACTGGATTCCATCTGGAAGGGTACTTCCTTAAAGTGATTAGGCATTCTGCAGCATGCATTCTACAAAGCAGGAACTATTTTAATGGATTTTTTCAACATATGCCACAATGCAATAAGACCTGCTTCCAGGACCAGATGTCTATACCATGTCACCATAAAATGCAAAAGGCTAAGAAGCCTATACTTTTGGAAGCAAGTGATCCACCTCTGTAGTTCTATTCTACATACCTTTCAAGGAACATAACAGCTGGACTTAGCAAATGAGAAAATAGCAAGAGAGCCATGTAGCTGTTGAAAATCGCCAAATTCAAGAACAGATAGTTAAAGAGCCTTTCATAACATACCTGAGCTGCTTGCACTGACCTGAGATGCTTTCTTGGAAAAGGACTTTCGCTCCCTTCAAAAAGTTTTTGCCAATTAGGAAAACTTCCTCCCCTCCCTTCACAGAGCAGTTATGGAGGCTCTTCTTCAGAATTTCCGGCAATCCAGCAGGCTGAGCTATGAGGATGGAAAAACTACAATTCAGACACACAAAAGCCAATTTGTAAAGCAGCGTGGTCATGTATGAGCCCGCATACTAAATAATCTTGCTGTAATAGCAGTACTTCAGGGAGGGCATCATACACAGAATGGCATGCTTGCAATGACTTAAGAAACACCTTTTTTATTTATTTTTGAAATACACAAAATCATCGAGCAAATTGCGCATATAAATATGAGCAATCGGAAATGTACTGGATAACAATGCCAGCCAACACTGCCATCTTGGTTACTTTTTGAATACAAATGCTTCCCTATAGAAAAGGAGAGCATGATCAAGTAAAGTGCTATACAAAAATTAAAGATGGAAAACCATATCTGGTTGACCCATGTTGACACAATGGGAAACATGCTGCAAATATTTCTCATGAATTTCTTAACTGGCTTCCGTGTAAGCAGATAAGCAGCAAAAAGATCAAATTATAAAGTCTACAAATACACAATTAAATATCCTGGTACAATGACACAAAGGGAACTAAATCAGAAATTAAACATTTCTTAGTAAAGAACTGTAATTTTGGTAAGGGTAGTAAGGGAGCAGAGATCACTAAGAAAATAGTTTACATTTTAGCAGCCTGGAAAGAGAAGGAGTGACCCAGTTGATAAGACTTTTTGATGACTTTTTTTGCATATTTATAATACATTTTGAGGCAGCCTGAACGTTTCAACTAGTATACAGTGAAAAAGGTTTACCAGTAAACGGGGGACATTGGTGAGATTTATGGTTTAAATCATTTAATTCCAACTTAACACAGATAGCTCTCTTAACAGATGTCACAGTAAGAAAAATATGAACTCTCCTTTTACCTGTAATGTAAATATTCAAAAGATATTAATGTAGATCCAAATGTGCAGCATAATTCTAATCCCTCATTATTCTATTCAGTTTTCCCTTACGGATTCCAAAAGGGAAAGTAGAGGAAGCAAAAAGATAGAAGAAAATTGGGTAAATCTCTTTACACTAATAATTATAGCACGTAGGGACATTTGCATTAAATGGATATCCAATGCTTTACCTACTTGCACGGAATGGGTTAATTCGGCAAAATAAAACAATTCTGTTGCCACAATCATCTCAGAACCTCTGCCACAAAATTTTCTGAATCTCTGGCCCCTCCTGTGACAGTTTTGCTCTACTACTTCTAGACCTGCAGTTGGGATAGGTTCTGGGCCTCATGATCCTACTGCTGACCATAACACAGACAGCTAACCTCATTAGAAATTTTATAAACCAAATATGTTATTGTTTTTCATATAATACAACATTAACATTAAGGTACGCAGTGCAATCACAGTATCAAAATTCATCTGAGAAGGCAGTACACATCACATCCATAAGACTTTAATAGTCCCACCATCATCCCAAAATCTTGCAGTACTCACGTGGGCATCCTCTGATCTTGTAAATGGACTCCTCCATTTTCGCGAGAGAATTAACAGCTCACCTAGAGCCATTTTGGCATCCTGCCACTCATTTTTGTCCGTGAGACGTCAAACCAGTTTTTAAGCGCCATGAATGAATCACAGGCATTAATAATTTGGGTTTATATATATGCTATTCCATCCCCCAAATCCTCAGTGGGTCCAGGGTGACTTCGGCCTCTAGCAGGATGTACTTTCAGGGGGATCTTAAAAGGACGTCTGATGATAGGCCAGTGCATGTTACATCTGCCAGTATTAACAGAAGTGGGTTTGGTGCAGGTCGAATAATTTTAGTTTTTTACTCCTCATATACAACAATATGCAGGAGGGTACGTTCTGAGAGCCACCGGGTAGATTAAAACCACAGAGGGATTTGACCTTATTCATTTAGCCTCCTTCAAACATTTATTGGAGGGTTTGCTTGAGCTGCTGCTTAACTTCTCTTGTGATGATGTTTGTCTTCAGTCCTTGGACTACTTACATTCGTTTACCAAACCTTGCTGACCTTTTTTTCACCCCCCATTCCTACTTAGGGCACTGTCATATCGAGGGAGAGAGAAGGGGTTCCCACATTTTTACCCTCTTTACTGAACCATTTTAGCAATCCTTCCTGCCAATATACGTTGCAGGCTTAACCCATTCCGTGCAAGTAGGTAAAGCATTGCATATCCATTTAATGCAAATGTAACCATCATGCTATAATTATTAGTTTAAAGAGGTTTACCCAATTTTTGATTTAGCCCTCCCCCTTCTAAAATCCCAACAATAATCAAAGCAGGATTACCTATTTTTCTCTTTTCATTGTTTCCGTTAATATCTTACTCACTTCATGCCAGAAGAGTTGGATTCATGGACATTGCCAGGCTGATATAATTTTGGATGATCTGGAGCATCTTCATTTGTTTACCCTGCCAAATGTTCCCCAGCTTGGAAATCCCGATGAGGTCCTAGCGCTCAAACTCTTCGAATCGGGCATTATGAATAAGACATGACCCCAGCCAAAGCAGAGCGTCAAGTGTGTGTGTTTTTTTTCTTTAAATCCCATCCTATGGAGAGTCGAGTGCCAGCTAAGATGGGCAACCTTTGTTACCACCGGGAGTGAGTATGTAAGAGGGTCCTCCCATACATTAAGCCAAGTATGTGGTCTCGACCCACTAGGGACATTTCTGTAAGAAATGCTGGATCCTTTATACTCCCTGGTGCTATCAATCATTCAGCACAAGGATTTATGAGGCCCAGTAATAGAGACGGGTGTCGGCATTAGCCATTACGGCATTAATAGGCGGATTGGGTGCATTTGTCAAACAATATGCTGGGTCTGTTTTAACCAAATAAAGGAACGTGCTCTGGATCTCAGGTCTGTAAACCAACCCCGGGGGATTGCTGGGGAAAATTCTGTAATATATACAGGAACTGTGGCAAAACTATCATTTTGAAAGGGGCTACCCTCCCAAGGATATGGAGCTAAAGATTGGATTACCAGTTTTAATGTCCGGGCTAACAGTAGGTATAGGTTTAAGGTCCATGTAAGTCAGGTTCAAAGGCAACATGTATGTCTAATTAATTGGAACTTAGTTCGTAAATGCAAAGACAGGGGTGCCATATTATGGTCTACTCAACCCCTTGATTAGTGGAGGCGACTTGTGGCTTTTTCTTATAGCCTAGCATGTTGATCAGTCGGGGTCCTGTATCGGGGGGTCGGGAGGCAAATAGGAGAACAATTTGCGTAAAGTGCAATGCAGCCTTCCAAGTCTTGTCTAAAGAAACCTTCACACCTGGGCAACCCACCTAACCCACACCACCAGAGGCTCCATCCCCAAAGAAAAATGGAGTGGTGATGAGGGGAGGCTTTCTAGTCCCTCTGTGAATCTGAAATGGGGGTGATAGTGTGCAGTTTACTTTCAACTGGGTCTGGGGTTGAGCGTACAGCACTTTGACAAAGGATTAAAATAGGGGATCAAACCCCATATATGTAATTAAATGCATTTTCAAGATCTATGAGCATTATGAATCTAGATTCCAAGAGCTCATGAACTTGCGCCAGATTGACAAGTACTATGTGGATGTAGCGTTGGCTACTACGATGTGGAGATGAAGCCACATGCCTCTGGGTGGACAAGGGAAGGGACCACTTGTGAAAGCCTTAGAGCCAAGAACCGGGTGCATATTTTAATCTCCGCATTTAGGAGGAGCATTGGATAGGAAGAGGGGCAGAATCGATTGATTTACTACAGTATTCGAGTGGGAACCCATCTAGTCGTTTCGCCTGGCTTCAAACCAGAAAAGGCTGCCTTGATCTCCTTCACTGTGATAGGTTGTTCCAATGCATCTCTATGTAGCTTGTTGAGTGTCTTTAGGGGAGGTTATCAATAAAGGGTGGTGGAACGTTCACTTGGGTAATCGCCACCACTGTGCATAGAGGTTTCACCGTTAAGCGGAAATGGCAGAGGAGATCGCCACAGCTGTGTTGAGCCCTTTCCCATCTGAGTCACTATGATGAGGATCACCATGGAAGTGACCTCCAGTTGACAACCAATAGAGCAATTTATTGTATTTTCTGCCAATTTGTAAACCTGCCTGTTAAAAGCAATCCAACACTGCCTAGCATCAACCAAGTGAAGTTGTCACAAGGAGGCCTGATAGTTTTTTAGCTGGAGCCCATCCTCACAAATTCTTGCTTCTAGATTGAAGACAAGTTGGACTTTTTCCTTCTTTTTTCTTCATAATAATTCTTTGGCTTTGACGCATAGGGTGACTTTCCCAGCAACCCACAGAGTTTCTTGGGACTATACTGAGCCCTTGCTAAGCTGAAAATAAGATTTAAGTTCCTGTGCTGGAAATTGAGAAAACTTTGCATCAGACACCAAGCATTAGGATTGCACATGCGGCGTTCAACAGCCCTAATGGGCCTGATTTTGACTGCCACTGTAGAGAGGTTGAATATACCCAGGGGTGGAATGTATGCTGCCATCTTGCAGAGCATGTCAACGGCTGGCAGAAAGAGGAAATCAATTCTAGACATAGTTTTGTTTTGTTAGCATCTGATCAATGGGTTTATTCTTTGGCATAGGGATGCCATGCCCTCCACACATCACATAATGCCAAGGAGGACATCCAATCAGTCAATACGACAATCCCATGTGGCTTTGGGGCTCTAAACCTATTGAGTCGAGCACTGGGTGTAATATTGCGTTAAAATCTCCCCACGTGATGGTTAGGCGTTGTGGAAGTTCAAATATCACTGCTCTAAGTTTATCAAGCGTTGACTTGGAAAGCTGGGGAGAAATATATAGGGGCTCATAATTATATACTGCTTCCCCTTCAGCCAACCTCCCACTGGCACAAACTTTGAAAGAGACCAGTAGTAAACTGAGAAAGCAACAGTGGGCTAAAGAACAATGGATTTAACCCAGATCTTTTGACTGGGGGAGAATGTTTGCATTGTCAGCATTCCATCCATCATTTGTTTGCTGTAACACAGAGTGTCAGCCAGGCATCATGTACGGAGGAGATAGCCGCAGCACCAGCCCATTTGCACCGTGTTCTCCCAGTCAAACCGCAGGCAGCACAAATAGCTGTGCAGGGTCACCACTGTGCAGGAGACAGTAAGTAACCACAGATTTGATTCATGTGTACGATACCTCAACAGTTTTGAAAAAGATGACCCAGCGTGAGGGATGGAGGCAGAGAAGTCAAATGTGTCCCCCCCAGTCTGAAATCCCAGGCGGGATGTCCAGGCCTCCCTAGGCAAGGCAGGATTACTTTAAGAGATGCTAGGAGGACTGGCCAATTGTGTTCCCACTGTTGGATGTAAGACGTTAATCAGGTATGTAATACAAAGTATTTGATGCATAGATATATATATCCCCTCATCAAAACCCAATTAACTTCCTAAGTCTACCATCCCCATAGCATTAAAAACCCGATAACTCAGTTTACATCCGCCCTCTGCTAAGCCCTAAAACCCCCACCGATTCTCTCCTCTTAACCTCTTCAGTGCCCCGCCCTTTCCCCGCCCTGTGCCGGGCGTTGCATTAGCGGGCGGGGTTCATGACGAGATAGTCTCGTCATGGGCACAGCGCAACCGCGCTCCATGACGAGACCATCTCGTCATGGGCACTGAAGGGGTTAACCCTAAAAATCTGTCAATGCCTTGACATCTACCTGTCCTTTAAACCCCTTACCTCTACCCGACCCTAATCCCTATTAACTCCTATACCTGCCTTTGCCTCTACCCTTTCCTAAATCCTAAAAAAAACCCTTCCTATTTATCCCTCAATCCTTAACCCTAAAACCACTTATAATCTCTTACCCCTACCCAACCCATTAAATCAATTTTTTAAATTAATATTTTATTTTGTGTGTATGTATGTGTATATATTTATTTATTGACTTCAAAGCATTCACAAATTTCCAGCGCGCAGCAAGAATGAATGCACAAACTCCTCTTCGTTAGTGAATAGGTGAATAGAGTTATTTTATTGTTTACTCCCTTCTGCCTGCCATGAAGCGTTTCGGCCGGTAAAACGGCCTTGATCACACATATATATATATATATATATGCATATATCAGTTTCCCTGTTACCGCCTTTCAGTCGCCGCTCTCTTGCATGGAGGTTGCAGCAACTTCCGAGGGTGGTCTCGAGCTGCTCTACACACCTCCCAGAAGGAATCGTTGTGCACTCAGGAGTCTTGTTAACCCCTTCGCTGCGGCGCAAATTCCGCCGCGGCGCTGGGGGGGTGCGGGGTGAGCGCGGCGCCACCATGCTCGTGACGGAACCACGCTGTCATGAGTCACGAGCGAGCTGTGCTCATGACGGAGTGGTTCCGTCACGACTCCGCCCACTCTCTATTTCGCCTGCACAGGCGGGGAATCAGTGCCGCGTGGGAGGACGGCAGCAGCATGACGGAACAACTCAGTCATGAGCACACGCCGCACGTGACTCATGACGGCGTGGTTCGGTCATGGGCACGCAAGGGATTAAGTGCAATTTATTATGTATTTTTTATTTTTTATTTATTTTGAAGGTTTTATATAGCACTGGCTAGACCCAGAGGTATCAGAGCGCTTTACAAGATAAGGATAGTATAAGGCACATAGGGTATAAAAGCATATGAAAGGTAGCGCAACAAAAATTTGAAATATACAAAGTACAAACATCATGATCATTCTACAAATCAAGATAAACAGGGGCAGGAGCTATACATTTAAGTAATTAGGTAAATGGTGAACAGGGTATATATTACTGAACAAGTATAGTATGATTGATAAGAAATCAGGAGTAGGACATAAGTTAGGAACCCCAATAATAATTAAGATGGGTTTTGAGTTTTTTTTTTTAAACTAGCATAGGAGGGATTACAGCGCAGGTTTTTTGGGAGGGCATTCCAGATAATGGGGACATTGCCAGAGAAGGAGCGAGATTGTGTGGCTTTCTTTTTATGCAGAGGTAGGATTAGGAGTAGGGTGTTGATGCTTCTCAGAGGTCGAGTGGAGCCCGCAATGTGGAGTTTCTTTGAGAGGTACTGCAGAGTGTTTTGGTGGAGGACTTTATGAGTAATGCAGGCGGTTTTGTAGGCAGATCTGCCTTCGATAGGGAGTCATTTAAGAGATTTGAGAGCCGGGGATATATGATCGAAGCGTTTGCAGTCCGTGATGAGCCTGGCAGCAAGGTTGAGCACAGCTTTGATTGGAGCTAGGTGTACCATGGGGATTCCATTAAGGATGGCAATACCATAATCAATACGTGACAGAACAAGAGACTGAACTACGAGTTTGAAATCATCAGTGGGTATGAATGGTTTGATTTTCTTGAGGTGACCGAGAGTGAAGAGGGCTCCTTTGGCAGAATTTTTGATGTGAACATTAAGGGTTGGGGTGTTGTCGATAGTGATGCCAAGAGATTTGACGGAGTTGGACAGGGTGAGTGAGCAATTGAGTGCATTTAGGTACGAGATCCAAGATTGAACGGGTAGAGGGTTATTTTTGGGGGAGAAGAGAATGATTTCGGTTTTGTTTGAGATGATTGGAATGGAACCAGATTTGGATCTTGGTAAGGGTGTTCAGGTGTAAGATATCAGCATGAGTTTTAATCTTGTAATAGATTTGGGTGTCATCGGCGTAGAGGTGGTAATTTATGCCTGCTTGGTTAAGAATGAGGGTGAGGGGTTCCATAAAGAGGTTAAAGAGGAAGGGAGAGAGAATAGATCCTTGGGGGACTCCAAGGGAGACAGGAGTGGGGGGTAGAGAGACAGTTTAGAATTTTGATTTGCTGAGTACGGTGTTGTAGATAAGAGATGAACCATTTGTAGGCGGTGCCATTAAGGACGAAATGGGTCCTAAGCACATTAAGTAGGGCTGAATGGTTGACTGTATCGAATGCTGCGGAGAGATCAAGAAGTATAAGAAGGCAGGTCTCGCCATTGTCAAGTGATTGATGGATGTCATCTATGACATTGAGCATTGCCGTTTCGATGCTTCAGCCTTTTCTGAAGCCAGATTGAAAGGGGTCGAGAAGGTTGAAATTTTCTATGTGTTTGTCTAGTTGTAGTAGGACACATTTTTCAAGTACCTTTGAGAGAAGGGGGAGGTTAGTGATGGGGCGGAGATTATTTAGGTCATTGGGATCAGCATTGGGGTTTTTGATTATGGGTGAGATTTGACCAAGCTGAAGGGAGGTGGGGACACAGCCCGTGGATAGAGAGGTGTTGATGATTTTGGTCCAGAATGGGGTGATGATGTGCTTAAGGTCAGGGACAAGGTTGGAGGGTATTGGGTCTTTTGTGTGGGATGATGGTTTTAGATTGCCAATTATATAGAGAACTTCAAGCTCAGTGACGGGGGGAAAGTTGAGCAAGGAGGCATTGTTCTTAAGTTGAGATTTAGGAGAGTTGGTTACTGGAGATGTGGAAGGTGAGAGGCCTGTGGAGTGGTGGGGGGGTATGGAAATGGGTGGGTGAGGAGGCTCGCTGGGGAGCGGTAGGATAGAGGGCAGAGGAGAGAAAGTGTCGTCTGGAAGGGGGGATGTGGAGTAGGCATTAGAGGTGAGGACAAGATTGGATTGGGAGTTGGAGGATAGTTGTGTGGGAAGGAAAGACTGATCAATTTTGGGAATTTTTTCCGAGAAGAAGTGGGCAATTTCTTCACATCTGTCTGATGAGGCGGTCATATTTGGAGGTGCGGGGGAAGTTTGGTTTCGGATGATTTTGAAGAGTTCCCTGGGTCTGTTTTTGGCACGATCAAGTTGAGTGCGGAAGAAGGATGCCTTTTCTTTGAGGATGTGTTTTTTGTAAGTGGATCTAGCACATCTGAGAAGTGCAAGATAGGAGGGTGAGGGATGGTGTCTCCAGGTTCTTTCCGACAGTCTAAGTGCCCGTCTTTCATTATTTATCTCTGTATTAAACCAAGAGTTTGAGGGGGTGTTTCTTTGGTTTTTGAATTTAGGCGGGGCCAGTTGGTCAAGAATATCTGTAACAGTATTGCTAAATAGTTCAGTGAGCTCATTCACATTTTGTGAGGGGGGAATGAGAAGAATTTGAGCTTGGAGTTTCAATTGTAGAACACCTGGGAGGATGCCTTTTAGGTTTCTGGTCAATTTCTTAGGTCTGATAGTTTTAGGGGCAGGGAGGTTTGCTGAGGTAGCAATGGTGAACAGTATAAGGTGATGTTCGGACCAGTCAGTGGGGGTGATATTGGAAACGGAGGTCAGGTTTACGTTGGACAGAATGACGTCAAGTATGGATCCTTTAGTGTGAGTTGGAGATTGGCATAGTTGTTTGAGTTCGCTGATTTCAAGAAGTGTAGTGAGGAGGGAGATGGTGGGGTCATTGGTATCATTCCAATGGAGGTTAAGATCCCCAAGAAAGAGATTTTTTGAGTTGGATAATGCTGATTGCGCCAGTAGATCCGATAAGTCCTCAATGAAGGGCTGTGGTGGTCCCGGGCGGCGCTAAATGTTGTGTAGACGAATTGGGAGGGAGTTTTGAGTTAACAGTTCGGCTTCCAGGTATTCGCATGAGGAGTAGCCTGGGTTAGTGACAAGGGAAATCTGAAGTTCCTTTTTGAAGATAATGGCTAGCCCTCCCCCAACTCTGTTAGGTCTGTCTTTTCTAAGAATAGAGTATCCCGGGGGTCATTAAGCCAGGTTTCAGTGAGGAATGCAATATCAATGGATTCACTCAGGATGGTTTCCGAGATTTCCGTGGCGTGTAGGACCGCGGAGCGAAAGTTAACTAGCATGCACTTCAGTGGTGTGGGGTTGGGTATGGAAGGTGGGCAAGAGTGGATCAGGGTAAGTTGGGGTGGTGGTCTGGGGGAAGTGGGGGTTCTATTTGTCCCTATGATAACAGGGATGGGGGCATAGGAGAGTGGAGGGTTGGTGGTTGGCAGATTAGGCAGGTAGAGTTACATAGGTCGGCGAGGTCGGACGGGGAGAGATGGTTCGAGGTGCGGAGAGGTCTATGCTTACGGCATCGAAGAGGGAGCGATCTCCAAAGGTTGTGTTTGTTATTGGGGATGTTTGAGGGAGGAAGGATGGTGGTTTTATGGTGGGGGAGGGTCCTGGTGCTGTGGAAGAAGAAATCTTTTCTGAGTCGGGCAAATTCCGTGGTTAAATTAGATATGTCAAATTCAATGTTGTATAGGATCTGGGTAATTGAGGAGAGGGGAGGTATCGGGAGTGCGTAGTCTGTGGTATTTGCAGAGGGTGGATTAATGTGTGAGGAGGGAGATGTGGTAGATGGTGTGGGGTGAGGGGTGACGGGGCTGGGAGGAGTGAGGGGTTCGGAAGTTAAAGTAGGTAGGACGGGTACAATGTTGTGTAGCCTCGGGGTATTCCGGGTACAAGGAAGGTATGAAGGGGCGTAGGAGATGGGAGGAGAATGGTCTGGGGATAGGGAGTGGTCGTGATTAGTAGCGGATGGAGGCCTGCTGTGTGAGGGGGGAGATAGGGTAGTAGGTATGGAGTGATGGGTGGCGGAGCTGTTAAGTGAGAGTGGAGGGGTTAGGTTATACAGGGGGCAGAAATCTTCAGGTGATGTGGTCAGAGAGGATAAAAGGGCATGAAGCGAGTGAGAAACAAATATATTGGTGTGATGGGGATGTGTGATTATTGAGGGTTGGGGTGAGGGGGTGTGAGGGAGATGGGTGTTTTTTGGGGGTTGAGGTGAGGGGTTGGGGTTTGGGTAGGTAGAGACTGAGGGGGAGGGTAGAGAGGAAGGGGAGGAGCAGGGGGTATACGGGATTGGTAGGAGTAGGGAAGTGAGGAGTTGTGATAGGTGATTGCGGGGAAAAGACGGTGGAGTAAGCGAGTGGTTGGGTCATGGGGAGGGAGGTTTGGGGGACAGGGGGAGGGTGGGTCATGGAAGGGGAATGATATGTAGGTGACAGGAGTTTGGGGCTACCGTTATTCAAGGAGGGGTCCGAGGAGTAAGGGTTAAGGGGGTTAGGGGGGGAGAGAGGGAGATAAGTGGGGGATGAGAAGTAGGTAATTGGGGATGGGGGTAGTCGTTATCAATAGGGGGGTCCAGGGAGGAGATGGTGAGGTCAATTTTTGGAGGTTGAGAGTGGAGGGAGGAAGAGGTTGGAGGAGTTCTGTTCGTTTGGGGAGGAGGAGTGTTAGGCGCTGAGTGGTTAAGGAGGAGAGACATAGTGCTAAAGTGGTGTTTAAAGATAGAGAGGTGGGATGGCGAGGCTAGTATGAGGATGTTACCCATTTTGAAGATGGAGATATCAATATCATCATGAAATGCTGGGGAGGGAGCGGTGGATATTTTAAATCCATATGGTATTTTGGTTGATTTAGAGACAGGGAGGTGTTGAAAGAAGATGCTCTTCCATTTGGAAGGGCGTTTGGAGTAGAAGATGTAGTTGGTAATAATGGGGGAGGTGAGGCTGAGGTAGTTATCGACAATGAGTGTTTCAGGGTTGCGATGAGGAGTTTGTTTGAAATTTTTCCTAGCGTGTTTGGAGAGATTTGGGGGGTAGAGAATGGTCCAGGAGTTGGGGCCATGTTTAGAGAGGGTATGGTCCCGAGGGTGATGGTCAGTGCTGTGAAGGGGCATGTTGGGTGGACGTGAGAGGGAGACAGAGTGAAGAGAAGGAAGTTAAAGGAGATGGTGGTAGGGGAGGAGATGAGGATTGGGAGAGTGTGGGGTCGAAAAATAGGGGGCACAATTAGGAGGCAGTGTTAAGGAAGAGAGGAATAAAATCAGGAGCAGATTCGATAGCAAAACAAATTACATCACCGATGTTCAGTGGGTTAGAAAAGGTAAAACAAGCACGGTAGATATGATGAATCAAGCAAGAGGGCAAATAAGCGAGGAAATACAGTCAGGCGCAGATAAGATAGTAAAAGAAGATTCCAGTGCTAATATGGATCACATTAAATAGGTAAACAAACACGATAAAATAAGGGAGTAGGATAAACAAGGGACGAATTAAAAATCAAGAGCAGATTAGGTAGCAAAACAGATTACATCATAAAATTGGAGAAGATTAAATAGGTAAACAAACAAACCTCAAAAAGCAAAAGATAAAATCCAAAAACAATAGTTTTTGGGGGAGCAATTATATTAATATTATATCATATTTTAGCAATATGAAGCAAGTAGCTTGGTTTGATAGGCTCGATTTCCAGGGTTTACTCGGGATTTACGCCGATGGCGATCCCAATCCTCCGGGGCCCACAAAAAGAGCTCAGCCTACATCAGCATCTTTTAGACGGTCATACAATGCTCCCAGCGCTCACATCAGGCTGCGACCCCCAGACAGCGCCTCGTCCGGTGGTGATTTGTACCAGCCACTTTCCTTTAATGTCCGCTGTGCCAGTAGGCGCTCCTCCGCAATCAGCCCTTAGGTCCCGCTCCCCCTCTAGTCTCAACTGTAATGATTTAGCAAGTTTTCGTGCCTCAAACGAGAGGCGAGACTGGGTTTAACAGTTCTCCCCATTGCAAACACCATTAGGTGCACCCCCTAGTCCGGTGAGGCGAAAGTACAGATGTAAGGAAGTGCGCACTGTACAATCCAGAAACCAATTGTAGACCACAATCAAAACTGACAGACTTGTTTCGGCTCTTACGGCTTTTGTCGATGTATATATCCTCATGGTGAAATACTGCATGGTTAAATTCCAAACAAACAGCTCAATGGTACTTACCTGGGTAGTAAAGGTAAAGCCGGCATACCTCCAGTGCTTAGTGTGATGAATGTGCTGATGGCTCTGTCCAGGACCTATCAACAGCCCACAGGCGCACTAGGTACAGTGGCTGCCAGATTCTTCAGGGCACGGTGCTGAAAGCTGTGCAGGGCCACTTTTACCACCGCCACTCCTCCGGGGCCATGGTCTGGTGCGTTCGTGCAACAGCACCAGATGCGTCTGTTCCGCAGGTGGTGCTGGTGGTTGCTGGCACCTCCATCAGACCGCCTTCTTAGACCCCCTGCCTGCCGAATGCTTCTTTGGGTGGGCCACCCCACTAAAGTAGACTGCCTGGCCGCAGTCTTGCGTCTGTCCATGCCTCCATCCATCTGACACCAAAACCAAGTGGGCGATCACTTATACCTAGACCCTTAGTCGCTCCCAATGCCAATTGTGATCTGCTTTCACCATTTTCCAGGTCATGTGCATCGGGAAGGAGGTCTGGGTTGTTGCTGCCCACATATGAGGGCCTAAGACAAAGAATTTCTCTGGGCTTCATCCTCTCCCTGCACTTACGTCTTCCTGCAACTGGATGCAGGAGGAGGATTAGGAGAACTGGGCCAGAGTGCTGCAGAATGCGACCACCATCTGGCATCCCAGTCCATGGCCCCCAATCTCACTATATTCAATGTTTACCCACAGTCATATTTCAGGCCTTCGAGGATGGCTAAAAGCTAAGTCAACCTGTTCCTTTCTCACCTCCTGCAGAGCTTTTCGGTGGGCAAGCATTTCAGGATTGAGGAAATAAATAGCTGTCTGGCTGAGCCTAGAGTTACTGTCTTGTGCTTTATCCCAGTTCCACATTTTTTCTCCATTTTGCAGTAGATCACTGTTTCAACATTCCCTTTATGCACGTTGGAAGGAATTCTGAAAGCTTTCCTCATTGTGTCTTGCCTTTTCTTCAGCTCTGATCCCAGCAGATCTCTCGCCACCTTAGACATTTCGTTGTTCAAGTGTTCTGCACCAAGGTCTGAGGGGACGCCCTGCATTTCCAGAAGGGCCAAACTTTAAATGGTCAACAGTCTAATTTCTAGAGTTCAGGTTTGTAATTGTAATTGAGAGAGCGTAATTAAATTCTTGACCTCCGAGTCCAAATCCTTCTGTTTTTTCGTCAAAGTTTGCACCAAACGTACCATCTCTACCTGTTCATTTTTCACCGATTGTATACTTGCTGCTAGGCCTTTTTGTTTTTGTTCCATTGAACTGACTGCACTTTTGACAATTTGTTTTGAACAGCAGTTCTGAGGTATTACTTCAATAGATCGCGAAAGTGTCCTGTCTCCTTGGGTCAGCACATCTTGTACCTCTATTTCTTTCATCCATCTTTTGTGGGTCTTTCTTCTGTTTTTAAAGTTGAAGAAGGTTTCTTTCCGACGTCTTCTTTCCAGATATGCTCAAGATATGGATTAAACCACTCTAATGAAGATCCCCTGCTTGGTGTTTAAGTAGACCATAATGCTTTCTTGCATGGCTTGGGGGCCTCTGTGATGTGGGGCTAGACCTTGTTTCCTCTATTTCCCTCCGGTACTCACCCGTTCACAGGAGTAGCTCAACAAGAACTCCACAGCCCAGTTCAAGCTGCGGAACACTGCAAATTGCAGGCTGCTCACTTAGTCCCCAAACACCTCTAATTTAATCGGTGCTCCAACTCAGCCCCCCAAAGCCTCTAATTTAATCGGTGCTCCCAGACCTGCAGTGGTGGCTCCAGGTCTCCACCACTGACTCTGTGGAAGAAGCACCTGCTGCGCACGCTGACCTCTATCTGGGAGAGCAGGTGAGGACCGCTCCTCCAGAAGGGAATGGACCAGAGTGCTCAAGCATCATCTTCGCTGTTCCTCCAGCAGTGCCACTTGTGAGGCTGGGCTTTGCTACCGCAGTTTCCCGCTGGTACTCACCAGTTCCCTCTACAAGAACACCACAGCGCCAGTTAAGCTGAAGTGCATTGAAAATAAATGGCTTCTCACCTCATTCCGACGATGCCACTGATCTAATCAGTACTCACTGGCCTGCTGCTCCCCTCTTCAGGGGTGTGGCAGCTCTAGGCCACCACCGACTGCCATAATGGTTATTTCCAGTCCTCCAGAGGTGAAAAAATGTATAAGTCTCAAATGTTTCGTCTTTTTGAAGCCATTACATCATGTCACTTCTAAGACTTCCAAGACAAAAGGACAGCAATTAGAGATAAGAACTCACTTCAGCAGAGGTCATAAGTCAGGATCCAATTGCTACTGGTCACTTCATCTTGCAGCTTGTTGTGTCCCTTATAGCCACACAGGACCACAAAATGACCTCTGGAGTCCACTTCACAGTCCTAGGGACACCTTGGAGGAGGTAAAGGCCTTCAGGTCTTCACTCAGATCATACTGTAGGTGTCTTCCTCTACTGTTCAACCAAAGGTGCACAAGTATGCAGTGGAGCTGGGTGTGAGATGTCACTTTTATGCATTCCACTAGCCAGTTAGTGGAGATGACTCCCTGAACAATAGGTAATCCTTCCCCCTTTTACAGAACATCCTGTTTGCCTTACTGTAAACTATCCCACAGTGCACCATTCTTAAGGAAAATCAAGATGGCAGAACCTTTCTTTGCCTGGAGGAGGGTTGCCGTCCACCAAGGGGTATGTAAATAGTAATGAGCAGTCCCTACCTACCTAAACAAACCAAACTGGATGGCTCCCTCTACCCTGGGACCAAATGGCCACTCTTCCCAGGTCTCACTTTATGCTAAACTGTGAACGGTAAGGCCTCACTGTGGCCCCTTTCAAATTAATGAAGTGGCCCAAATGGCCCTTGCTGAGATAACCTGAGGCTCATATCTCACACGTAGGCCTTCCTGTCAAAATGCTTAAGTCATTGTGTCTGCTCTGGGAGTGGGCAACTGAAGTCAGGCTAATGCCAATTACCCAATTCGAGCTTCAGGCAGGAAAAGTATCACTTTCTAAAAGTCACTTTTTCTGTAGATTTATCAAAACTCCAACTTCAACAGTGGATTGGGTTTTTAATACATATTAAAAACAGTGATTGAACGAACTCTGTAGCTTCCTCCAAATCAAAGTTGCAAAAAACACTTACATTGTACTTCAGCTTTTCTCAAAGAAAAAGCCACAGTACCTATACAGTGAAAATAGCTGCTGTGGGCTCGTCACTATAGGAACATGCCAATCTTAAATTCATACATGTTCCTATTTCAAATACCAGCTGCCCTACTCTGTAGGATTCGAGGTCTACTTAGGGATGACATACTTAATATTTAAAAGTAGGTTACTTTTTTGTCAAAGAGGGTTATTTTGACAGGTATATATGCAGGTTTAAAGGCTGCAGCACTCACGTTACATATTCGAGCCTGGAGAGACATTTTATGGGTCAGCCTGGTCAACGGCATAAGAAAATGAGTTACTTACCTGTAACTGCAGTTATCCAGGGTTGGTATTTTTCATAAATTCACATGCTTGAATCATTACCGGCCGTCTAAGTGGGAGTCCAATGGTACATTAAATAAGCAATGCATATTTGTTCCTCTATCTTTTCACTCTGTAGAAACCTCTCTCTGTCTCCTTCATGGTTTCCTTCTGTTTCTCTGTAATATAAGTTTGATCATGCATGAACTTACATCGTTATGTGCCCTAGTTTAGGGTCTTTGATTCTTTTGTGTGGAGGCGGTTGACACCAGAAAGTGGTCCAGCCATGTGGATGATTTACAATTCAAGGAACCGGTGTAGTCTAGCTCCGTAGGTTGTTGTGTGTGCCAGATATCTACCAGATCCACCTTGCAGAGTCATTTTGGCTCATCTTCTGCTACAGATCCTGTTTGATTCATTTGCAGCAATGATCTAGCGTACATCCCATCCATTACCATTTTTTAATCTCATCCTGTTATTATCTAACATTGTGTAATAATCAATGTATTCTCTATGTGGCTCTGATCAAGAATGTCTCTTGTTCGCTATTAGGTGCACATATTGAGCCTATTGTGTAATATTCTTTTAGAACTATTGCTATACTCTATCTTCTCCTTTCCTGTATTATGTATCCCCTAAGGTCTTGTATAAAGCTATTTTCTTCCACATTTGATTGTTTGCTGGTATCACCGCACCACATTGGGGACTCCATCTCTCTTCTCTGTCTTAAGTCCTGCTTACTCTTCAATGCCCGGGGCACTTCTATTATGCCTTAGGAATTTTGCCAGCACTGCCATGTCCGGTTAAGTACTCCACCTTCCTCTTACTTGCTTCGTCCCTTTAAAGTAGTCTACCTCGGGTGCTAATAAGAGTTGCGTGTCAATTTAAATCTGTTCTCTTTTCTTCCCCCCCAGTCTCCTATTAAGTGCCAGTGCTAGGTTCATTGATTTTTGTCCACTCTGGCCCAGAGCCTGCTTCTCTAGGCATTTGAATTTCCCACTTCCTCACAGAGGGCTTCGGATACCTGCAGATTACCTGGGACCGCTCCAATCTCCAGACTGCCTTTTCTGACCTGCAGTCGCTCTATCAGTTTAATCTGATGTCTGCCTCGCTTCCACTTGACTTTTGCAATGGAGGCTCCCACCCAGGCGTGATATTTATTGGGCTGCTAAGTCCATTCATTCTTGCTATTCACCGGTATCTCTTTTCCACACAGTCCTCCTCCAATGTAGTTCTTATGGTTTTCTATGCTAGGTTACATTATCTCACTGATGCTGGCTCTTTATCCAGCAGGTTTGCTGAACTCTCCTGGTATTCTAGTGCGCTGAAATTCTTCTGTCCGGATTCATGTATTTCAGGATCCCAAGGATGTCCACAGCTTTCTCCCTCGACCATGGTCGAGTCCTCCACAGAATCTGTATCTGCTCTTGCTTATAGGGCACCATCTGATTTTTCCCTGCTGAGTATGTGAGGCTCAAGACTACTGTAATGCTATTTAATTTCTTCTAAATTTTTCATCCCTTAAAGCAGCAATGTATTGGCATCAGTAAAGGCAGAGGAAAGCCACAATACATCTACTTAGCTCCCATCTCACCACAATCCCTTGAACACTTTGAATCTAGTGTTTAGCATGATAGCGGCTACTGTCATGGTAGGGAAAGAGTGCAGAAATACATTTGTCAATTGTTGTTAGATCCATGTTCAGTCTCTTCAAACAGTTCAGAACAAGGCAACAGCCAGAAAATTGCCTAGCCCCTCTTCTTGCCTGAAGGCCAATTCTGGGACCACCTGGTTGTGTAGGATTTGCACTATCAACAGCAAAGGAGAGATAATTTAATTTTAGGGCACTTATTCTCGTGTAGTAGTGTAGTAAAACTGCTTCCTCAGAAATTATTTTTATCTTTATAGTTTTATAAACATTGAGCACAAACATAACCAGGAAGTTGACGTTGCAGTAGTATTTTTACTGGGATATGCATATTTTTACTGGTAATATATTTTTGAACTTAGCATATCATATATAATGTTTCAAGCAGGATATGAAATTGTGGTTCTTTTACGGTGCACATTTATAGATAGTTTTCCACTTCTACTTCGACTGCACAGTGTATATACATGTATTTTGTGTAAAATATTAATTCAGTTCACGATCTGTACTTTTGTAAAGCTCACTTGTCAGGAATCATTAACTAGTTCACTAACCATATCTGTCCAGTTAGTTATGAATTCAGATGCTCACTTGTACCGTCTGACAGTTTTCATGCGTATCTTTCAGCCAAGGCTCATTCTGTAATATCTTTTTACCATGCCTTCTACGTTGGCCCTCAAGGTTATAGCCAATGTTTGGCTAGCTAGCATTCTGGCAGTACTAATCACAGTTTGGCAAATGTATACATTAATGCATACTTTTCTGGCTTGGGGTTAAACCAACTTGGTATCAAACATGGGTGGTGAGGTGCTATGATCCTTCCTCTCATAAGGAGTACTGTGACTTATTCATCCTTGAAAGATCTCTTTAGTAGACTGGCATCTTCTGTCATTCACAATTTAGATGCATGTTGGGAGTTGACTTGCTATGTAGTAAATGTATAACTCTGTTAGTGAAGGGGCCCTTTTTCCCCATTCATACGACAAATAATTATGGCCTTTTGAATTCTCTGAATGTCACCCTTGGCATGGAGCACATAGTATTTTGTAACAGTTCAGTAATAACTTTATTCGGTCAGTTTGACCTTAAAGGTACATCTAAAATTGCATACAATTCCGTTGCTTTAAAATCGATAAGGATAAAAGAGATAGAACAAGATTGGATTCATACAATAAAAACAGTTAAATAAAACATACAGAGGTATGGCCTGGCACAAATATGAAGTATGGTGTGATCTATTCAGGCAGCTCAACAAGTGAGGGAATCAGATCATATGAGGCAATAAAGTGATCGAAGATGGAAACAGTACTGGCAATTCAAAGTGCATGTGCGAGCTATACAAGTAGGTGACCGGCCCAAATATGAAAGGTCAAAACTTGATCTAAGCCACTAGATACAGAGTCTCGGTAGCAACAAACCAATGTAACAGTAAATGCAAAATGTAAGTAAAGTGCATCAATACAAATGATTTCAATTGAACAGTGAAGGTGGGAGACCCTTTAAAATTCCTCATTTCATTTTTGCGAAACTATTGACCTTATTTGATAAGTTGGTCTTAAAAATGCTCTGCGAGTGCACCACATGGAGAATAGAAAACCTGTCACCGAATATACTATCGGGAGACTAGAATCGTGTTTCAATATCCTAAAAGCCTTGCAACAGCGCCTGGTACCTAGATTTCTGCAAATCTGGACCAGCCACAGTTTTCTAGCTTTGTGGTAACCAGGGCAGCTGAAAACACATGAAGGTCTGATTCTATGGGGCAGTCACATGCCGGGCACCCCAGAATTTGTGAACCCGCCCACTTGTTTGTAAAAGAGAGGAGTGGCAGGACCCCATGTCTGAACTGCAAATAAAGCTTTCTTGCTGTTGCCGGCTTGATGTCGTTCAGTGCCGGCACTAGGCTATACCTGTCCTTGGTTTCTAGGAAGATTGCAGTCAGCTTACCTACTAAAAGGTTGTTTTGGAGTTGTACCAGTTTAAACTCCCCGTAGCAGCCCTTTAGCATTTTATAACACGTTATAGACATCTGGGTAGAAAAAAAACTATTTTGCTAGAGCACCATAAATGACAGCAAGAGTGGTTTCCAAAACTGAACCCATAAAATCAGCCTTTGTTTGACCATGCCCACATTCCAGATGTATAGACATTCTGCTGAATTGACCACTAGCATCCCTAAATACCTACATTTTCCGAAAATCATAAAGTCTGTCTAATGTCTAACCAATTACGCTACCCAATTGAAACATTATTGATTTATTTCAGTTGGCTTGTAGACCTAACACCCCACTGAATCTGTCTGGCGCTTGCAGAAGTAAGGAGCCTTCTCCCAGAGGGTGTTAGGCATAAACCAGCTTTTCATGCTCATTTGCATCCACTCTCAACCCCCAATCTAGTAACATCTAAGATTATTTGCTAGAGGCCCCATTGCAAGCCCAAATAGCAGGGACAAGAAGGGGCACCCTTACCTAGGAACTTGCTCTATATTGCACCTTTCAGAGACAATGACTTTGGTTCTCACTCTTACAGTAGGTTCAATCTCCAATTCAGTTAAATAGCTATAAAGCTGTGTTGTGCATGTAGGCACCCTATTATGTAGCTAACATTTTTTTAATACTTTTAAAGGTAGTGCAGAGTCAGGTGTGCTGATGGGTTGGCAAAGCTTTGCCAAATCTATAACACTGCTGCTAAGGTATGTGGATGTGGTTCTTAAAGGGTCTAGCTAAGACATTCTATTAGCATGAATCCACAGATGTGTGAATCAGCAAAGTAGTGTGATTAAGGGATGCTCTTTTGTGTCAACAATGCATTGCCAAGTATATGGTGTTATGTTGCGAACACGAGTTGGATAAGCTTTACAGTGTTAAACGATTTACGTATGCGTCCTGGCCAGACACACATTCTCCACAGACTAGGAAGGTATTACATTAAGCCATTATCCAATATGTAAGTGCCCAATCACTTAAAGTTCTTAGTGCTACGTGAATGCTAGTAGCTGCTTAGCTTTCCTTTAGGATACTGACAAAGGCAAAAGACAAGTTTTTAGCAGTTGCTGCTGAGTTAGAAAAAGTTTGGTTAGACTATGGTGCAGGGGCTCGACATTCTACAACATAAATTAATCTAAATAAAATACTGTTCGCAAACAAGGCCTTCCTTGTTCGGGAGAAGTGTACTTTGGAAGACGATTGGGAGTGGAGAGTCCATGGAGACAGGTGAGACTTAAAACTACAAGTCAAAAAGAAGGGTGCAGTATAGTGAATTAATCTATGTACAGTATATAGGGTTTTGAATTACATCCTTTTAAACCCTAGGGAGCCATTGAAACTTGGCTAATAATGTATTAAAAAAGTAATGATGGAATGCTTGAATCAATTTCATCCACTGTTTATACCTCGGTCTGCATCCCAGTCCATCTGTATTTATTTTTAATACTTCTATATGACACCCTTAGTGGGACAAATCCATACCTGGCTGATGAGCCGTAATAATGGCGAAACAGTCCTGGGTTGCTTGTCTTCCAGTTGATGGTGGACCTGGTCTAGCACTTCGGGCTTGACTGTTGCCCCTGGAGCAGGGTCAAGAATGATTTGCATATGGGGGACCCGCACCACCAAGAGACTACAGCCTCCACCAGGACCGGCAGCACGCAGGCTGCGTTACTTTCGTTGCGCAAGGCACAAGCCCCGCTGCATGGGACGCGCACCACTAAGAGCCGGGCAGGGACTATAGCCCCCAGGCTCCACCGGGACCGGCACCACACAGGCTGCGTCACTTTCCTCACGCCTGGAGGCGCTTATCAGCAAGGCACAAGCCCTGCTGTGCAGGACGCACCCAGGTCATGCCCGGGCAAAGCCTGGACCAAGGGCGGTCCCATCCACGCCAGTCTTAGCCCGGAAGAGGCTGGGCCATCACCCTGAAACATTCCTCCGGAGGACTACAAACTTTTTTCGCTCTTAAGAAACTGTGCATTATCTTATAGCCAACCAAAGACATAACCGGTCTTCCCACCACTGCTCCGAACATTGTCACTTTTCCATTTCGCCTTAGGACATTATGGGGAAAAGGAAAATGATTGAGGGAGGGTTGGGAGGAGCACAGGGGAAAAAATTCAAAAAGAGGACTCGGAACTCATGCCCTGTGGTAGAGGGGCCGGGGTGGGGGGTGGGGGTGGGGGTGATGGACCACATTGACAATATATTGTCAGAATGTGAGGTGCTTCTTGTACCATCTGTTGACATCAGTGCCTTCAACCCCAAGGCCTCACATACCCCTACAAAATCCACTAACAAATACTGGGCGCATACCGAGCTTATTCAAAAAGGTAGCTAAGCTAATAGGAAACAGTCATTGAAAGCTACCAAGGAGCCTCTCACTATTCCACCTAGTGATATTAGTATCCAATCTGTGACTGCAGCAGACTTTCCATGTAGTTATAGATTTTCACCTCTTACAGACCAATCGGTATTACCCGATATGGCCACCACTAGTGGGGTCCAGGTAGTCACGGAGGATACAGAGGCTAGCAGGCTAGATATGATCCCTCAGTACAGGGGTGGAGGGATGGAGGGCTATGCCCTAAGGGAAACAATAGTGTCTCTGACTGATCTTATTTCCAAGTTGTTTGCTAGAATAGAAGGACTGAGTAGCCCTGCGATATCACCTCCTGGAGATCCACTGAGGGTAGATATGAACTTGAACTCAAATTACCTCCTATTACAACCCCCTCAATTAACATGCAATGCCTAGACCACTATCCCTGTACCCCAGACCAGTACAATAGGCCATCGTGATACGAGCCTACAGAGCACACTACCCATAAGGGCTAAACGACAAGAAGGAGATAGGGAGAAAATGGAGGGATCTACATCACACATGATGGCACCAGCTCAAGGAACATCTCTTTCCAAAAAAGGATCTAGTGAGGTGCTCGCATCTCCTAGGCCCCGTCCAATCTCCCACAGTAGCTACCGGCATAATAGCTACATAATCAACGTACCCAAGGCTGATCAACATGCCAAACAAGAGAATGACGAGGATATCAAGAACATAGAAATACATTGGATTAGGCATATAAAGGGGTGCAGATCCGTGAAAAGGGGCGATATCCTGAGAGCAAGAATATGCGTCTTGACTAACAGCACAGTAGACGCAGTAGAACTTATACTTGCAGAAGAAAGTTTAGTGCACAATTTAATCACTTTAGAAGTTAGAACTTGTCCCCCACTCGCCACAAATATCCAACTCAAGCTGTATATCCCCAGTCTTGCTGTACAACCTATGTCCATTTTGAAGCCACTAAGGAGATCTTCATCCTTGTCCCTATCCCAGAACGACTGACTACAATCAGAGTCTTCACATGAACATGTGTTTGTTATAACCCCTGACCCCAACATCGCGTGTCCCTCTTCTGAGGGGATATCCTTAGAACTTGAGCCAATGAGTCCCATAAAAGACTCTCACTCCACCTTACAGAGGCTCTAATGTGTGGGAGATGATTTCCAGGCTTAAGAAAAAAACACACATAATTACACCATGCCCCCAGCAGTTGAGACCCATGTTCCATCTCCCCATCGGGATCTACTACAGACCACAGACCTGAGGCAGCATAAAACAGCCTCATGGAATGTGGCTGGAATAAAGAGCAAACTATGTCTACCCCAATGGCTCGAGCTCATTAACTCTCATATCTGCATTTTGCAGGAAACCTGGAGCTTGACCTCGGTTTGCATCCTAGGATTCGTGACCCTCCACAAATAGTCGGTCCCATCTAAGCCAGGCCACCCTTCAGGAGGGTTGCTACCCCTGATCAGTATCGTACTAAACTAAGACACCAAAGAGCTCACCACTGATTACCCAGACATCCTTGGGGTTAAGTTAAAGGGTAATACAGGCAGGAGCTTCGATATTTTCAATGTTAATGCAAGGAGCACCAGAGGGGGTAGATCTCCAACTATACAAGCCTTAGATGAGATGTTGGACGCAAGGCAAGCTGTCTACCCCTTAATTGTGGGTGGCGACTTTAATGTAACATTCAAGCCCCTTGATAGGGAAGACATTCAAGAGGCCAATGAAGAGGACAAATTGTGGTCAGTCCCCCCCCTGGACCTTCCACCAATAAAGAAATGGTCCCAAGCAGCCCTACAGCTGAATGCATTAACTCTAGAACATAGGCTGCGGGCCACAAATGGAAGAACTCGTTCCAATAGGGAGGGGGGACCTATATTGGCCAAAATGGTGCCCATCATATAGATTATATACTTGTGGACCTCACTCTATGGTCATTTGTATTTGACATGGCCATAGTCAAAAACAGTGGAAGTGACCATGTCCTATTAAGTCTGACATTTGAACATCCATGGGGTGATAAGGGCAAGAAAGCACGTGTCACATTTGCAACAAAAGAAGTGATACCATCAAATGACAAATGTCACCTCAAATGGCCCATGATCATAAAGGATGAGTCCAAGCTTAACACTTTAAAAAGAGACCTTAAGGCGCACGTGGCAGTGACACAATCTCCATCAGACGAGCCAACACCACTGGCAAACATCAGTGCCCTGTACTCGAAATTCTTTGACTAACTGGCTCGAAACTTCATTGTATACTTTCAAAATCACGTCACAAGCAAAGGCAAAAAGAGATTGGGACACGATGAGGTTGGAAGAACTTGGGGAGGCTTGTTCCCAATCAGATGCAAGGAAATTCTGGGTAATTGTGGGAAAGGGCAATTTTGAAAACTCACCCCCTCTTGATAATAATATACCACCCAATGTGTGGCAAGAGCACTTTGGCGCCTTGTACACTATTTTTCCCAGTCATGACATTGGGTTAATCCCCTTTGATCCTCCCAGTTGCGCACATGGCCAAGGAAATGGCAGGGTTTACATGTCCACCAGAAACACCACCTGCAACATATACTGCATTGTCACTGCCAACGCAAAACCAATATTTATGGTTACGGCATTGCCAGCAACTCCTCTGCTAAGGACAGCTTGGGCAACACATCCACATTCGTGTACCTTCACGAGGCACGAAGCCATTGGAGTGTGCGGACAGATCATCCCAGTGAGTAGTAACCCGCTAGTATCTTCTGTTTATTTTCCTTTGAGTCGGCTCTTTCTTGCTGAGAACACAATGTGGGCGTTGCAGCTGCGCGCTTAGCGCAAGGGGCTTGTAAATCTGCCCCCCAGTGTTTACGGCTGTCAGCATCTCGTTGGAGTGGGAATGACGGGTGTTCAAATATACGTTGATTTAAGTATCATCAAATGACAACTGATTATTATTCAAATCATCTATTATATTTATTTTATTTAAAATGACAAAAATATGCTGATTAAAAAGAACACAGTGGTGAACATGGGTAATGAGCAATGTAAAAATATTTCGTGGAAGTATTGTTATTACAATAGTGCCATTTATTGGCCAGTCACGAGGTGGCTTTTTTCGTGGTTTAGGACCTCGTTGTTAAAAATGTAGTAGTTTGGCATTGCTCGTTGTTTAGCCTACGTGGTTTAGGAATTCATGGTTTAGGCAGTAGTTGTTCAATCATACATCCGCCCAGGACATCCGGCCACCAAGCCGATGTCCAAATGGAGGGTGCTCTGTCACCTATCAGTACCTCTATTTTGTTGCCATTCAATTTAAGACAATTGTTCGTCATCCAACACCTTAATACTCTATTTGTGAAAAAAACACGAGTTTTGAGGTGTTTACAGAAGCCAATCTCTGTGGGGAGGCTTGCCGCTTGTCAGGGGGGTGGAGAATTCCACAATTTCGTAACCAAATTAATGAATGAATGAATGTCCGTTTTCCTTGGCTCGTTTAACTCTGGGAAACTGGCCCAAGCGCCAATTTGATGATCATAGATATTTCACTGAAGATTATTGAGGGATCAGGCGGCGAAAATAGACCGAGGCAATACCCTTCAAAGCTCTATAGACAAAACAGAGGGTCTTGAACCAAATACATTTGTCCAGAGGAAACCAGTGAAGTTCCTTAAGTAGATTTGAACTATGGGAATATTTGGGCAAATGCCACGGAAGGCGGGCCTCCGCATTTTGATGGTCTGAAGATGCTGAACATAGCCTTTATTTACTCCCAAGTATAACACATTTCCATAGTCCAGGCAGGAGATAATAGCCTGAATAACTGTTTTATCCGTCTTATCTGGCAAAGAGCAGAGAAATTTCCTCAAGTATCTGAGAAAACCAAAACAAGGTGCGGTCACTGTTTAAACTGCTGTTCAAAGTGAAGGTGGTTTTCCAGCCAAATGCCCAGGTTTTTCACTATCTATGTTGGAGCAGGGACCGGATCTAATTCTGTTGGCCACCATTACGACCCCCATAAAGTGGGATAATTACCACCATAATTTCTGTTTTATTGCCATACATTTTTAGGCAATTAACGTCCATCCATTTGGCCACTGATTAAAGACACTACTTGCATTTAGATCAGCCATTATTCTCAGACGTCAATCTAACAGTTATCTGCATACTGTCCGTGTAAGAGATTATAGCGAATCCAAAAGCTTCCACTATATCTGCTAAAGGACGCATATAGAAATTGAAAAGTGTGGGGCTCAGAAGAACCCTGTGCCAACCCACACTAAATTCACCTCGCTGATGACTTGGAAGCTTTAGATAGTACCTGAAAAGAGCTAATAGCTCAGAAACTAGCCAACCAGCTCAAAGCTACGCATGAGATGCCACACTCCCTTCAGTCTCCAAAGTGGTACCTGATGGGACACAGTATAGAACGTCGTACTAAGATCCATTAAAATAAGGGCACCAGTGCCTCCAGCAATAAAGGTAACTTTAAAGCCAAGATGCTCCTTCCGGAGTGATGGTTGCGCTTTATAAATGCATAAATCAAATCAAGCTCTTCCATCACTATCAGAAACGCAGACGCGTACTGTGGCCAGGGCGAAAACCTAATTGAGAGTGCTTAAGAGAGATTATTTACCACTTCATCTCTCTACTTTTTGTTTTACAGCGAAAATTCTGGAAAAAAAAAATTCCTACTTTCAAAATTACCTAGAGCAACGATTTCCAACAGATTTATTGACCTGGATTCCAGCTTCATGCTGTTTACATAATCTTGAGGCAGCCGATTTATGCGAACCGAGGGGAACAGATGTGTACCAGGAAAGAAATGGAAGAGTGTCCCAGAAAGATGTTGAACATATGTGCACCACAATGGAAGGGGTGGCAAGTGTGCGCCTGAAAGGTAAAGAGGCAGTGTACTACGGGGGAAAAAGAATGAGACAAATGGGCATCAGCAAGTAAATGGGCCAAGAATGCAAAGGGACTTAAGGGAGCGTAAGCATGCACTAGGAAAATGAGCCGTGTGTACACGGAGGAAAGGAAGGGAATAATCTGGTATTGCGAACGAAAAAGAGACCGGCATGAAACAATAACAAAGTAACAAGTTTGCAAGGGAAAATGCATATTCTATGAAGGGAGGGGGTACCGATGCATTAGGAAGGAAGGGTGGGCAAGAGTAGCGAAGGTAAACCCAGGTGTGTAGAATAGAGGGGGCCAGGTATGCATGGCAGAAAAAAGTGAGGAGAGTGAAGGAAATGTGAACTACAAAAGATTGGCAGATACACACGTAGAAAGGAAAAGGGGCACTTGCGTATCATGAAGGCGTGGGTGCAGGTGTGTACTTCCAAGAAGAGATTGAGAAAGAGTGCAGGGGGTATGTAATGTGCACCAGGAAGTAAATCATTAGGGCAGGTGTGAAGCAGTAGGAGTCCGTGTATATAGTGAAGGGTATATTATTGTGCCCCAGAAAGTGCCCATGCCTTCGCTCAGACACACAATGGTTCACTTATGATGGTTCTAATACCATTGGGTCGAATACGCGCTATATAAATCTGCAACAAAATAAAATGTACTACTTCAGCAGAGACAGTTCATCCGGTCAGGCGGAAGCGTCTCTCACCCTCCCAACTAACCTGGTGGTTCAATAGCGCGCCCACATCCATGGTTCGCTCCAAAAAAGAGCGGTTGAGGCTCGGAAGGAATATTTCTCTACCCAGTTAAGTGAAGCAGAAGCGCCGGGAATTCAGTTTCACACAAAGGCAGCCAAACTGCCGTAAAACAAGGCAGCAAGGGCACGACTTACGGGCATGCGTGTGCAGCCTGCTCTTTTTGGAAGCACATACTCGTGCTTGTGGCGCGCGCTTGTGCAAGGTGTATGCGGCCACAAGCATGAGTATATGCTTCCAAAAAGCGCTGAACGACCGCTAAATTTCTCCTATGCAGCACATGCGCACTGCGTAGGCGAGACCTAAAAAGGGTGTCAGGAGCAATCCTTCCAACTATAGGGCTATCCGCCTGATCGATTGTGTCCAAAACGTTTTTTGTCGCTCCCTCCTAGTGATGGTCCAGGATTGGATGGACAAGAATCATATTATTTCACCTCTCCAAGCGGGGTATCACCAGAAAACGGGAACAATAGATCAGGTTTTCCGCCTCCTCCTCCTCTATTGGAAGGTGGTATTGTTGGGTAAGGGGAGCTTATACGTAGCGTTTATTGATCTGAAGTCAGCATTCGATTTTGTGCCTAGGGAAAAGTTCTGGCGGTTGCCTAAGGAGATGGGTATGCCCCTGGAAATCCTGGCGTTGTTAATAAGATTACATGAGGTCCGCCAAGGCTGTGTCCTAGCTCCAACTCTGTTTTCGCTATATATTAATCAAGTGGTCGATTTTTTATCTACCACCTCAGCGAATGCTCGGTATGCCCCTGGAAATCCTGGCTTTGTTAATAAGATTAATAAGATTACATGAAGAGAACTTCAAAATCCAGCGGGAGGTCCGCCAGGGCTGTGTCCTGGCTCCAACTCTGTTTTCGCTATATATTAATCAAGTGGTCAATTGTTTTATCTACCATCTCAGCGGACGCTCCCTCTTTAGGGAAACAGAAAATCGCAACTCTCTTTTTTGAAGATAATACCCTCCTCGTTTCCAAAACACCTATGGGCCTGCAAAAACTATTGAATCAATTTAAGTTATTTTGCAATGAGAGGGGCCTTGAAATAAACACCACAAAGTCAAAATTGATGCTGCTGAACCCCAATAAATCTTTTAAAGGGTGCTTGAGTCTAGGTAATATCCCCTTAGAGAGTGTGAGCTGCTTTGATTACCTGGGAATTAAACTGTCTGAAGACATGGCCTGAAAACATCTCAACAAGGCCTACCTTAAGTTTTCATAGGTAACTGGGGCTCTAAGGAAGGAACACTGCCTCTCCCACACAAAACCTATTGCACCTACCCTGAATTTATTTAATTGTACGGCTGCGAGTAGCGCCCTATATGGGGCTGAGCTCTGGGGCTTTGAAAAATTGTGAGATCTCACAGCATCCAAGACCAAGTTCCTTAGGAACTTGGTGTCCCTTCCGCGAAGTACTCCACTTTGCCCACTAAAGCTTGATATGGGCATTAAACCAAAGACCTAGTGAAGCTTTGCCCTCTTATTTTGGCAAAGGCTTGTAACCACTCAAGAACTGACCTGATATGCAGTTGCCTTTAATGAGGTTTGTGCTCTAGATACCATGAACAAAATAGGCTGGATTAAGCAGATCAGAAACCTCATGTCTAGCATTGGGCTAACAGGGCACAGTATTAATTGCTCACCACCTCTTACCAAAAAACAAATCAAAACGCTGTAGTGGGATTGGGTTGAGAAGAATGATCTTAACGACAGCGAACAGGGCAGACTAACCAAGGAATTTAGAGACTTCAAGGTCAGTAGGTCCTTAGAAAGTTATCTTGATCTTATCAAGGTGCCGGCCGACAGGAAGCTCTATATACAATTTAGGCACGGTAATCTCCTGGTTAACGTATTCACAAACACTTGGCTATGTAATGATGCCCAACCCAGAGGTTGCCCTTGTTGCCCTGCTTTGATTGAATCAATAGGTCACGTACTTTACGCTTGCACTGCAAATACCAAAACCAAGGGTTAAATGGCTAATTTCAGTTTGCAGATAACTAGGAACTCGCTACTTTAGAGCAGCCCTGCGCATACTAAAATCTGACACAAAACCATTATTTGAGTGCACAATCGCGAAGTTCCTGGGCCATTCCTAGGGCATTAGAAGGAAGGCCCTAAGTCCAGCCCTGATCCATTTTTGACACACCCAGATCACATTGGGGAAGGAACTGAAGCTGCTGTGATGATTTTAGGATATTGTTTATCTTTTTGGGGTCTTTCGTTTATATTTTACTTTTAACAAAAACAGCTCACCATTATCCCCTTCATAACAATTTTTAAATGGTCATTTGCATCGTCAGACTAGTCATTATGAACTGAGCAGCAGGCAGTATCATGCTATTTTTGCAACCCGTGACAGAAGGAGACTAAGTTAGTATTGATGATCTGTTGTGTTTTAACTGTTGCGAAAATCTATTTTTTTATTTATAAGTATTTTAGACTTTTGCTGTGTAATATTTATGTATTGTACTTTTATGGTCTCATGACCTAATAAAGTTTTATTAAATGAATGATGTGCATATGGCTGGGTCCAAATTGAGGTGGCATGGTGTCCAAAATAATTATGGCCTCGGATGCAGCCCCAAGGATTTACCACTGGCTGAGATTAACACAAGCATTCCATCTATAATTATTTGTATACTTTAGCTTGGCTAATGATAGCATGACATGACTGTTTTTTTCCAGCAGCAGATTTTTGGAATAAGAGATAGACAAAGTTACCGTAGTCTAGATGGACTTGGATGAACGCGTTTGCTGCCAGTATGCATTCAGGGAGTAAGAAGGATGGCAAAAAAGCTAAAGACGTACACAGTGACCCACATCTCCAAATATAAAACGTTTGATGCTCATTGGGGCACTCTCTTTAGTGGCGAGTCTCGCAGCTTTGAGCTCAGGCAGATCATAAACTGGGCATGGTTGTTGCAATTCATGTAACACATTTGCCAGATGAATTTAATACCGGTTAGATAACAGCAGTGATAAATAAACCCTGAAGTAGCAACTGCCCCAAAATAAACTCGGACAAAATGGAGGTATTAGTCTTTGGGAAAGAGACCTCTTCTGGAATGCGTCCTGGTGGCCGGCAGAGTTGGGCAACCTGCCGAAGCCTGTGCAGAAGGCAAAAAACCTGGGAGTCATTTTTGACACTAAACTGTGCTTCTCTACTCAAATCAATGCAATAATGTCAGGAGGTTTTTTTATGCTGCGCGTTCTCCAAAAAGTCCTCCCGTACATTCCATTTGAGATGCAGAAGACAGTGACAATGGCCCTCATCACATCGAAAATGGATTATTGCAACTCACTATCTTGGAACTTCTAAATATCTGCAAAAAAATATTGCAGTCACTTCAGAATGCTGTAGCACGGACACTTCTGAAAATTCCCACGTTTAAACCAGTGTCTCACTTACTGCATGATCTATACTGGTTGCCAGAGGAGAAGAGGTTGTCTTTTAAAGCCATGTCTTATGCATAAGGCGCTTCACAAGACTGGCCCATCCTACTTTCAAAATGGTTCACATGGTACGTGCCCAGCAAAAGGCTTATATCTAGCTCTGCGTTCATGGTCACGGTCCCAAGAATCAAGCGAGCAAACTGGGGTGGCAGAACGCTAGCCTATCAGGGGGGAAAGCTATGGACCTCGCTCACCCTGGCTCTTCGCGCACAGCCGGCACTGCAGGTATTTAGAAAGCAGCTAAAGACTTGGCTGTTTCCACTTTAATTGGTGGGTCATCCTGGTTTTGCTTTCATTTCCCCCTAAAGCTGCGGCTCCCTCTCTTGGCCTGGATCTGCCTAGCACGAAGACACCCTTGGGTGATGTGCGCTTTATAAAACTATTTCATTCATTCAAGTACGCTCAACGAACATTCCTTGGGCTGGATTCTAAAGGACTGGTGCTGTATCAAATAGAAACAATGCAGTCCATGCCAAGCTCTGGCCTCTAATCCCACACTGAGCTACAAAAGGATGGAGTGATTGACCATTAATATGCCTAAAAAAATTAGTGCTCTACAAGCAGTCATGTACTTCCATCTTATTTGAAGCAGGGATATTACAATCACCAGTTCTGTACACGTTTACTTCGAAATCAGCTTCACAGAAAATCAAGGACATTGCTGCTTCCAGGAATACTTTCCCACAGCTTTTAATTTATATAGCAAATGAAGTTGCGAAATTATCTAATTTTACAAGTCAGAAGAATCCAGGGTCTATATGTACAATGGAACAACCACTGCTGTTACCTTCCGGGCATATGTTTGAGGAAGATAAATATGTATAGGATCTCAAATAGCACAAGTGTTAAAATCTAGAAAAATCGAAGTTCTTTTATTTTATGACCGGCTTGTACTCTCCGTGCTTTTAAAACACTGGGAGAAAAAACTGTAAATGGATAGTTGTAGAGAAACATCAGTTTGAATGGCTAGAATGGTGTTAAAATCACTTTATAACCTAAAATGATATTTTGCTTGGTTTGAGGCTACAATACTATGCTAAGAAGTTTCTTTGCTAATATATTCTTTTTAGTCAAGAAGGTCAGTAAGATAAAGCCTCAGGTTCTCAGGGCTGTAGCTGGAGTGCTGGGCCTTTTCTGCCTCACGTATTTTACTTTGAGCACCTTCAGATTACAAAAAAATTACTTGTTATAAGATTTAGTTGTGTTACCCTTTAGAAGCTGTGTCTTGGCGGCGTAGAAGAGGGGTATGGGTGGCAATGTTTCACCTCAGCTGCTGCTCGTCACCTCAGTACCCCTACATTAATCTGGCATTGTGGGTTTGGGGAATACCATGATTATGTAGCCTTGGCAATTTTGCAAGTTCTGTTTACACTTTGTTGGGTGTTGACCCAGAGGCCAATGACACAGGCATTAGGCACGGCCCAGAGAGATCCTATATTTAGGCTTGTAGTGTTGATACACAACATAGGAGCTGCTGCCGCACCTTGAGAAAGGAAGTTGGTAAAGAGTACCTAGGAGGGACAGCCCTGTGCGAGTGGAGTGAAGGGGGCTGAGAAAGAATAACTACTTACCTACAATTCTAGCTCCCCTTTAAGGGGCAATGCACATCTGTTGCGGTGGCGAAGCCCCTCACTATGCCCAGAAGGAAGCTTGCAAGTTCCACCCAATCAAATAAGCTGGAGTAAAGTCATGCACAAACCCGCTAAGCCAATATTGGAGGAGTGGGTGATGCAGCTGTGCTAGAAGCTAGTGTACCAACAATCTCTGATGTATTACAGGCATTAAACAATTCCCTCACCTCGCTGGAAATACAACAAGCTTGAACCGGATTTCGATTCAGTATTGACACACTAAATTTAAATCAGGTTCAAGCATGCGAACACAAGGTCAGGTAGGGTAAGACAGATGGAGGCTCAAACCAGACTGATGAGGGGCCGCTAACTGAACTTCAGTAGCAGGAGGTTGGTCGGCATGAAAAGACTTAAGATAGAAGGCATGCCGATGGATCCTCCCTAACGGGGCCTATGCTCGAGCTCTATATTCCAAGCCTTACAAATACCCACTCACGGGGCCTACCAAGCACACAGTCAAGATCTGGCACGCTGCGACACAATCACTAGGCTGGAGTAATAGGCTAACGCTTGCCACTCCCCTTTGGGACTCGCAACAGCTAGGTTATCTGGGAAACTCCAAAGGTTTTAACAAATGGGACCTTATCGGCATTTCCAGTATTGGAGACCTGTGGGGTACAGAGGGAGTAAAACCGTTCAGCGCTCTTAAGAGTCAATATTCATTGGCGGACTATGAGTCGTTTAGATATCTTCAGGTCCGACATGCACTGCAGTCCGTCTTAACTGGTGAATGCTCCCTACCGGACAGCTCCCCATTGGAGGACAGACTTCTAGATGGACACATGCTTGACCGGGCTATATCCCTGACGTATAGGAAACTTATCAATAATATGAGCAACACCCTGACCATGTTGCGAGAGAAATGGGCAGCAGATGGTATTGAATTAGATGACGAAGGATGGCAAGAGGCGACTTCATCCCCTAAAACAGTCGCAATATCAGCGCAGCTCCGGTTGGTTCAACTTAAAATCTTGCATAGAATATATGTGACAGGGCCCCAACTGGTACACATGGGGGGCCAGACGGATGGGTCTTACAGACGAGGGTGCACTCAACCTTTATGGCACTGTAAGCTAATTCAGGAATATTGGCGTAAGATACACGAAATCATGAGTGACACTCTAGAAATCGAGATCCAACCTGAAGCTCCCAGATGCCTCCTTAATATTTGGGAACAGACAGACCTCAACAATTATGCCATGCAGTGGGTCACACTCGGCTGCATGATCGCCAAAAGGAATATCGCGCAGCTCTGGGGGGGCTTCACGTACACCCAAAATTGCGGACTGGAAAAAAGATCTTGATTGGTGCATGCAGCGGGAGAAATCTGTATACATTGCTCGGGGCTGCCCCCGTAAATGGTCCAAGGTATGGGCCCCTTGGAACATATATCGTGGTAACATATGTTCTCCCCCCCCCCCTCCCGATTGCTAGATGAAGATCTCTCCTTCACCGTGTAACTCCTACTTCCTAAATTTAAGGTATACTGAAGAACCTTTGTTTTGCTGCCACCTTTGCTATGATTCTGTGATACTATGCCATGTTGTCGGATCAGTTTTAATAAAAAGATTTACAAAAAAAAAAAAAAAGATAGGCACGAACTGGAGGTTGAGGTGCAACAATGTCTGAAGGGTAAGCATTGTGGAAAAGGAGAAGTGTCAGTTTATGGAACAGTTTATGGAAAACTCTATTACCCAGTGTTGGAAGCCTGAGGTCTGCTGTCCTTGTGTTCTATCGAGAGGACACGTACAACCCTAATCTACACACTCAGGCCAGAGGAGACAACTGGAGCAGCGATTTATTTAAACTGCTTAACTTCAGCAATATGGATGCTACCCTTCAGGTGGTCATAAGTAGAGGACCCACAAGCTGTGAGAACACAAACATAGGGCTTTCAACCGACTAGATCAGAACACTGTAGCAACAGAGGTACAGTGTTAATTCAGCTAAGAAGCAGCTTAATATCCTCAAAGTCAAATATCTGCTTCTGTTCTTAGAGGGTAGTGGACAATACCCACTCGGATTTTCGGCTCACTAAAGAAATACAAATATCCACACGAGTGGATAGGGTGATACCCTGTATCCTCGCTGAAAAATTGAACCTGTTACAGTGAATATTTACGCAAATGATGAATACCTATGATCGGATATCTTTTTGTCCACCTGTTATATTTTGCCAACTGTATAATTATAAAAGATCGCAGCAGGTTGCTAAGATGTTGAGTGTTTTAAAACGGGACTGAATTTGCTAATCCTGTTTAGAAGCATCCAACATCTCAGCTAATAGGCAACTATGTGTCAGTTCAGCTGTCTTACTGTATTACAACCTATATAAGGTGTTGTGTTGGATGTTTGACTATGGTTTATCTCTTTGCGATATCCACATTTCAGGCATATCTTTAGACGTGTTCAGGGTTTTTTTTACATGTTCTGCCGAATGTTTAGTATTCTATAAAAAAAGACTAGTCAACAGTGAATGTAACTGATGCTAAACAGTGCACAATTAATCAGGATCATGCATAAGGTAGCACAAGTGAATTTTTTCACCAAGTAATCTACCACAGCACCTTGGATGCAATGAGTGACACTTGAGCATTAGACTAATGTGCATAACATAACATTTATTTAACAGTGCGAAAAACAATTAAGTGCAGGTAGATATCAAGACAAAATTAATCTGTAAGATGAATTTTAAAAAAAGTTTTATTTGTAACACATTGCATTACACAGTCCGGTGTTTAGGCTTTAATGTGCACATCACCTGCACTGGGATCTCATTTATAAAGTACTCAATTGCTGTGTCAACGAGCTATAAAGTGAGGAGAACGAAATTAGTTTCTGAACTCTGTGGGCGTTGCCTTAATGTTGGACTATATTTAATTGCAACTGACTCTATAAAAAAAATAAAAGCTATAAAGATGGCAGGTGAAGATAAAATAACTATTTCATTCAAACAAACAATGGCGAAAAAACGATCAATGTCAATGCTCACTTTCGTTTAGTAATCTCTGTACGGATGTGAAGATTTTTCCATTAGCTAAGAAACTGAGACATATCAATGTAATAACCAAGTTAGATAATTATGTTCCTTCCTACACACACAATTTTCACTTATACTCAAACTACACGCCTTTCTTGGCGATGGACTGAGTATCACATTTTAAGTTTCAGAAAGACAATATTCATTGTTCAATTTAGTGAAAAACAGTGTTGCAAGCCTGAGAAGATTGTGGAATGCTCAGTACCTAATCACATCACCATTTGCTACATTGTGAATAGGCTTTAGAAAGTTGTTTTCCAGTTAAATGTGCAACTTCATAGTTGCAGTTGGAAGGGATGCACACTTGTTGCCTACCATTAATAAATTAACATCAAGAAAACAAGCACACTCACATAGGGACACAGCAGAGAACAGCAGTACTTACTGCAAAGGATTGGAGAAGAGGGAGTTTGCAGTGTTAGAACAGACCCATCTTTACGTGTTATATTAACACGAAACACCAGTCGAGCCCTCGTGCTTTTCTTCTTAGAACCAGCAATTCCAATTCGAGCCTCCACATCAGCATTTCTTAGCTTCAAAATCCCAACACAATCAACACTACGAAAAATAACCAAGACACATAGGTGAGAACAATTTCCAAACTATTAACAAATATCAAATGCAACATTTTGTTTTCAGCACAAGATAACCTAGTTTGCCCAGAACAAGTATATTAAATAGCAACTTACCTGCTATAAAGTAACAGGTCTTAATTGTTGCAATTGGATCAGCAAAGAAATACACTAAGCAGTTTGTTTTTAAATAAAATGAACATACAGAAGCGTGGATAACAAAGCCCAGAAAAAAAATTTATTAGATAAGCTCCCCAGATAAAAATATTTTTTTCAAATGGTTTGGTTTTATACATAAAAAGGAATCAAAGGCATAAGTGATTATCAGGCACATGCATCAAGCCAAAATGTGCTCGCAAAATTAGCGATTAGCGTCTCCCAATGCATCAACCAAATAACCAAAAACCGCAATAAAACCGACTCGCTAATACCGGGAAACAAAAAATAGCGAATCCGTATCAGCGACAATATGAAAAGCGTGAGCAAATAACGAATCGCAAAAATTAATCTCTAATCGATGCATCAAAAATCGCAAATAGCGATTTCTCTGAAAATCGCATTTTAGCAAGTGCAGATTAAGGGGAATCAGAAGCAGGTGGTAAAAAATAAAATAAAAAATATTTCACTACAGCTGATAAGCTGGTGAGGGGTATTGAAACTGACCAATGAGTCCATAGAGAACGCACACAATGGCGGCACTCTACGTGTTTGCGAGGAGGATGAGGATCCATGCAGCAGGGCAGGGCAGAAGGAGAATCCAGGAGAGGATATTCCACCTGTGCATCACTCTGTTGTGGCACACTGATGAGGACATATATGATTAGTACAGGACTAACGCTGCCATGATACTTTAGCTCATAGCTGAATTTGAAACACTAATGCAGCGCCAGACACGTAGGACCCATGCCATCCCTACCCATGTCCAGGTGTTATGTTGCCTGCACCTACTTACATCAGGAGGTTTCCAGGGGGTAGTGGCAGTAGCGGGAGGGGTATCACAAGGCTCCCTCTCACGGTTCTTTAGATCCTTCCTGGCTGCCATGATGACTCTGATCCACAACCACATCACCTTCCCCACAACCCAAAGGGAATTGAACCCACCAAAACTCCATTCATATCGATTTGCACAGTTCCCTAATGTGATATGATGCATAGATTGCACCCACGTAGCCATATGTCCACCAGCAGTCAATGAGTAGATCTTCCGTAACCAGAAATCGTATCACTCCATCAATGTCCAAGCAGTGTGCAATGTGAAAAACATCATAACCGATATCGTAGCGCAATATCCTGGGAGCACCCATGATTCATAAATCTTCTGATACATTGGCATACACACACGCCTGCTCAGGGGGGAATATGGCGAAGGAGACTTGCTAGGTAAGACAATATACTTATGCACACAAATTCATTCTGAAATGGCAATGCATACCTGACACTAACACTTTGCACACTACCCTGTAGGTGACAGTGCATACACCGTGAGGAACTATATCATGACTCCATAGTTGAACCCAGGCTCCCAACAAGAGCAGCGGTACAACGCAGCACACACCAGGACAGGTAATGTGATTGAACGGAAATTTGGATAGCTCATGAGTCGCTTCCACATCCTGCACAAAACTGGTGGTGCGATGCTGTACCAGCCGGTAACCTGCTGTAGGATAGTGGCAGCATGTGGAATGTTGCACAACATAGCTACCAGGAGACACATACCCATAGATGCGTACGGCACTGCGGACAACCAGCCCCCTGTACACCCACGACACCCGCATCCTGCAAGCTCAGCGGAGGGGCAGAGGTAACCTGCAGACTTCACCCAACATTACTTCAGAGGTACGTAATCATGAGACAGAAACTATCATTCTTTACCTGCACAGTTTTTATTAGCACGTGAACATGGACTGTTGTGTGGCTAAACATAGACGTAGCGTAAGGGTACATTCACAGCATGTACCAAGGCACAAATCAAATAAGGATTCGGACTTCATTCCCAGTCCCTCTGTTTGTCCTGACCATGGTTACGCCACCCTGGCTAATTGTCCGGAGGTATGTGTGTGCTCAGCGCTTCCTCCCACGCACACCGAGTCGTCTTTCGCCTGCATCGGCATACCCACCCATGGGTGCAAGTGTAGATGTCGAACGACGTGTACTACACCTCCTGCCAGTGCTGACTTGCGCTGACATGCTGCTCAGGCTGGATGCCCCCTCACTCCCCTTATCTCCAGTGACATTGCTGAGGCCACCAGCACCAGCCTGGAGCTGTTCAACGGCAGTGGTAACTTGGCCAAGGGCCCTGGGCACATCCCCACAACAATGCCCCATGTCAATCTGCATTGCCACCGACCTCCGTGACAGCAGTGCAGTAGCGTTGCACAACTTATTGTTGGATCTGGTATAGCCAGCCAAGCGCGCCATGAATTGCCGATGCCTCCTCCTCTCGGTGTTGTGTCCCTCCTGCATTACACGCACGAGCTCCTGCAATGTGGCGTTGGTGTGCCTGTTGCCTTCCACAACTGCTTGAGTCAGTTCACTCACACGATCTGCCATGGTGGAAATGTTCTTGTTCAATTTCGACATTTGCAGGTTGATGGCTCCCATGTGTCGTGCTTGCTGGCGCTGCACCCTCAGCATCTGCGACTCCACACCTCCCCAGACATTTGGAGTCGACGCCTCCTGTGCTGCTATGTGGCCCCCTGACCTGCGACTTCCCGTCATCTGGACCTGTGTCTGAGGTGTGGTGGTGGTGGTCCTGACACTAGGCAGGCTTTGTGCAGGTGCCCTTTCAGGTTCCGGAATGCTCTCCATTGGCTGAAGAGGAGGGACTGTAGCCCTGCGTCTTGGGGGTGCCTGGGATGTGCTGGGAGGTGTGACTGGTATGGCAACGGCAGTCTCTGCAGTGGTCTGTGTGCTCTCCCTGCATTCACTCTCATCAGTGTCTACTTCCTCTGCACCTGTGGTGTGAAACAGTGCAAGATTAAATTTTGTTTGTGCTAATGTTTAGCAACATGATGATTTCGTTAGCTCTTAAGTTCTCACTGTCTGTAATCACTGTCTGTAAAGCATTTTTGGCACAATGGCCACACAATGTGGTATTTGACTCACTATTTGGTTCAGGGGACTACAAATCCCATGATGCATTAGTATCTGTATGTGAACTGTGGCCTTGGTGTTGATTACAGCTGCTTGCCTTTTTATTACTGTATGGGCGCAATTAGTATTTACACTGATGGGTATATTATAGTGCCTCTTACCTTGTGTACTGCAGGCCGCGCCGGATGTATCCATCTGCGTCACTCCCACTGCAGCTTCTGGCAGGATTGTGCCCTCCACAAGGTCCTCCAGGGCTGTGTTGTCCGGGACTGTTGAGGGTCCTCCTCCAGTGCTCTTCGCCTCCTTCAGCCTCTGTGCAATTCTCTCCTTGGCACGGCTCCGCAGGTCATACCACCTCTTTTTTAACTCTTCGATGCTGCGGTGTGTCACACCCACAGCATTGACTTTGGTTTTGATCCAGTTCCAGATCCTTCTTTTTTCTGCCTCTGGGACCTTTAGTGAGGGATTCCCAAAGAGCTTGTCATGGCTCTTTACAACCTCTTCAATGAGGTACTCGAGTTCCCTCTCACTAAATTTGATCTTTCTTTTTCTGGCCCCTGCCCCCTCTTCTGCTGATGTGTGGGCCATTTCTGGTGTTAGCAGTTGTCTGGATACAATGTATTCCTTTTTTTAAAAAAAACTTTATTTATTCATTTTCTGATAAACATACATAACTGTATCATAGGCTGGCATTATCAGGTGCAACATTATCACATAGCGTACAACGAGGTGACAGTGCTTCATAATCATCATATTCATCACATTCGGTTATGCAAAGAGTAACAGTTCTATATTCATAAGTTTGTGGAGAAGTAATTCACGATAATATTGGGGTAGCCCAACCTGTCCGAGCCTAACGCTGCTTGGCGATATCCGGCGTCCCCATCCGCAGTGGCAGTGCAAGTCATATCCCTATAATAAACAATATCATAAACGCACTTACGTGGGTACCACAGCACCACCCACACGTCCAACCCAAATCCTATAAAAGCAGGATTGAACAAGGCCAACCCCCTTGCTATCAGCTAGGATTAGGTTTCAGATCCTGTATTAGCAGCGACGGTGTCATATCTGAGTAACGTATCCTGACAGTGTATCATGTCCTGTACCCATTCTTTAAATTTTGGGGCTCTACCTCTTCCCCATCGACAGGCAACTCGTCTTTTCGCTAACAGAAGAGCAACAGTTATGAATCTACGGTACGGCCTCCTTATTGTTTTGGTATAACCCAATAGTGCCTGTGTTGGAGATGGACTCAACGGGGTGTCAATCATTTCGGAAAGGCCCGTGTAAACCTGCTGCCAGTTTCTAGTAATGTAATAGCATCCCCAAGCTAAATGTAAAAAGTCCACTGCTGGCGCGCGACAGCGCCCACAGAGGTCATCCTCCCTGAGACCAAATCTGCACAGTTGAGCGGGAGTATAATAAAGTCTGTGCAAGAATTTATAATGAATAAGCCTGAATCTGCTGCTGGAAGAGATCTACTCGGTCTGTTGGCAGCAGAAGCTCCAAAGCTCGTCTTCTATGAGTGTGCCCTGTTCCTCCTCCCATCTAGTGCGCGCTTTGCAAGGCCCAGGGACTAGTGAGGTGTGCAGTGAGTGATACAGTTTAGAGACTGTGTGTGCAGGGGAGTCAGCTTGGAGCAGCTGGTGTAGTGGCTCCAACGTTGGTGGTTCGTCAGGGAACACCTCAGTCACCGCTTGAATTCCACTGCGTAGGCGGATATACAGAAATGTGTCCATGGGTGTAGGTGTCTGGTCCCCAAACATATGCGCCTTGGAACGAAAACGGCCCCCCTGATAAAGATCACCCCATGTCTTAATTTTAAGTTTGGTTATAACATTTTTAAACAGTCGTTCCTGCAGCAGGGGTAATGAAGGGTGGTACGCCAGTGGGAGCAATGGGGAATAAACTAGCGACGTCTGGACTTTTTTCGCAATATGCCGCCAGGCTAGAATGGAGCTGGAGATAGGCGTTTGATATGCAGCCTGTGTCTCAGGTTTACTAAATAATGCCCCTTCAAGCGGGATGGGCGCCGCCAACCAATGTTCGACCGCCACCTGGGCCATAAAAGGGGGAGGATGAATCCAATAATAAACAAAATGGGCCTGTGCGCTATGATAATACAGTTCAAAATCCGGTAAATCAAAACCTCCCTGAGCAAATGGGCGAATCAAAGTATCCCAGCATAACCGAGGTCGCTTTCCTCCCCAAACCAGCCGGATGAGCTCGGAACGCAAGAGTTTGAAAAAGGTCTTGCCCTGGTGGTAAGGGATATTTAGAAATAAATAGAGGAGTTTTGGGAGAATGACCATCTTAATGAGGGACGCTCGGCCCGCCATGGAGAGAGGGAGCGTGATCCATCTTGTAACGCACGTCTGAATATGGTCCATTGCACGGCCATAGTTCATCCGCATTAGTTCCTCTCGGTCACGAGAGATCATTATTCCCAGATATCTGACATCACTGTCGCACCACTGCAAAGGATAGTCAAGGGGGAAGAGCTGCGCCGCCGCGGTGAGAGGGAGTATGGTAGATTTTCCCCAGTTAATGTTAATACCGGACATTATAGCAAATCGGATAAATTCCCTGAAAATAGGGTTAAGATTGACGGATGGATCCCTGACACACAGCGTAATGTCATCCGCGTAAAGGGATATTAGTACGTGTCACTGGAAGCAGCACAGAGCCTTGTCTCGGTGGTGTTGCCGGAGCCTGGCAGCCAGAGGTTCCATGGCCAGAGCAAATAAAAGGGAAGACAGGGGGCATCCCTGGCGAGTGCCCCGTGAGATCATAAAGGCCTCGGATATCCGGGCGTTAACACTGACCCTTGCCTTGGGTTTATGATAAAGTGGTATAATCCACTTCATAAATCCTATGGGTAGCCCCATGTTGCGTAGTATACAAAGGAGGTAGTCTCATTCCAATGAGTCAAAGGCTTTGGTGGCGTCTAAAAAGACTGCCACCATTGGTAAGCCAGGGTCGACATTTTGCAATATCGAGAATAGTGTACGCAGGTTATGTGAAGTGGCTCTGCCGGGAATAAATCCCGCTTGATCGGATAACACCAGTCCCTCCATCAATAACTTCAGGCGATTAGCTAGAACCTTAGTCAAGATCTTAGCATCGCAGTTGATCAGGGAAAGGGGACGGTAGGAGTCACAGGATTGAGGCTGCTTCCCAGGTTTAAGCAAAGAGGTGATTAAAGCCTCCTGCATTGTCGGAGGGAGAGTCCCGGTCTCATGTGCCTCCAGGAAGACCTCCCGAAGCACTGGTGCCAGCATGTCCACATAAGCCTTATAGAAATCTATGGGCAAACCGCCAGACCCGGCGCCTTTCCGGATGCCATCTGCCCTATGGCATCCCTGATTTCATCCAATCCAATGGGCGCAGCCAAGAACTCTCGTTGATAATCCGGCAGCCATCCCAGAGTGATCTCCTTCAGATATTCTTCCATTTCCAGGGTACCTACTCTGGTAGTGGTATAGAGTGACGCATAGTGTGTAGCGAAGGCGGCCATGATCGATTGTGTGTCGCGCAGAGGCTCCCCTCCGTCCCCTTCCTACTCCAGTGTGGTAAATAATTTAATTACCGGTACTTAATTTGATGCGGAAAATTAATAAGAATAGCTCAGTAAAATAAGAGGCAGAATCCGTGGTATTAGAGATTCGGAACGGGCTTTATTCCAATAACAATTCGAATTGTTGGCTTCATATTCCATCACCACGGAGGTTCAGGAAGTGAAGGACCATACATTATTGACAGGTAATCATTTTTATAGAAGAGGCATTACAGTGAAACAGATGCAGGAGGCGTAACAGTTGATAACAGAGATAAAGATATACATGCGTAACTAAAATGGGTGTAACTAGGCGTAACTAAAGAACGTCATTAGGTATGATGTCACAAATGGGTGGTTCCATGAAAGAATTTCGCAATGTCAGCAAAAATACTTGGCAGAGATGCGCGCGCAGCAGCATGACGTGTGATTTGACGTGCAACTAGGGGGAGAATGGGACTTGACATTTAGCTCTACATGTGGAGACAAAAGTCTGGGGTTATGTCAACCTAATCCCAAATCATATCTAATATCCTATGTTTAAAGAACTGTGTTATCCAAAAAGAGAGGTCTCTTAGGATAGAATCTTATTCTATACTGACTATACTGACTGTTAGTGCGTGTACAAGCGTCTAAGTGTCTACACTAGATGCGAGGGGGTAGGAATATTCCATGGTAACAGGGTTTATGAATTACTTGCATGAGGACAGCGAGGCCTGGCCCCTTTGCACGGTAGCTGGAGGAATGTTTACCTAAACTGCTAGACAGGAATGCATCGGATGAGGGGCGGAGGAGATAATCTTGAAGGTGAAGTACAGCTTTCTGGCAGGCTACGGGCTGGATCAGGCACCGTTAGCCGCGCAGGGAGTAAGACAAAGTTCATGGTCACAGATGCAGGCTCAGACTGGAGCTTTCAGAGGCAGAAGGCAAGAAAAGGCTTGGTGGCAGAATCAGGGCCTACTCGCCTGGACTGTAAAATGGGATAAATGAACCATATAAAGCCGGTGGCCTTTCATACTTAGGAATAGAATATCCGGCCCATTCATGGCGGATCTGAAAGAGGACATGTTGACGGTGGACGCACATGTATTTGCGTCTTCATAACTGGAACTGGAGGGAACATACATGTACTTGTGACTTATACATGAAACCGTTGGGGTCCAAGATAGGGGACATAACCGACCATAAAAATCCATATTTCCACATTCCCTCCTTGTCCCCTACTGGCCCTTAGGAGATATCAATCTTCATCAATCCATCGATCTGTTCATATAACATCATTTATTCTTCTTTCTTCTTCCGGGATCCCGAACGAAAACTTGGATGTGGGATACACGAGGTGGCACATAGACCACAAATCGCTGGCCCACATTGTAGACATAAGCAGCAACTGAATAGTATGAGAAAGCCAATACCTAGGAAGGAGAGCATTCTCCATCCCCAGGCTGACAACACGCCCCAGAACCAACCGGACCAAGTCCAGGTGCCTGGACTCTGGTGTATCTGGCTTACAATCTTATGAAGGCGGGTTATGGCTTTATATACTGACGGTGAATTTTCTGGTATGAAAATGCAACAACTTGATCCGATGACCCTACAAGCTCCGCCCCTATCGGCCAGGATGACGTCAAGGACAAGACGATTCTGAAGCACAACAATCCGCATAGCAGACTGCTCTTCTGTTAAATTGCCTAAGGCGGAAATAGTTTCGTTCACTACTGCTTCAAGGGTTCTGGTTAATCTACGTATCAACTTACTATTAGTGACTGTACCTATATAGGGGAAGAAACCTTTATTGAAATCTGTGTATTTTTCCCATGCTGTTTCAGTGTAATCGACGATTGGGAGATCTCTCCGCTGTCTATTGTGTACTAAATGAGTATTTTTATGATAATCAGGAGGAGCTAGGAAAACAGGTGGTAGGAGGAATGCTATGTAACAGGTACCATCCCAATCTAGAGGTAGGCGTATATATGCGGTCTGGCCACATATAAAGTAGGAATGACGAGAAGCTCTAAATGTAGACTTGCCTTGATCACTGAATTTTATCACAGTGGTGCATTTACTATGGCCCATGTGTATGGAGCCATTCTTTCTTATACATAGTTCCCCTTTTACTGGGAATACCGACGTGGCGGGCAATATTGGTGTAGCTTCAAATTCAACGTTCAGGATCATGAGGTTAAGTGTAAAATTACCTAATCCATATACTTCATTTTCTAGATCAGTTCCTGTTCTTTTGGGAAGTCCCTCCTTGTTAGGGTAGCAGACTTTAAGCAAAACTAAGTTCAGGTTTCCCCATACCCAGTTGTCTTGATAAGCTACTGAGTTTGAATCTAAGGAATTAATTAAACTAAACCATGCTCCACAGGAGCCATTGTGTGTGAATGGATATGGAAAGAGGGGCAAAACTCCCTTATAGTTCTGATAGGGAGGGAGTCGGCCACATATCCAACAATTTGTAGCATTGCTAGTCTGATGGGAATGATGTAACATACTAATAAAAGTGTTATTGCGCAGCGCAAATCTATAGGACAACTCATGCGGGGGTAATTCACTAAAAGAATGTTCAGCAGTAACATTGTAAACATGTTTAGAAATAGGATAATATATGTGCAACAATATACTTGCAGCGATTATTAAAAGACATAAGAAAAACAAAATTAACAACGTCACTGTGCAATGACTACGCAGTGATTTACAGTACGCATGTTTTTTGAACTGCATCTTTCGGTTTCTTTCTCTATTCAGGTCTAGGGGATACATGTCAGAGACAAATTCGACCGATTCACCTTGGAGAGGACTTAAACAATCAAATTGTCTGACTTATTAGACCGTAATTTTAGTTTGTATAGTTCCTTATCGCTTTGTTCAACCAAAGGAAGCTTTGAGTCAATCGGTGAAGACACGCGAGGTGTAACGTTTACATCAGACGGTAGTCCATGAAATTTCTTGATATGACTTGAATGTAACCATCCTTTGCGACCTTCGATCTTCACGGCTGTCCTCGTGGTGAGTAGTACAAGTTGAGGCGATTTCCACCTAGGATCCAGCTGAGTCTTCCGGTCAAAATTCCGCACTAACACCAGGTCCCCGGGAACTACGTCATGGGGTTTCACCTCGGTGTTGTCGGGAAAGGCTGCAGCTACCTGTGAACGACAAGATTGTAGTGCAGACATCAAGGAAGCCAGGTAATCTGTCAGCATATTACAGTCAACATCAGTTATTTTGCGTGGTATAGGCGTCCCCCACATATTTGGTGGTCTGCCAAAGATCACCTCATAAGGGGATAGCCCTGTTCGAGAGTGCGCTACCATTCTCATGTAAAAGAGTGCAACTGGTAAGGCTACTACCCAATCGACACCTTTCTGTCTACATATTTTGGACAATCTAATTTTCAGAGTTTGATTATGTCGTTCCACGAGACCTGCTGCCTCGGGGTGTCGGACACAGTGAAATCTCCATTGATAGCCTAACAAAAGTGAAACGTGTTTCATTAGTTCGGATGAGAACGGCTGGCCGTTATCTGAGTAGACAACACGTGGTAAACCGTACCGTGGGAAGAATTCTCGAACCAACTGTTTGGCAGTAGTCGGGGCAGTGTAATCTGAGACCGGGTAGGCTTCTGTCCAACGGGAAAGAGCACAAACAACTACAAGAACATATTTGAATCCTCGACATCGTTCCATCTGGATATAATCCATCTGGAGGACTTCAAAAGGGTGATCAGGAGGCTGAAATCCACCCTGTTCTACGGGAATGCTTTTACCTGGGTTAAACTGACAACAGATCATACAGGTACGAACTTTTTGTTTAGCTGCTGCTCGTAAATGTTTGTTGAACCAAATGTGTTGAATGCTGTCTAGCATAGCCTTTTCTCCTAGGTGCGCTGGACTATGTATTGTATTAATGATAACTTGAACCATAGAGTCGGGAAGAAACCATATAGATTTTTCCTTCGTCATCCATCCTTGATTCGTTTGGATCCCTCCTAATTCAGTCCATTTCTTTATTTCATCTGGTGTAGCATGTGTCTGTATGTCAATTACGTCAAGAGCGGGATCCTTAACCGTCATGCAATGTGTTGGTGTCAGAACTATTGTCTTTGTCATGTCAGATGTGTGAGTTTTATTCTGAGCAGTCTGTTTAGCTGTTCTGTCAGCTAGGTCATTGCCTTGGGAAATGATATTAGTAACTTTCGTATGAGCTTTACATTTCATAATTGATATTGCAGTGGGTAGATGTATTGCATCTAATAAGGCATGAATGAGGGGTCCGTGCTGAATGTGGGCACCGTGAGAAGTTAAATAACCTCTCTCTCGCCACAGTACGCCGAAGTCATGTACAACTCCGAATGCATAACGTGAATCAGTGTATATGTTGACTTTCTTATTTGTGGCTTGAATACAGGCTTGTGTCAGAGCGATGAGCTCTGCTGCTTGAGCTGACAAGGTATTTATGCAATATGTTTCAATGACTTCAGTGTCTGTTGTGACTGCATACGCGGCCACTAGCTCTCCTGTACTTGTTCTCATACATGAACCATCTACATACAACGTCAGGTCTGGATCTGACAATGGGACGTCTGTCAAGTCTTGTCTGGGTTTCGTCGTGATAGTAATAACTTCAATACAATCATGTGCTAGTGGGTCTGTTCCGTTTACTGGCAAAAGTGTGGCAGGATTCAATGTACTACAACGTCTGATTTCTATGTGTGGCTGAAACAATGTCAATTCGTAACCGGTAAGTCTTGCTATAGTCAAGTGTTGTGTTTGTGTGCGGTTCAAGAGAACCTCTACTGCGTGTGGTACTTATACTGTCAATTGATGTCCTAACACTATGGCATCGCTTTGTCTGATTGCTAAAGCTGTTGCTGCCACTGATTTCAGGCACGCTGGAAGTGCCTGAGCTACTGGATCTAATGTACTAGAGAAATAAGCACATGGTTTGTGTGATCCTGCTTGTTCCTGTGTGAGTACTGACAAAGCAGTACCTTCGCGTTCTGTAACAAAGAGTGTAAACTGTTTACTGTAACATGGTGTTGCTAGGACAGGTGCTTGACATAAAGCTTTCTTTAGGCTTTCAAAAGCTTGTGTATGTTCCTGAGTCCAAGGGAGGACAGTCGATGTGGCCGCCTCCTGTGTTGTCAACTGAATGAGTGGTTTTGCTAGAAATGCATACTGAGGGATCCACTGCCTACAATATGAAGTGAGGCCTATAAAAGCCCGTACCTCCTTTTGTGTCTTGGGTATTGGCATGCTAGCAATTAACTGGATGCGATCTGACGTAAGCTGCCTTCCCTCCTTGGACAGCGAGTGCCCAAGGTAAACAACTCGCTGGACACAGAATTGCAGCTTAGAAGGGGACACCTTGTGCCCCTTTTCGGCCAAAAATTGTAAAACCGTCAGTGAAGCTTTTTCACATTCAGTTTCGCTTCTAGCGGTGATCAGCAGATCATCGACATATTGAAGCAGGGCAGTGTTGACTGGCATGTGGATACTGTCAAGTTCTCTTTTCAGTGCTTGGCTATAGATGCTGGGGCTTTCTGTGAATCCTTGAGGTGCGCGTGTGAATTTAAAGCTTCGTCCATTTAAACTAAATCCGAACAAGTATTGGCTTTCCGGATCTATTGGGACGCTGAAAAAGGCATTCTTGAGATCAATTACAGTAAAGAATGTTGCTTCGGAATCAATGGCTGTCAGTAATGAAGAAATGTCTGGAACTACGGGGTATTGTGGTACAATACATTTATTTAATTCGCGCAGATCAATAACCAATCGATATACTGGCGGGGCTTTTGGATCAGTTCGTTTAAGGATCGGAATTATCGGGGAATTACATACATTGGAGTCGGTTTCCACAACCACTCCTTGGGTAATAAGCTCGTCAATGATTTGCAGTAAAGCCACTACAGAATCTGGGGGTAACTTGTATTGTCGCATTCGTGGTAGTACCACTCCTGTCTTTAGTGTGACTCGATATGGTGTAATGTTCATGCAACCAACATCTGTAGGGCCTTGCGCCCATAAATGTGTGGGTAAAGTCTGCAGTCGGTGATCCATGTCTCGGGACACATAGTGCCCTTTGAAATCACGTAAAAACAATCTTACTCCTTCCGGAGAACAACATATTATAGCTCCTAGAGCTTTCAATGTTTTTATACCCAACAGGTTTTCTGGACATGATTTAGTAAGCAATAAATCTGTAGTTCGTGTCAAGGAACCAATCGTAAGTGGAAGAGGCTGTGATACTTCGTTAATGATAGGTTTTCCTGAAAAACCAAGGGAAATATTCTGTGAGCCTGAGAGGGGTGCCCCTGGAACTTCACTACGTTTTATGGTTGTTCGGCTTGCCCCTGTATCAAGTAAAAATGTTCTATCCTGGCCTAATAGTTTACTGTGTACATAAGGTCCTTCTTGATCTACAGGGACCTCCATAAGGGGTAAGCCAACTTCCCTCTCTAGGCTGTTTCATGAGTATCGTTGATAATCAGGGTAGTCATACTGTGCGGTCTGGTACATCTGCCGTGTCGTTGTTGGTGTGGCAGCAATAGGCTGCGGTGGTGGAGCTGGCATAGACTGTTGCGGAGCTGGCATGGCCTGTGCATGCTGCGGGGCTCCTTGTTGGTTCTGATCCTGTCTAAGTGGCCGTGGTCTTTCTTTTGTATTACCTATGGCGATATTATGTTTTAAAACTGGACAATCGTGTACATAATGACCTGGCTGTTTACAATAGTTGCATGTCCCTTTTACAGAACCTGCTGAAACACTGGACTGTGTCATACCCTTTTTATGACCGTCAGCTGGAACTGTCTGGGAAACTAGCATTTTCATTTTCATGTCTTTCATGCGTCTTTGTTCAAGTTCTTGTTCCTCTCTAATTCTATTGTGATGGTACTGTAGCATTTGTAACATTTGTGACGGAGTGTTACCTTGCCAGGTACTCTCGAATTTCAATACTCTATTCTTAACTTGGGGCAGGGCATTTTCAACTAATTTTGTCACAAACAGATGTGGATACGATTCGCTACTTGCTTTTATTCCACTATTTATACCAAAACATTTTTCGAATCGGGCATAAAAATCACTAGTGTCTTCATCTTGCTTTTGTTTACAGGCTGAGATTGCACCCCAGTCTTCCTTTTTCGTAGTTAATAAACGTGGCAGTACCTGTACTAATAAACCTGGTAGTATTTTGGTCTTTTCCCCAAGCCCTAAACCTGGACCTAGAGCTGTTTCTTCGTTTTCTAATGCTGTCCAATCTATCTTTTGGTCTCCCACCTCCCAATCCTTTTCTTTGAGTTTTTCATAAATGCCCGCAGGCATTAATACCTTTAATATTTTCATAATGTCGGGATAGGTATACTCTCCCATGAGCAACATGTCTTTAATTTCACGGTGGAAACCCGCTGGGTCTTTGTCATGACTGGGTACCACTTTCTTCATTTCTAATAGTTCCATTTTAGATATGGGTGTGTATACAAACACACGTTTAAACTGATTGTCATCACCTTTTATCGGGTGGACTTCGCGTAAGGGATTCTGTCTATCCATATAATACGTCGTTCTTTCCTTGATGGGCAGTGAGACATGTTCGGGGCATACAAAAAGAATGTACTGCTTTCTGGATTCTAGTATTTCTCTAATTAACTCAGTACCTGAACCTCTCCATTTATTCGTGAGTAATTCAGTTAATATATCAGGTAAGGGACCAGGATCGGAGTGTTGGCTTTTATATAATATAAGGAGTTGTTGAATCATGTAGATACCAGCTAAACGCTGTTCATCTGGGGTGAGGTTCAAAAACGTGTGTGCTAGTGTATCATCACTATATTTTCCGGGACTGTCAACCCAGTGAACGGCTGACCTGGCTAATTCTTGTTCGTCCATAGAATCGAGTATATGATAACCCCTTCGTTCTCGGAGTAATTTGTCAGCGGCTTGGAACGAATGTTCGGGAGACCTTATATTTATTAAAGGGGTTTGGAAATTTCTGTTATTTTCTGGACGTATCGGACGTATCGGATCAGTAAAGCATCTAGTATTATTACAAGATCTTCCTCTACCTACATAGGCCATGGTTTCTAACTGTCCTGTGGGCAGTTCTAATTCTTCCTCCTCCTCGTTTTGTTCAGGCTGGTCTACCGCCAATCTTTCTTCGTGTATTCGTTCTACTTCTTTGCGGATCTTTCGGCACATAGCTACTATACTTAATAGTCTATCATGTCTCCCCTCTGATATATTCCGACTCCATGTGGTAAGAATCCGCATTTCTTCCGGATTTACCCCTGGTCGGTCTTGATTTCTGATCACACAATTTATGAGGAAACGTAACAGTTCCCCCTGTATCTCCACTTTCTGGTACTCCATGGCTCTATTAATACTTTCAGAATCTCGCCCTGACTGGACAAAGTGATATATATTTTCTAAATGTGTAGTCATTCCTGGTAGCCTCCCTAAATATATTGCAGCTCGTCGGATACGTAATGATGCCAGCAGCATTTCATCCTCTTTGCCGGGCACAGGGTCATATCTACAATCTACTAGAAGTTCCTTAAGCATGTCGGGAGTTACTAGTTTGGGCGTACGTTGGTGGGCTAATTCTTGAAAGGAAAGTTTATTTACTCTGGGTGGCGTGGAAAAAATGTTTGTTGTACCTCCTGTAGCACCGCCTGGGGTGCTGGATGTGAAAGGATTCGTTGAACGTGATATAGCAACCATAGGTGTGGGTACAGCTGTAGAAACAGATGTGCTTGCCGGAACTTGTGTCGGAGTTTGTTGTTGCGGAGGTACAGACGGAGGGTCTTGGCGTTGAACCCCCTCGGCAGGCGGTCTATGTGGTGCAGTATTAGCATACTCGGGAGCTGCGTCGTCTAAATAAGAGGAAAGGAAAACATCTTCTGCGGTTCTGGGATGCCCTTTGGGATGTGATTTTATCGGAAACAACGGAGGTGGCAAGTCTTTTGGTATCTCCGGAGTAGCCTTAGGTAACCCTTCGGCCAGAAGAGGATACATACCATTCATAAGGGCATTTCTTTGTCTGTCTACTTGTTCTGCTTTTGCTCGGGTACCTTCTTCAATTAATAGATTTTCTCGGACTTTATTTGAATTCTCCTTACTCTTCTCTTCCTGTCTGAGTGCTTTTTCTGTGCGTCTATACGATTCTTTACGCCATAATTCAATGGCATCTTTCTGTGATTGTCTAGCTTTCTTTTTCCATAATTCTTCCTCTACTTTCATGATGCAATCTGCATCCCAGGTCCCAGCTGCGGGCCACCTCTGACTTTCTGGTAATTCCTTGGTGTAGTCTACCCATAAATCAAGAAATAATATGGCGTCTAGGCCATGTTTATGATACATGAAGTACCCTGGAGTGTCCCTAGGAGGAATGGGAACAGCTTCTTCGAGTACCCCTTTTCTAGTTTTGATCTGTCTTAATTTCGAAAAGAGCGGCATATTGAGAACTGATCTGATACCTAATTTTGAACACGTTTAATACAACAAAACACAATAATGAACAGTCATTCACACCACAATATGCAGAACGTATTTAAAACATTTAACATTTAACATTTAATGAACAACAATGATGGCCATTTAGGGATCTAGTCACTAAGCATAATACTCGGCAATAACTAGGTAATTCTGAATTATATACTAGACATGCTAGATATACTGCTAAACAGTACAGATACACTGCTGAAACAGTGCAGACCGGATTTGTGTACCCAAACCCGTCTTGACCGGCACAACCTATGTGCACGTCAGAACGCCTCCCCGGCAATGGTACTCACCGGGTAGCTCGGAACGGAAGGCCTCGGAACTGAACTGAACTGGACTTGGACCGGACTGGACTCGACTCGAAACTTCGGAACTTCGGAACCTGGTGGGCCTCTGTATACCTCGGATCTTGCTCTCTCAGCTAGGCTCTGGTCGGGATACGTCGCACTTCTCACCGCCTCGTCTGGGTGTTGATCGCAGCCTCAGTTACCCCCGCTCGGCAGGAGGGAGATACAGGAAATCCTGTGGGTACGCGTTGTTGTCCGTCCAGCTGTGGCAGGAGACCGGGCCTGCAACGCACCTCCGGCGCGTGAGATGAGAAAGTGTCCCTGTTCGGGCGCCATATATGTGGTAAATAATTTAATTACCGGTACTTAATTTGATGCGGAAAATTAATAAGAATAGCTCAGTAAAATAAGAGGCAGAATCCGTGGTATTAGAGATTCGGAACGGGCTTTATTCCAATAACAATTCGAATTGTTGGCTTCATATTCCATCACCACGGAGGTTCAGGAAGTGAAGGACCATACATTATTGACAGGTAATCATTTTTATAGAAGAGGCATTACAGTGAAACAGATGCAGGAGGCGTAACAGTTGATAACAGAGATAAAGATATACATGCGTAACTAAAATGGGAGTAACTAGGCGTAACTAAAGAACGTCATTAGGTATGATGTCACAAATGGGTGGTTCCATGAAAGAATTTCGCAATGTCAGCAAAAATACTTGGCAGAGATGCGCGCGCAGCAGCATGACGTGTGATTTGACGTGCAACTAGGGGGAGAATGGGACTTGACATTTAGCTCTACATGTGGAGACAAAAGTCTGGGGTTATGTCAACCTAATCCCAAATCATATCTAATATCCTATGTTTAAAGAACTGTGTTATCCAAAAAGAGAGGTCTCTTAGGATAGAATCTTATTCTATACTGACTATACTGACTGTTAGTGCGTGTACAAGCGTCTAAGTGTATACACTAGATGCGAGGGGGTAGGAATATTCCATGGTAACAGGGTTTATGAATTACTTGCATGAGGACAGCGAGGCCTGGCCCCTTTGCACGGTAGCTGGAGGAATGTTTACCTAAACTGCTAGACAGGAATGCATCGGATGAGGGGCGGAGGAGATAATCTTGAAGGTGAAGTACAGCTTTCTGGCAGGCTACGGGCTGGATCAGGCACCGTTAGCCGCGCAGGGAGTAAGACAAAGTTCATGGTCACAGATGCAGGCTCAGACTGGAGCTTTCAGAGGCAGAAGGCAAGAAAAGGCTTGGTGGCAGAATCAGGGCCTACTCGCCTGGACTGTAAAATGGGATAAATGAACCATATAAAGCCGGTGGCCTTTCATACTTAGGAATAGAATATCCGGCCCATTCATGGCGGATCTGAAAGAGGACATGTTGACGGTGGACGCACATGTATTTGCGTCTTCATAACTGGAACTGGAGGGAACATACATGTACTTGTGACTTATACATGAAACCGTTGGGGTCCAAGATAGGGGACATAACCGACTATAAAAATCCATATTTCCACACCAGAACAAAATTAGACCGCCGAGGGGGCCTCACAACTCCCGCAAGAAACTTACCCGGGCATTCTCCCTCTCCGTATGCCCTAGCCTTGAAATATTTACTTCGGAAGTGAACCTCCCGCTCGGTTGTGGATTTATAGTCAGTCAATGCCGTTCTGAATTGGAGTTGTGCATCTACGTTAAGTAGCAAAGTCTGATCGGGTTTCCAGTGTGTGCAGTGTGTGTCCCAGTTTCTGTAATGTGTTACGCAGCACACGCAGTACTCCCGAGCTCTTGGAAGCACAAATACCCCGCACCGTGACTTTCAGCGCCTCCCACATAGTCGCCATACACTCTACCGACCCCTTATTATGTAAGAGGAATTCCTCAATTTCTTGTCCCAACTCAGTACGGAAGAGTTCGTCAAGTAGAATGATGGGCTGTAGCCTCCATGCAAGTGGCCTCCCCACTACGTCCCGCAAACGGAACTTCGCAATTACCAGGGAGTGATCGGAAAACGTGCGGCCCACATGCTGTGCCGCTGCCAAAGACGGGGCCAATCTAGCCCAAGAAGCGTGTGCAGTGGTCCAATGTGTGCCTTCAGTCAGCTTCGGGTGTAAGTGCCGCCAAGCGTCTATGACGTCCTGGTTGTCACACAGGTCCCGCAAATATCTGTACGTGTTAGTGTAGTGATGCGTAGCAGGGTTAGATCTATCTAAGACTGGGTTGAGAACAGCGTTAAAGTCCCCGCCCCATATCATGTGTGTCGACCCTATGTCTCGTATCCTGTTCCAGAGGGCAATGAAACTGCTAGGATCATCATAGTTGGGGCCGTAAGAGCAGGCCAAAGTGATCGTTTCATTCCCAATCCTGCCCCATGTTAAACATTACCGTCCCTTCCGGTCTACAGCATCTCCCAGAGGGGTGTATGGGATAGTTCTTTTAATTAGGATAGCAGTACCTCTAGCATAAGAAGAGTAGGGAGCGAAGACAGAATGTGCTGCCCATCTAGAAGCAAAGCTACCCCTGCGCTGAGGGTCCATGTGGGTCTCTTGTAGAAATACTATCTGCACATTCAGTCTATCTAATGCATTTACTATCTGTCTGCGTTTCCTGGGGTTGCCCAGTCCCCGAACGTTCCAGGTGATAGTGGAGATCAGTCCCCCCAAGTTATTATCAATGTTGCTGTCGTGACTCATGTCCCCAGCAAGAATGCGTCTGTTCAATGTGGGCACTGTCAAGTGCCATCCCTAGTGCTACCTTTGCCATGCACCTGTTTGTGAATAATTCAGCGTTGTCACAATCCAGTCCATTCTCACCCAACACATATACAATTCCCGAAGAACAACCCCCCCCAACCCACACCGGCATCCCAATCATGCCGGGCATGTTTCCCTCCCCCCACAAACCCAAGAAACCAAATCCTCACCCTAGCGGGGAACACCCATAATGGGGGACAACAGGGGTCCAGATCCGCCTTCCATCTCCCCCGATATTACACCCGCAGCACGCTCGTCTCAGCAACTAGCGGCAAGCGCGGGAAGGGGAAAGGCGGTGCCAGGGCGAAAAAGTTGCTAAAGCATAACGGAAACCCTTGAATTGCTGGGACCTTACAGCTGGAGGCTAGCAACTTGAACCAAAGTGTAGAGCAGATTCTGCCGATAATAACATGACATATCAGAGTGGAGCTAGAAGTAACACCATACATGGAAAACACAAAAAGTAATAATAAATCTTCCCCCTCAGTCCAGTGCAGAGGTAGGCGAGCTGGACCGGGCCCTCCCCGAGGGGGATCGAGTAGTGCCCTGTGGCCGCTTATTGTCTTTTAGAAATTGTTCCACTTGTGCTGGATCTTGAAATAGATGCTGCTTTCCCTGGTGGGCTATACGTAGCTTAGCCGGATATACCATTGAGTATTGGATACCACTCTGGAGGAGTCTTTTTTTAACTGTCGCAAACTTGCGTCGCGCATCTTGCACCGACTGTGTGAAATCCGGGTAAAAGGAGAGCGTGGTGTTCTCAAACAGAACCGGTTGTTTTTCACGGGCTAGGCGTAGTAGAGTGTCCCGATCCCTATAGTTCAAGAATTAGATGATGACAGGTCTAGGAGGGGCACCAGGTATGGGCCTGGGGCCGAGAGAGCGATGGGCCCGCTCTACCACCAATTGCTGGGAGAAGGCCTCCAGTCCAAAAAGATCAGCCAGTAGCTGCTCAATGAAGTGTTCCATTTTGCCCACATTGGTGGACTCGGCAAGACCAATAAGGCGCACATTGTTGCGGCGTGAACGCGCTTCTAAAACTTCATTTTTACCGGCGATCACCTTTAAAAGTCTCTCCATTTGGGATACTTTGGTGGCAGGTGCCGCAGCCCCGTCCTCCAGCCCTGAAACCCTCTGCTCCGCTTCCTTCACTCTCTCCTCCTGCTGATCCAGTCGATGCACCACAGAATCAAGGCGTTTTGACATATTGTCTATCTTAGAGTCAATAGAGGTGAGACTTGTTTGCAGATTGAGTAGGAGTGCTTTCCAGTCCACCTCCGCGCTCTCACCCCCATCAGAGTCACCATCCTCCGCTGTTGGGGCTCGGGGCTTTTTCCTATGAGACTCGAAGGGGAGCTTGGATTGTCTGGCGTCAGTTTTCCCCATGTTTATGCTGTACGCAGGGCAGGCTCCAGCACGGTTGAGCAGATCCGCAACGCCCTCGTCGCTCCACCGCGCTGTAGAAACCAAGAATTGCACCACAGCGAAGAGTATATATTGGCCCGTCTAGGTTCGCTCCTCACCTCTCAGGAGTGCCTAGCTGCGATGTAGATTATTAAGATGGCCCCGATGATCGGTTAGATGACCCCCGAAGAGCTATAGGAGAGACATAGCGCGATTGAGGCCTCCACGTCGTGGATACTCTTTCCCCTGCACTCGATGGGGTATTAAGTCCGTAAATATCTTGTCTGCCAACTCCACGCAGTCTCACGTTCAGAGGAAGGATGGGGTCAGCGGATGCAGCCCAACCAGGGCTGATGGAGCAGCGCCGCCTCCACATCCCCACGTATGTCGCACTTCTTGGTGGTAGCGTAAGACCCTCTCCACCGCCTTTGAGGGCTGTCGAGGTCTGAGTGTGAAGTTATCTTCCCCTGTTTGCCGCCACCTCACCTCACTGTCTATGTAGGGCTTGCGGTGTCCTCCCCGCTGCGCCAGGGCCAGCCGCCCTCACCTCGTGGTCCATGCTGCGGCTGCCTGAATCTTGCGGCCTTCCGGCCTCCGCAGGTCCCCAGTCTCGCGTGTTCACGCTTGCCGCCACTGCCTCCAGGGATGGCCCGCAGCTCCGCCCGCCTGCAGGAAGAACGCTCCTAGCTCCGGAGCGCCGGGACAGATCGGCTACAAAATTTCACAGAGCGCGCCCGCACTCGACCTGTGCTGTAATTCCCACTGGGATGTGGGTTTTCGTGCTTTAGGATGGGCTTAAAGGTGTAGTTAATCGCCCGGCTGGCGAGAGCCTCACGGGTGTCGGTCTGGCGCCCTCTAGCGCCCCCCCAATGTATTCCTTTGCACAGCTCTGCACAGGCACTCAGCTTCCGGCTCTGGCTTCCTCTGGGCACAGACTGCAACATGGGAAGAGTTACTTCCTGGTTGTGAGGTCATCAGGCTGCTCCCAATGCGACTCGGTAAAATTGCAATCTCGCAAATAGCGATTTCGCTAATAGCGATCTCGCTATTAGCGAGATCGCAATTTGTATGTTTCCCGGGATTTGCAATTTTTTATGGTATAATCGCTATTGTGTTTAGCGATTATTTGCGAATCGGTCTTTTTTCGCTATCTGTGTCATGCATTGGAGATACCGAATCCTTATTTGCAATTCCTTAAAAATCTCAAATAAGGACTCGCTATTTCTGAGCTTGATGCATGTGCCTGTATATCCTAGAGAAGTATAAACGTTGTGTATTGGGCGTCACAAACTAGAGTTGATATGTACACCAGTTTTATCTGAAATACTGCCCCTCGTTCAAATGAATACAATTTGGAGGATTATATCCCCCCCTTTGCATCTACGTTTGTTTTGTGAATCGCTTGCTCCATCACTCTCCTTTACTACCCTTCAAATAACCCTAAGAAAATAACTCAGAAACAGAGCAAAGCGTATTGGCCTACCTTTAATTTGGATGTCCTAATACTAACTACAATTGAGTGTGAGCCAAGAATCTACATTCTGTTGCATTTCCTAACTGGACTGTATTACTAGTCACAGATTTTTTCCTAAAAATACTAATTGATCCTCAGTTTTGGAGGACCTGAGCTGGAACTGAAACAAATAGGAGGCATATATCGCACTACACCTTCACCATGTTAAGTGTATCCTTTGGGTCCGTAAACTAAGTCCTGGAAGGATGTACTCCATCCTCATTAAGGCTCCTCTCCAGTGGCTCTCACGCTTGACATTTTCTATGCATGAGACAGACCACTGTCATTGGTGAACTTCCCTTGACATGGTTATGTCTAGTTCACCCATGCTTGTTCATTAAACAACAGAAGTTGTGCTATCTGTATGAAGCATGATTCTGTTCAATAAAGGCTCAGAAGAAAAGACTTTGAGGACCACGTGAACAGCCACCAGTACCACCAAGCTGGTGTGCTAATAATTTCTCCTTTCCTAAACAAGATCCCTGACAAAATTGGTTCAAGTGGATGCCCTCATCTCAGAAGCAACCCCCACAGAGGAGTATACTGCAGAATTTCTTTTAAAGGGGACTCTCTTCAACATGTTTTTTCCTGTAGCCACCAGGGGAAATACTGCAGGTCCACTGTAGTCAATCATCTTTTCTCATTTCTGGGACTACTGGTGGACTAAGAATTCCTTGAGAGGCCTAAGGCACAGATAAGCATATGCGAACAAAGAAAGCACAAAAACATCACACTAAGTAGTGACCACATTTGTCTGGCTGAAGGATCAAGAGGTTTAGCGTGCACAATGCTTCTAGCTCTGTGATAACTGTCTGTCTAGTGGAGAACACTCTACTGTGTCTACAACACTGCCTTGAGGTCGAACCAAGAAGCTCCCCAAGTAATGAATGGCTTGGAATTAGGTGGCTGTTCAGTTGTTGTAAATTATGTGGAACTTTAACCTCTGTATGTTTTGTGTACTAGGCATAAGAATTCCACCAGAGAGAAATTAAAAGAAAGGTTTTCATTAGTCTTAGATGCACACAAATATTGCCATACATTTGGGAAAAAAACATGTACAGCAAATTGTAGGCCAAATGAAGGAATTATGGGTTCTATGTCAAAACCGGAGCTGAAGATTATGCGGAAATCTCTTTACTTATTTTTACAGCAGCCACCTTAACATCCTAAAACTTCCTTTCCCATGAGCGTTTGGTAAACAGATGAGCAAGAACGTCACAACCAATTAGAATGCAGACTACCCCTCAAAAACCTTGTACTTTGACCCAGCAGCTCTTAATACACAAATGGAGAGGGGGAGGTCAAACTCCTGCAAGTCCTCCTGAGTCATACATCAACCACAAAGAAGTACAGTAGCTTAAGGCAGAATGCGATTGACTGTATTCCTATCAAGGAAAAACAGGTGCGGTCTAATTCCGACATCACAGAATTCCTGTCCAAGTGCCAAGGGAAGGGAAGATCATTCTCATGGAAGAGGAAGCCTCACGCACATAATTGCAGTCCCTACTTAATAAAGGTGATTCACCGGGGAACTGCAAGGTATTGTTAACTCACTGACCTGGATCCTGTCTTTGTCCAGTAGTTTTTTTTTATCTATGAACTCCCTTCTGACCCGAGTCCGACAGGAGGTTGAGTCCACCCTGGTTGTATTGTTGTACATAGGCATTGAGAGGTTGCTGATGACAAAGCATGATACTTATGTGTGTGAGGCTTCCTCTTCCATCGGAATGATCTTCCCTTGGCACTTGGACAAGAATTCTGTGACTCCCGAATTGGACTTGCACCGGTCTTTCCTAGATAGGAAAACAGCGAATCGCACTCTGCCTATAGGTACCATACTTATTTGATCCAGAGTTAAGAACTCCTACAGTTCTCACATCAGGGGATTGTTGAGGGAATTTATTACCTTTTCTCTTTGCATGCACGGGCTAACACAGCTTGCCTCCTTACAGCTTCACCGGGGAACACCATCTGCACTCCTCTCATGGTCACGATAACTTATACTTTGATAAGACGAGCCTAAGTGCAGGTGGGGTCTGCCGGCTAATAGAGGGTGCCTGCGCTCTCAGAAGCACTCAACACAGATGGACTCTATCCTGTGGGGTCGGTGTGCTTGCAGCTTCTTGTGTTTACTTTAATCTAACAAGCTGAAGCAGCATGCCCGACCACAAGGCATTGCGAAAACTGTGTTCTGCGGCAAGTTAATATGTCCAACGTTAACTAACCCTGCCTATCAAGTGGAGTCTGAACACCCTGCGGGGTCTGTACTGGTCACGGATTTTATGATACGCTGAGGACCACAACCTAAGCACGTTGTTGCATTAGCCCATAGAGAACTGATAGAGCGCGTGGTGTCCAGGGGATTAGACCCTTCAGATTGTGCCCATAAAACTACCCAAATGTCACTGCCCCCCCCACCAAACCCTACAAAAAATAAGTCTGCAAACTTGCAATAATGCAGAGTTCAAAATAACCAGATATGGAGGAAGAAACAACTCTTACATCCCCCCGGATGATGGGTTTTGTGAGGCAGTAGACGCTTCAATCCACAAAGGGGTGTTGGACATTATGTCCCACGAGAAGAAACCCATGGAGATGGCAGAGAGGTGCAGAGAGGTGCTTTGAATTCCTCCCCTGGAGGGAAGAACTGCCTGGGCCCTCTAAGGTCCCTCAACATCAAGGGAGGTGGGGGAAAACAAAATCACACCTTTGGAGTTGATTTAGATGCCTTTGATAGGCTCAAAAAGGCCATTCCTAGCATATTCCTTAGCTCCGGGGGAAGATCTCTTTACTACCCCTTTTCAGGGGCTAAATACCGGGGGTCCAAAGGTTTTGCCCAAATCCTCTGGGCTACCTGGATGGAGACGATCTGCAAGGGGATTCAGATGGAGACTTGGGCCATGATAAAGATTAGAGGCAATCCTCTGGTATCCCACATCCAAAACCTGCCCTCCCATAACAAAACTGCTGCCAACCCACTGTCGGGCATGCTAGATCTAGAGGACAATCTCCAACCCCAATCCTCCAAATGGGAACCTGGGGATAAAGTGGCCACATATGTGGCAGGCAGATTGTGAAAGCACCTTGAAGGGCCGACACTGCCTCAGGGCAGAGAGCCGCCATTCCTTTTACGGAGAGCAAAGTGTCTCTCACCCCTGAGATAGACACAAGAATGGCCCTTTTCTTACCAAATACATTCTGGACCACAAGAAAGGGATTGACCGCTCCTGGCATTTATGTCAGGATAAGCTTCTTTATGTCATTGGCCCTAATGGGGGTCCCAAACTTTCAAATCACATCCCTTTCATTTGGCACCGTGGTATTTTACCAATGTTCTGAAGTCCATTATGGAGCTCCTCAAGGCCAGGGGCGCTCATTTGATAGTGTATCTGGACGACATATGTCTAATAGAGCAATGTCCCAGGAAGCTGTCAGAAAAAGTCCAGATGACAATAGAGCTGCTGGAGTCACTGGGGTTTGTCGTCAACTAGAAGAAATGGATCAGGTTGGTGATAGACTTCGTTCAGGCGACTTAAGGTTGCTGTCCAGAAAGATGACAAAGATCAGGCATGAATTAAGATAAACACTCAATGAATCAAGAAGTTCCTTTGCTCGTGTTGCGGCCTCCTTCATCTTCCATTCAGGATATTTTTTCGGGCCTGCTGCATAAGAAGGCCCTAATACACCTCAAGACAGTTTGCCTTCGCAAGGGACTCATACTCTGAGTTGGTCCCGCTTTCAGAGGAAGCCAAGGCATCAATAGCCTGGTGGCACACCACATGGAAGCATGAAATTTGAGAGCGATATTCCATTCCCAACCAGATCTGGTCAGAGCCAGATGCCAGAAGAACTAGCTAGGACGTCAATGTGGAAAGCTCTCCACAGGAAGAGTGGTCCACTCAGGAGGAATGCTCAGATGTCCGGATCTGATGGCAGATTACAGGAATCACTGAAAAGTTACAGGCCTTTGGCGATAAGCTTAGTATCTCCTCTCCAAGGCATGGGTTGAAGGTATCATTAAGCAGTACAGATTGGCCTGGTTGAAACGGATGGCTTGGTGCCAGCAGAAGGACCTTGATCCCTTAGGGGCAGACGACGTCCATATCCTACATTTTATTTTGGCGGATTTAGCTAAGCAAGGACTGTCATATAGGTCCGTGAACAGCATTAGGTTGGTCATTTCTGTTGGGCATATCCCTATAAGGCAGGACTCTTCAAATGGAGGGGTGGGGGTGGGGGCAGGCGCTGGCCAAAAGAAGCATTATGCTGGTAACAGTGTTTTGTTATCAATGGAAAAGAATAAGCGGCAGTAAGCTGCTCTTTAATGGGAGATCACTTGCATCTTTGCCATTTATATTCTGGCTGGGAGGTGGTGTCAAAAGGGAAGGGACTCCAAAGATTTTTCAAACCCCCCCACCCCCATTTCTAATAATAACACGGTGGATACTTTTACATGTTAGTATGGCCTGTCTGACAAGAATAGTATGTTTGGCAATCATATATTTGATTAAATCTTTTTAAAACAAACTTAACTGCTATGTTTAAATAAGTATAGACATATTTAAACACTGGAAGTTTAATAGAATTATATTGAAAAATGTTATGGGGGAGGGGGGTCCGATGATTTTTTTTCCCGCTGGGGTTATAGCGCGTCATTAAAACATTTGAAGACCACTGCTATATAGGGTCATTCAGTGGGGATGCCCGTCTCGGGGGGTTTTGAGGGGCATCCGTTTTTCTCTTCCCCCAGAACCGAGATATTCAGTTCTTTGGGATGTGAACAAGGAACCTCTTAGGAGCATTAAGTATCTATCTAGGAAACAGCTATCTTGAAAACTAATGATGCCCTTATGTCTAATTCCTGCTGTAGCGTTTCAGATGTCCGAGCTCTGGATATAGGAAGTAGATTTTTTACCCCGGATAAGGTTGATTTTCACATTTCCAGGAGAAAGAAATGTCATTCCAGGATTGTGAGATACCATCAGTTTCATGATGTCCTGAAATTGTGTGAGCACCCGTCCGCTCTCGGCCAGCCCTCTGCTCCAGCCACACTGCCCTATTTTCTCCCCAGCCGGGTACTTGCTGAAGATATACCTCAGAGGAGATTTGAATGTTAAACCCAGGTACTCTATGCTCTGGGACAGCTGATCAGCTTATCTAATAAACTCTATGCCATGTTCCTATCCACATTGTCCTTTTAAGTTAGAAGTCGATAACCAGGCTGTTAAGGCCTCTTCGGGCAATTGCCCTTCCAGCATTACGAAGTCAGATGCTAGCACATTAAGTAATTAAGGCAGTAATACGTGTTCAGTCTCTTCATAAAAAAGCAATTCATATGTTTAAGCTCCTGAGTGATGAACATTTGAACAGGACTGTGCAGCACCCGATATTGCCTTTGTAGTGCAGCAGGCGAATTCAATCGTTCTCTTAACAGAGTCGGAAAAAGAGAAGGAAGTGTTGCCATCATCTTTAAACAATCTTTGAAATTGAGTTCCTTCACAAGTCCTGAAATGTTGTGGGCAGAATGCCAGGGTTTCTGTTTTTCCCCCGAAAAAAACAGTGCCAGGATTGCCAATTTATCCACACTCCAGGTTTGGCTTCCAACTTTTTGAAACCATTGGAATAAGAATTGTCAGCTTAATGTTAAAACATTCTCATTTTATAGTGCTTGGTGATCTGAATATACATTTAGATAGTCATGTAATTCCTCTCTCCCACATCGCAACTAGGTTAAGTCCAAGAAGGAGGAAATAGCTTTGGGCCTTAACGCCAGACCTCCTGTGTTTCCGGTAGTGTTGAAGATGATGCACTGGCACTTAATGGCTGGCTCATCAACATGACCAACCAGGTAGCACCCTATGGCATAGGCTCTAGCGAACGGAGAAGACCGCCATCCCCCTGATTTAATGATGACCATAAAGCTACAAGACAACAGTGCAAAAAGCTCAAAAGAATTTGGCGTATCAACCAGTGGATAAGCAGCTATATAAAAAAGAGCTCTCCTCTTATTACAGAGGAATCAATATAGTGCAAGCAAACTTTTTAGCAAGCGAATTTCTGAGGTCCAAAAATAAGCCTAGGAAGGTTTTTAAAATTACAAACTAATGACCAAATCTGTCCACTCTCACTCAGACATGAGAAGCTTCGCCCAAGGTCGGCTCTCAACTATCTGACTTTTTTTTTAGAAGAAGATCAGTAATATTGTGGAGTCATTGGGTGGTTCTGGCTCAGAAAACATAACCCACATTTCAGTACAAGAGGTTGAAACTGAGATCAATAAGAAACCATTTAATTAGTCAGACAATACTACAGCATCCAGTGGAACAGGTGTCCATTTCTTGACAGCTTTCCTCCCCTCACACCCCCCCCCACGAGGTTGCTCACTGCTGGCGTTCAACCCTTTTTCTTTAGAAGACTCAATGCATGCCCTTAGAGTCTGTAAATCAGGTTTCTCCAAGTATCCATGCCCTCCTCAGACTCTAGCTACTCACGCGGAGGCTATCAATCTTGCTCTAAATTCATTATTAAACAAATCTTTACGGCAGGCTATTGTCCCAAAATGCTGGAAGAGAGCTAAACTGATACAGCTGTTGAAGAAGCAGTCAGCAGATAAATCATTTTTGGCCAATTATAGACCGATCTCTTTACTGCCGGCTTTCTCAAAAATTCTTGAGAAACTGGTTAATTCTCAACTCTCCAGTCACCTGGTGGTCAATCAGCTGCTTCCTCCTTTACAACTGGGTTTTAGTCTGGGTTTCAGCACAAAAATAGGCTTTAGTTGAAGTCTCTGATGTAATTAAACTTGCTGTGGATAGTGGAAAGAAGGTGGCTTACTGCTGCTGGACCTTTCGGCGGAATTTGATACAGTCTCCCACCCTATCCTGCTGCAACGCTTTCCGGATATCGGGATAGGTAAGACTGCCCTGTTGTGGCTACGTGGTTTCCTTTTCGGATAGATCTCTATCTGAATGGATGCCACTGTTCGCTCAAGCTCTTGAAGCATGGAGTTTCCCAAGGCTCAGCGTTGAGCCCAATACGGTTTAATATCTAACTCGCTCCACTGGCAGTCTTGGTGAAGTTTTTTGGGGTGCAGATTATTTCCTATTCCGATGACACATGTGGGAGGGTGCTGTTTCAACTACCCAGGTTAAATTCAAGTTGTGTTTTTCTGTAGTGTTTAATTGGATGTCTCAGAACAATCTCCAATGTAACACTAACAAGGCGGAGGTATTGGATTGTGGTTCCCCCCACTCTGCAGTGGGGAGGTGAGATCTGGCATAACTCATCCCCCCCTCTCCTCAGACTCCTTCCGCTGCAGTGAAAAATTTAGGAGTAAAATTTGTAATCTCACATTCAAATCTCAAATCGAGAGCGTGGTCTGGACATGTTTCAGGCAGTTGAGGAAGTTCCTGTATATGCTCTCTGCTTCTTGTCAAAGGATGGTGATCCATTATTTGAAAAAGTCTCGACTGCACTATGCAAATGCTCCTTACTTGGGTTTACCGAAGTATTTTTTTAAAATACTTCAGGTCGTGCAGAACGCTGCACTCGGCTTTCACTCAACATTCCTAGGAGCAGCACAGAGTATGTCCATCTTAAAGATTTGCATTGGTTGATGGTCAAGGAAAGTGTGAAAATTAAGGGGCTGACCTTACCCCACAAAGTTTTTTATGAACTGGGACCTGACTATTTGCCCAAGAGGCTACCGCACTACCGGCCTACAAGAAAAATGCGCTCTACGTAGGCTTTGCTGACAGTAGTGCCCAAGACAAAGAAGAAAAGAGGAGGTGATTCTTCTTTTTCTGGCTGGCTTAGTTGTTGTCTCATTGGACTGTCCGCATCAACATATGTCTAGGAATGCATGTGATTTCAGACTGTGTTTAGTATTTATCTAACATTATACTTTGATTGTCACAGATATCAAAGGGTGTGCTGTAATCGCTTTGTTTCAGTGTATCTATATACAGATTAGTTTCTAATGTGCTAATAGCACCTACAGGTAGTAGGTGTATCAAGCTACTTTAGCACCCCGTTCTAATTATAGCAACATAATTACTCACACGTACCATTGTTAATTACAAATATTGATGTGCGGTTGTCTCCTTTGTAGGGACCACTACTACCGATCAGTCATTTTTGCAGGAGAAAGATTATACAGCCTCTATGATAGTCTTTCAAACACATTTTTTTGATAAACACTTTTATTGAAGCTATACATAGAAATACAAAATAATGTACTCCAGCAGCATAGGATATGCCAATCAATACATATCTATTATGTATTTCTACAGTGGATAATCAGCTACCTAGAGCAGTCAATACCAAGGCATTACAGTCCCACCATTTGCCTCAGATACTGGTGGGATTTTGTGTTCAATAAATGGGTTCCTCTTGTTGTGTGCAGCAGTCTCGGCCCCTATGCCACACGGACAGCTCAAGGGGGTTGGGGCTTACTAAATGCACGCATTGTCCCTCTTTACCACCAAAGTGGCCATACCTACCATAGTTTTCTTACCCTGCGTAAAACCAAGGCCATCCATGATTCCCAGTAAACTAATCTTAGAAGTCAGAACAATCAGTTATTCCAAGACTCAGGACAGGACACCGCCAAATCCAGCATCAGCATCTCTCAATTGCGAGGCACTGCCAGACCATGTGAAAAACAATTAGCATCCGAGCAGTCACAACCGACACAGGTGGGACCTGGAATCTGGCCGGCAAGCCATAAGCGGTGGGAGGTGACGTATGTGGTGTGTACGTAATTCAGCTGAATTACCCAAGAATGTGGGGATATGGCAAGTTCCTGTGGGGCCATATGGGCATCCTGACAGTCAATACTGTCAAGGGGCTGCACCCAGTCCTCCCATTTTAGTCTCAGTCACGCAAGACTGTATGGGGCATTGATCACTAGTGTATGGAGTATTTGGGATATACCACCTTCTCCAAGGCTTCCCATCAGGAGTTTGGCTTCAAGTGGGCTGTATTCAGGTAACTTTAACAGGGCAATTTTGTGACTGCAAGAAGGCGTGTTGGAGCTGCAGGTTTTTGTGGAATTGGGTCTGGGGCAGTTGGAAGTGGGAATGCACATCTTGAAAGGTGCATAAGTGCCTCTCCGCCAGACATCCCCAAGGTTTGTAATCCCAATCTTGTCCAAATTGACAAAACCATCTAGTAGTGCTGTGTGATGGAAGTGAAAGCACCGCTAGAGCGAGGTCTGTTTGGTAAGTCTCTTTTCCCATGCAATGGAGCACTGCAACGCTTGCCAGTGCAGAAATATTCAGGTGATTTCTGGAAGATCTCAGGGGATAGGCTTGCCATAGAGCAGTTCCATCACTTTATCAATACTTACTAGGGAGAGTTCTGCTCGGTACACTAGATAATTCCAGCCCCCAGTCAATAATCACATGGACATGTACGGCTCGGAAGAAGACCTGGAAGTCAGACATACCCACCCCTGCCATTGTATACCAAGAGGCGGGATTGGCCCAACCAAAGTAATGAGCAAATCATTGATGGGATCCACGAGTTGGGTATTATCAAGGGGAAATTTTTTAAGGCTAAGGAGAAATTGACAAAGTGCCATCATTTTGAAGAAGTCCAATCTACTGACCGCATAATGCGTAAAGTGCAACCCTGTCTTCGTCCCCTCCATTCCACCTTTAGCCATGGATATAAGCACCTCATACTCGTGTTGCAAGAGGTTCAAAGGCCAGTGTGAAAAGGGGTGAAGATAGCGGGCAGCCCTATTGGTCCCTCAACAAATGGGAAAGAAGGCTAACAGCACACCGTTTGTCTGGACTTGTGCTGATGGTTGGGAAAAAAAAGGAGTTTCACATATCTACTAAAGCGCAGGCCAAAACCTATACTTTCAAGGACCATACCCAGGAAGCACCAGCTGACGGAGTAGAACACCTCTTCGAAGTCCATCAGGAGGGCAGAGAACAGGGATTCAGCAGGGTCCTCAAGGGCCACAGCAGTTAGGAGCGGAGTGTCCCAATAAATAAGGGACCTGACCCTATTTCGCAAGCGATAATGTCCTAGGTAGAAGGGTGGGCCTCCTGGATAGCCAAGGAGCTCACCTGTGCAGCCTGATTTGGCGCTAAGTGGCCCGGTGGTGGTGTCAAATCTCCTCGAATTACTTTACACAGTTTTGTTTTTTTATTTCTTCATTGTAGGTCATGTTGTATTGCACTTATAATGAAATAGTACCAGAATGCAAACCAAAACCCGGGACTAGGTGAGACTCGTTGTGGTCCAACATAAGACGTCTTCAACATTCTGGTTATAACAGCCTAATATAGTACCTCAGTGGCATAAGAGGAACGCAATATAAATCAATGGAAACACGATGGCCTTAGACTGTTCCTCAAATATCTCATAGAGGTAAAAAAAAAAAAAAGAAAAAAAAAGGCATGGGTGATAACCTAAGGTATCATGTTTGTCATTCAACAGTATCATGGACAATTGGAGTGTCACGTTTTCCTATAGACTATTAAGAACTTTAAAGTCCCAGAATGCACTGGTTCAAGGACTATAAAACCAGTCCTGGCTGAAGGTGACATCATAGTGTATTGTAATTGCATTTATATAGCACTATAAAAAAAAGCGTGTGTCATAACGCATATCTCCTTGCATATCGCCATGTCTTTAATCTTGAAGATGTAAGGGGATGGAAAGCCCAGAGGAGTCACAGTATAAGTGCGAGAGCACTTCCATTAAATGGCAGAACACAACTTCTGCTCAATCAAATGCTGTCTGAAGGAAACTCAACAGTCGAGAAAAGCCCAAGTCCTTCTCCTCAGCAGTGCTTTTTTATGCACCTTCAACTGATTACATAAGGTCTGGCGCTATTGGCACTGTAAAGTCCCGTGAAAAGAAGAGGACGATGCAATGCTACAGAGATACATAAAGAACTTTGCAGGGCACAGGAAAGTAAAAACATTTTCTATTCTCACCACACTAAAATATCAATTGAGTATTTCGTAAAGTAGACAAAAGACTATAAGATTGTTTGAGGCAAAATTAACATTAAAATGTGCATTTAACATGGAAAGATAAAAATTATAGTGATGCAATATATCAGCTTTAATGTATTATGCCTACTGCCCCAATATCAAAAGAATGAGTAAGAGCAGATAATGAAAAATCAGGAACTCATTCAGCCCATTCAAAGATTCTATTCCTAAAAATAAGAAGTTATGAAACAGATGGCTTACTTACGCAAGAGTCATCATGCCACTAGGGTCAAGGCTGACCTCTATAACGGTGGTTCCATCAATGTCAACTTCCTTACAGGGTGTAGTATTTCGGCCTGTTACCCTACAGGCTTGATAGAACCCATGGGGCTTTACACGACCAGAATCATTGCCAACAAACACTTGCAGCACCACAGGTTCATTGTAGCCTTCAAGCTGGAACCAAAGACAGATATAGTGAATTAACAGCAAATAATGAAAAGGAAACTTTTTAGTATCATTTAATAGTATCCACATGGTCCCCGGGTTTATAGTGTTCATGAGTGGACCTCAGTGAAAAGTCTATAAAAAGATTCACACTACATGTATCATTAGTAACTTGAGCACAACCCATTCAGTAATTAAGATAAGTACTGCATTGTCAAACAAGCTAGCACACCTTAATGTCATTAATAATGAAGAAATGAAGCGCAATCACATTCAGTTCACCTTTTTGGGACACATATACCTTAAAATGTTGATTACACTACTGTTCGTGCTCGTTTCGATGGTGATCATGCTACATCGAAACAAATCCAGCATGTTTCTCAAGGACAACTTTTATGACTTTTAAAGGAGCCTTGAATGAATGTCCACTGCCTGTTTGTTGAGTGCTCCACACTATGGCAAATGAGGGCATCATCGCATAAAAAAATAGTGTCTCAAAGCATGTTTTGCAAAAAAAAAAAAAATACCAGTCCCCAAATCATTCAACTTTGTCAATTTTAGTGATTGTAGTCTTGGTAAAATAACATGGAAGCCTTCGATATAGGTGTAAAAATCTGCCTCAAATGTTCCTATTATAGTCCAGTCACAATAGAAATAGTCAAAGGAATAAGTTGAGTTATGACATCACAGGCAAAAGTAAGTTTAAAAAAAAAAAGCAAGGTAAACAAAAATCAACTGTGGAAACGATGAGGAGAACTAGCTTTTTAACTCTTCTTAGCTATTACTTTTTGAAAAAGAACTTCTAATAGCAGTAATCAGTTACTTTTTTTAATCGTAGTTTTAGAGGTCATTCCACAAAAAAGCAATCCATCTGCATGTTACTACACCTTCTGATCTTCATATTTTGGATAAAAGTAGCATACATTAAACTGCTTAAAAATATATACTATAAAATCGTAGTGTCATATCTTGGTGCATTGTTGTACTCCAGTATTCTTGCTTTCAGAGAACAAGGCCACTGTGCGAGTATGCATTATTTGAAATAAAATACCCACTGCTGTATGTTTAAAAGATACTGCAAATTACCCTAGAATTCTGTGACTTTGCAATAGGTTTATAATATACAGTAAAGGATACTCAAATACACAAACACATATTCCAACACTACCTTACCTAGAACTTTATAAAACGTAACCTCAGTCGTCCAATAAAAAGAGCCACTAGAACAATGGAACTTTGGGTGTGAAATTTTATAAAATATCTACTTATCCAGGGGATGGGATGATTCGGAAATTTACTTCTCCTGTAAAAATAATCCACGTCCCTTTTGGTGCAATGCAACAAATTAAGATTGCACCCTCATTATAGCAGAAAACTAGGCATCGTGACTGAAAGCAGCAGTTTCAGGGTTTGAATATCCTGCGAGTTCGGTGCATACCCACAAACTTGCATGTTTAGGGGTGTTCAACTCCACTACATATCTTTTTCGCGCTAAAAAAAGGTTGGAAATTTACTTGCGACAAGGAATGGAGCAAAACATTTTCCAGAGGGTAAAAAGAGGGGCTGCACATAAAGTGAATTGGCAATCGCTCAGCAGATTAACGTATGAACAAAACAATAAGCACCCGTGTTTGCTCCTGCAGAAATGGATTTCACAAAAGTTTGCTAGCAGTAGGCTTTCTAGGTCTATTTTGGTAAACTCTTTGGCCTTTGTTAAAGTCATTAATCAGACCCAATTCAAAGAACATACCTGTGGGTGTACTTTCCTTACTTCTTAAAAAACTGGGCCTGAATTTATTTTTATGCTGCCCATATTGCTGTACATAAAGATTTTAAGCTGCTTCTCTTTAATCATTATTTTTTAGAAAATACAGCATTGCTGCAAACAGGTTTTACTAAATGTACCCTCAAAGAAATTGTACTTAAAGCTGGATAGTAGTTTATCACAACATTTTTTCTTTACATTTTATTTTGATCGCAAACCATAACCATTTTAACTTTCAGGCTTGTGCATGTATTTGCATAAATTCAGGGCCCATTCTGAGAGAGTCATCAGTAGCTTCAAAGTGTTAAGCGTGATTGCCCGTTAGCGTGCTCAACTTAATAGTAAAGGCTTTGATTTAATAAACCTTCAAAATTTGAACCACTTCTACATATAAACACAAATCCTGCCTTAGTAGTCAATCCTGTTTCATAGATCAATACTGAGGTACTGTGAACTGGCAGCTGAAGAGTTTGTGCTGCAGCGGGTCAATCCTACTTGTGCAGTGGTCAAAATAACACAAAAGCTTGTTGGTATTGACCCCAAACAGTGCGTCTTGGACACATAAGAACAGGAATTCATCAGAGAGCATTAATCAACTAATCATACATATGATTATAAATTAAAACATCCAAACTTTGCACGAAAGGTGCCCTAAGGTGAAGTTTGTGAACACTTGAAAGGTAAAAATAAAACTGAATGAATGCGAACTGTGACATGTGAAATGCAGGTTAATTTACAGACCTAAAGTAGAATATGCAGGTAAATATCTTAAATATAAAACAGAAAATGTCATTAAAGTAATGTTCAGTAAATGCACTGCGGACAACACAGGTCTGATGAACCTCCTCACTTTTTTTCTTGTCCTGCCTTTGGGGCTATTGTCCCTTTTACAGGTCTCTCTACTCTTTTTGCATGTATGGTTTGTTTGGCGCACTCTTTTTTTTATTTGAATTGGTCCACCCGATCCTGTATGTATTCACAAAGTGAGTTCAACCATTGGCATTAGTATTTTTTTTTGGTTGGTTTTGATAAATTTTATTTGTCATGGTAGGTATGTTTATTGTAGGCATGGGGAGAGCCGATGCATAGACTCGAACACAGTTCCCCAGTCCTAAAGTCTACATACTCTCAGGCTGCTCACTTGAAAAGCTAACTTGTAGACTGTATGAATTTTGAATGCCTATTTTCTTTCAATTTTCATTACAGGTCTGTTCTGCATGGGGCAGGAGTCATTTTAGCCCCTCCCACTCCCCCTTGTGCTCCTGTTCCTGTCCCTCACCCCTCTTGCCACACTATTTGTCATGAAGTGTATAGGTAATTTATTTATTGACTTTAGAAAGGCTGGCTCAGTGTAATGGTATTTACTTCATGCATTTACTTGTTGTTATGTTCTTGCTGTAGTCTTGCTCCAGTGTTTATGCTTACATGTCAGGCCTTCCATGTTCTATATTCCTTTGGCATGCACTACCTCACACATGTGTATGTCTGAAAGTGCATCCCTCGTGCTATGCTTCTTCAACAAAGTACGCCGGTTGTCCAACAGTCATTGGCAGCCTGCACTTCGTGGAGGATGGGCGCACTTTCGTGGATTTGCTGTACATCGCAATAAACTTATTCATGGAACACCACCTCTACGCCTTTTCTGTTCCTGTGTCTGCACACCATTTAGTACTTCACACTCAGCCAGTCAGGCAATTGAACCTAGGAGGCAGGTCCTCTAACCCAGCACTTAAGTCGATGAAGTACGACGGAAAAATCAAGCTTATGATTACTTCAATGAGAACAGGGAACCCAACGACAGATGACGTCATGTTGCAGTGGGAGAACTAAGATGAAAACCAACCAACATTGTTTAAATTGATCTTGGGTCTTTCAATATATTTAGGATGATAAACATTTGGGAATTTTTAATACATGGAAAATGTACATGGTGCTACATCACTTAGAGCTCACTTAGAGATGTTTTACTTATATTTTCTCATAGTGTGTCCTACAATGAACGCCAAGCATCGCCATTAGGACAGGGCCGAAGCATTGGCAAGATTCCAATGAATTGCCCAAATGGTCATATTCAGGCGCAACAAAGTGGATGTGGAACGCTACTGGCCTTTAGTTAGCACATAGGGGGTTTCTAAGAGTATGTCCGAGCTGTTGTCTCTTAAGTAGTCCCTTTTTTGTGTCCTTGGCGGCAATGTTGCCTAACAACAGGTGTCCGTTTCTAAGTTGTAGTACAAACTTCACCATGTTCGTGCCGCGCTTTCTGTGTATCCGTCCTTCGCCCAAATGTTTAGACTGTTTAGCAGGAAGGCAGACACTGAATGGAAAGTCGAACAGGAGCCGGGGAAAAGCTATGCATATCTACATTTTAGCATCAGAGAAAGAACTTGTTAAGTAATGTGTTGCTGACGTTCTCCCATGAGCGGCACTAATACACTGGCACCTTTATTACAGAGGGTCAACCTTGAAGGGCACAACCAAGGGTCAAGTGTTACACTTTATGCCCTACATGGTGTTAGCCAACACCAGGTAGCATTGTGGAATATAGAGTTTTGTCTTTAATAGGGTCGAGCCTGCACCTTTTACTATATTTAGGGGTGTCTCCCATGGAAACCGGTCTTCTTGGCCCCCTTCTTTACCTGAAGTGGTAGACCTCCACCTCCATGCAGAGATGACTTCTTCACAGCCACCTCTTTAAGTGGTGCCTCCCAGTCGCATGCCGCTAGGTAGCTCTTGTTTACCCCCAGCCCCAACCTCGTTGGCGCCCTGCACTGCCTCGCCCATCATATTTGCATTTTCTGTACAACCAGCACCTCCAGTTGTTTTTATCTGCTATGTGTAGAGTCAAAGGATGCACTACCATGTCCCTTTGCTATTGTGTGTGTACGTTTCTTATAAGTTATAATGGCTAGACATAGTTCTCGGGAGCAAGAGTTTGACAAATACATGGCCGGGCAAGTGACTGATTACTGACAGGCACACGCTGTTCACTCACAGCTTGAGGTCTTAATTTATTTTCTTCATTGGATAATGTGAAAAAAATACACACATGGGAGCTCTGTGATATTCTTAAGCTGCCATTTATTTGCTTTAAAAAATACCCCATACACAGTTTCAAGATTTCCATTCAGGGTCAGTTTATTGATATATAATTAGTGTGGACAATAATAAATCTTGTTCTAAAATATATTAAAATGTGATTAATGTGGTATGGATGTTGCTGATCTTTATTTACATTGATGTTTCAAGCTGCCTGTTCATCCGAAACCAGCAATAGGTGTATATACAAATAAAATCATGTTTATTCCGTAATTTACTGTAAGAGTAGTGATCAGTGTTGTGTTATGGCCGATTTCAGGTGGTCAGGGTTAGAGTGAAATGTGCCCGTCATTAACACATTTTAGCGCAGGCTCAGCAACTTTACATTTTTCAGAACAAACATGGTGCCCCTGCCTTTTTTCTCATTGTACAGCACCATACTGCTCCTCTCTACACTTGTTTTGACTTTTCTTTATTTTTTATGTTAATATCCTAGCAGAATAAACCACTGGGCTTTTAGGTGTGCAGTTGTATTGTAATTGCTTAGCAGATGTAGTGTGTCAATGTATTGAGCAAGGCAATTGCTCTTACAATCACACAACACAGGCAACCCCTCAAAAGTGATAAAACACATTTGACACAGCCACACGACACATCTGTCTGCAACCTCACAAACATATGGCTAAAAAACATTCACATTTACAATGCTAAAAGCTCGACAATTTCCGAGACCTATTGGCTATGCCAATGCTTTTTTTGTTTTGGGGATGGGGTTCCTTCTAGCCCTCCACACCAGAACAATTATGAGAGCATTTTGGTCCTCTTTTTTTCATGGATCTGAAGTGAGTGAGAGAGAGGTGTGACCTTGACACCAGTCTTAAGAAAGTCTCTTGTAATAGTCAAAAAAGTAATGAAACCAAGGATTATTTATGGTGCTTAAAAATTATTATATCAACCTACTGAGGCAAAGACTGTGACCATCAGGGAAAGAAAATTTCACAGTAATTGAAAAACTCAAGGAAGTTAAGGTCACAAGGCATTCCATTTATTCAGTTATTCCTAAAACGTTGAGGTTTGCTCCAAACGAAACACCTCACTAATTAATACACTGTAGAAAGTAAGGATTTGTGTCAAGTTGGAAGAAAGACATTTTCCCATAGATTGGAATACATCTTTCAGTTTTCTTGACCAAGTTGTCAATAAAGAAGTAAAACTACTTATTCATTAATGCGGGTTACTTTTCTGACATGGTTTCATTGTCGAAGAGCCAAAACAAAGATCTGTCTAGGAGTAATGGTAGCTCCATATACTACTGGCCAAGAGGATAGCCAGTAAAATGGAATACCCCAATGCTGAAGCATATTCCACATGGCACTAATGAAAAAGCTGCCACACTCCTCCTAGGAAAATTATGAGGCCAAATTTTGTCTCTTACAGTACACTAAGAATTTGACAAAAACCTAAGTTTTCAGACAGTTCTTAATGAGAATTTGGTAATAAAAAATAAGTAATATAGAAAAAATTCAAACAAAGCAAGGACTGCTTTCTACACTTTCCAAACGTGTGGTATTCCCATGCGGGTAGAAGAAAATCACGCTGGTCGCCAATAGTTAAAATAGGTTTATTCACATAAAGCTGCCACGCAGTGTAGTCCTAAATGACGGTTCTCCAACTGTCACCAGCATCCCTCCAACACTCCATGAATGACATCACCAAGATTCTGCTGGTGACATACCAACATTCTCTTTCCAACATCCTTGTAATAGGTTGATATAAGAATACTACATTACTTCTACTCTACGATAAACACAACAAGCAAAATAAAGGAAAATAATAATGAAACCAAAATTAACAATAATGGTAGAAACGATACATAAGAATATATATACATCATTCTATCACCACCTAAAGTCTTGCAAAGGAACTAATAGAAAAAAATGAAATCGGAAAATCATAAAATAAAACTGCATAAAAGATTATTAAAACGCCTACAGGATAAATATTGGAACAAATCATGAACCCCAGGCTACTTTCTGAATCTAAGTGGAACTTGTCTGAACCTAAACCTACAGCTCCTGAGAACTACAACACTGGAACTATCTTGAGCATTGTAGTTAAACAATAATGGGGCGACCCTCTGTCCCTCAGAACCTGGGTATGGATAAGAAAACAAAAACAATGGTTCTGTCGGGTTTTGCAATTATTTCTTGTAAGAACGCCTAGTGTTAATATATTATTTTGTAGTTATTAACATAAGTATCTCAGTTGTCCAGACAGAATAGAAAACATAACAAATAATCCAGAGCGAGACACAAATTTCTGTTTACTCACTTGTTTTTATGTAAATTGAATCATATATATATATTTTTACACATTTGTAAAAAGGCTGTCAACACGAAGTGAGATATATAAATGATAAGTCAACAAGTGACATTAGTGCTCAGTGCTGGTGCTCAGTGCGTAATATGTACAGTGGGTTTTAAATATGTACATGGGAAAGAATAGGCCAGAATTTTAGGGAACAACAATAACTCTGCTGAGTAATGAATATTCTTAATAACACAGAGCCTTGGTCAATCTGGACCGTGCAAGGTCGTCGATGTTTCAACCCAAACTCAGCTCCATTAGGTAGTCAAGGTGGGTCTTCATCAGGACAAAGAACGGGGGTTGGGGGGCACAGCCCAAAGAAAACCAGACTGGCTCCTGGTTATTCAAACATCTTTGAGGATCCAAATTAAATCAAGCGACGTAAGTCGAGTGGAAGATACGAGTGATGAGTCTCGGTGTTAATGGAAGCAATGGAGGATTCAGTGCTGCGCAGCGGAGAGAGGCATGTGTCCTGTTCATCCGCAGACGGATGAACAGGACACATGCCTGTCTCGCTCTAGATTTTTTGTTATGTTTTCTATTTTGTCTGGACAACTGAGATACTTATGTTAATAACTACAAAATAATATATTAACACTAGGCGTTCTTACAAGAAATAATTGCAAAACCCGACAGAACCATTGCTTTTGTTTTCTTATCTTGAGCATTGGACACATATTCTCTGTCCTTCACACCAATCGTAACTTGAGAAGGAGGCCCCTCAGGGACAATGTCACATCTAGATCTACTTGCATTGCTTCCATCAAATACATTCAAAAAGCTTGAACCAAAACCTACTTTGCATCTTACCACTCTTCCAACATTTTACCAATTGGACCCACTGCCTCTAACTGCATTGCTGCACATCTAATCCATCACAAGTGACCCACGGAATTTTACCACTCTTCTTTACATAACTACCCTTCTTGAGGCGTATTACACCACCTATCCAAAAAAAAACCTTATTTATGCAATTACAATTGTCAAAATCCTCTTTTTGCATGATTTTGGCATCTGCAACATTTTTCTTAACCTTTAATATCATGAAGATCTATTCTGAATTTTACCCAATTACTTACTCATCCAACCTGGGCAAAGCTTGGTAGTAGGTCTCCTAACTATAAGCAATTCAAATGGAGATGCTCAAGTAGAAGAATGAGAACTAGTAAGGTAAAACCATAACATCTAATGCACTGCATTGATCACTACACATCGGTTGGCAATAGCCCGCTGAATACATGGTACTAAGACTCTGTTCATGAATTCTATCAGACTATTTGTTTGAAGATGATATAGCAAAGTCTTCAAACACTTAACTCCACCAGATTTTAAAAACCTGTCAACTTCTTCATTCATAAATCGAACACCACTGTCAGAAACTAAAAACCGAGGAAAACCTTCCCGCAAAAAAATATCTTTCAAAAATTCAATAACCGCTTTGGCATTTGACTCTGCAAGAAACATAACCTCTGGCCACTTGGTATACAGATCACCACCACCAATGCAAACCTGAAGTGACATGATAATCTGTTGAAGGGACCCACCAGGTACCCACCAACTTTCTCTCGAGCTTTAGATGGACATTCAATGGGTTAGAATGGTGTTTTTTTCTACCAAACTCTTTTCTGAACTGGCACAAATAACACACTCCAACAAAATGATCAACCTCATTGTCCATCGATGGCCACAATAACGTATGTCTTAACTGTGTTTGGTAAAAGTGTGTCTTAGAGGCCCCTCGTGAACTACCATGATCAACTTTTCCCTAAAACCAACAGATGGTACCAATTTCTCAGATTTGACCAAAATCTCATCTTCAGTTGACAACTCATTGAACATTTTCCAAAATGACTGGCAAGACTTCTCTCAATTTCTCAGTGGGCCACCCATTAGTCACATACGCCATTACAAATTTGAGGTTCTCATCCATTACCATTGCAGCCTTCCACTCAGACTCCGAAATGGTACACGAATCTTCAAGATCCAAGGCGGCAATTAGACTATTCTCATCTTGATAATCTTCAACTTCATCCACCACCACAGTTTCAGACAAAAACCTGGACAAACAGTCTGCTCTTACATTCTTTGTCTCCTGGATGTGCACTATATCAAAGTGATATTTCAAGAGTTTAGTGGAAAACACTTGGAATTCTGGGTGTCTGTTTTTCTATATTTGTCACCACTCAGCACAGGCACCAGAGCTTTATGATCTGTTTTTACAGTAAATTTAGTGCCAAAATATATGGTTTAAAGTTCTATATGACCCACCAACAAGCCAACCATTCTCTCTCAAAGGTATCTCTATACCTCTTAAAAGCCCAGAAGCATATCCAATTGTATTCTTAACATTGCCATTACATTGGGGGAGAACGGCCCCCGAACCATAATTGCTGGCATAGACTGACAAAACATGGCAAGTTTGGGTCAAGAGGTTTTAGAATTTTCGTGCTTTCCAACCTTTTTTTTTATCCAAGCACAAGACTCCTGGCAGGTTGACTCCACTTAAAAGGAGCATTTTTATACAAAAGCATGGTTAGAGGCTTGAGCCAAGGGAGACTCTGGTTGACTTCAAGTTCCTTTTAAAGCTCCTGCTGTATTATTGTGCACACTAGCATCTGCTAGGGGCACGTGATAGGAACTTAATCTATTGAGGTGTGTGGAATCTCACCTTCCAGGAGGCCCTTTTGTTTTTTCAATTAGGACATGCAGCCCTCACTAGGGCAAGCTATAGTACTTCTTTTCTCTTTCTCCACAGATTTAACCTTTTGTGCTCTGGGTATGTAACTAGATAAGTATCTTGGAGCTCATCACTCCTGCACCAGCCAGGTCTGGCTGCTTAGTGGAGTAATGCGTCCACTGTAGGGGCCTGTGTTTGACCTCATTGTCACAGGTTCAAATCCTGGCAGGTCCACTCAGCCTTTCATCTGCCTGAGGTTGATAAAATGAGTACCATTGAGTAGGGTAACAATAAATGCCTGCTATTCAGCGCCAAGATACCCCACTGAGTTAAAGTGCACTTTACAAAGAAACATGTTTTGTTATATCATATGAAACCACCAAATCAAAGGAGTTTCTTCAGCCTGCTTCCACACGCTCCGCCTGCTCCGGAAGAATTTCAGAAAGATCCGCGCAGAATCCAGAAGGACGGTCACCCACGCACTAGTCACCAGCAGACTCTACTACGGCAATGCACTCTACGCAGGGGTCAATCAGAAGCAGCTCAAGAAACTACAGAATGTCTAAAACACTGCTGCCAGACTGGTCCTAGACATCCCCCGCCACAGCCACATCACCTCTGACAACTCCACTGGCTCCCAGTCAACGACAGTACCTTTCAAGCTACTCACTCACGACTACAAAGCCCTACGTGACGAAGGACCAGCGTACGTGAACCACCGCCTCACATTCCACATGCCTGCCAGACAACTCTGATCCTCCCAACTCGCCCTTGCCTCCATCCCCATGATCCACAAGACTAGAACCGGAGGAAGGTTGTTCTCTCCTACCGCGCTGCCAAGACCTGGAACACCCTGCACCTAAGGCAATCAGCGATGCTAACTCAATTCAGGAAGGACCTCAAGACATGGCTCTTCGAATAATCCTCGACCCAGTCCGACCAGCAGCCTCCCTCCCTCAGCACCTTGAGACCCTCACGGGTGTGTAGCCGCACTTTACAAGCCATTGATTGATGGAACAGCATGGCAAACAACAGGCAGGTGCAATATGTTAACGTAGTGTGATATGCAATTCTATGTCAGGACGGGAGGCGAGGATTACGCTTCATGTTTCTATGCTTTATTAACAGCAGCCATAACAAAACAACAAGAACAGACTTGATTTCCCAAAATCTCTGGGGAAAATGTCAAAGTTCAACTTCAGCACTGTCCAATCACTTGGCCCCACAACATCTCCATAGCCCTTTGTCTCTGAATCCTCTTCCTTCGCTGCTCCAGTAGCCAGTCAGGTGCCCTGACCTTTGGCATGCTTCTTAAAGCTATTTTTGGGCAGTTTTAATGGTATATTTCTGCTGTTTCACTGTGGATTGTGCGTTAAAGCTTCCCTACTGTCTAGACAAATTGCTTACGTGGCAACACCTGTCATTCCTCCGCGGCTGCTTTTCATATGAGGTGCGCAGGGGCTCCTGGGGCAGAGCCGTGTTGTCCTCCGAGCACTGGAGTTAGCCGCAAAAAGAACGAGTTTGGCATGTCTCGTTGCAGGTGTACAGGTTAGGGAAATCAAAGTGCCCGAGACCTCGTTTTTGCCGACAGCTAGACATCCGATCAGTGTCTGTGCTTCTAGCGCTTGATCAGCGCTATCCCTTAGTGTGACACCAGGCAAGTCCATTACCCCACAGGTTGCAGGGGGTGTTCGGTGTCAGCACTGCCTGCTCCCATGTATTTTCGCCCGCTGTGCTTACTATTGGGCTGAGAGACCCTCCCCCACCAGCATTCCACATTCCCCCTTAAATCTGCTTAGAGTTCCAGTGTGCATACTAGGTACAGCCTGTATTATAAACTTACCCACTGCTCAAGATGAGTGATGTGGACGAGACTTATGCAGAGGAGGAAAACGTTACTTACCTCCCAGTAGACTACAATTTCTGCGAGGTCCATCTCTAAGGCAGTTATGCAGGCGGTGGCCCCAGTGGAGAAGAAGCTACTTGAATATGTGTAACACTGCTACATATCCCTCCCTGGGAGGGAAGACCCTTCGGGGCGTGAACCACTCTTACCTCTGGATAGGCCTTAACTACCCGCACCGCCTCTCCCCATCCCCCAGGCCAAAAGGGACATGGAGCAAGGTGTAGATCTGAGCACATTTGATCAATTGAAACATGCGTTCCTGGACCACAATATGTCAACCGCACAAGACCCCCCCACCACCCCCCCTCCGCGGGACTCTAATCTCTGGACCCCTTGAGTCCCCAACCCCATCCCCTCCTCCCTCCCCAACTAACCCCTCCAAAGAGTTGGGAGTCAGCATCTGGCTCAGACGCAGATCAGAATCACTATAGCATGGCACACCATGGCATCCATCCCCTAGTGACACCAAACCTGGCAACTCTTACAGAGGTAGTGATCCTTCGCATTCGGATGTGCTGCACCAAGACGCACTGATCCATTCTCGCTCTTCGGAGTGGACACCATCTGAGAAGGTCACAGCCTATGTTGCGCGGCTTCGGAAGCTGATGGATAAGGAGATTAGAAACTACTTGAGGGTGGACTGCCCTTGTCTCTCTCTAGAGAACAAGGTGGCTCTAACTCCGGAGACCGATGAACGCACGGCTACTTCTGGAAGTATCTACACAACCCTAAAAAGGGGATTAGTCATTCCAGGTGGACTTGCCAGGACAAGCTTTTGGATTTGGTCGGCCCATTGACCAGCATCCTTGATATGGCAGAAGATGCTAAGTCCTCTGGTCTCTTGATTTCCCAGAGATCCTGTCGGGTTGTGCTCAATGAGCCATCATCTCCTAAGGGAATGCGAACAGTGCCCTCTTCACGGTAATTGATCCCAACCTGGGTGAACTTGCGACTTGAGGCAGGACATGTCGCCCAGGGAGGCCTGTTCAGTTACCTGTTTATTCAAGACCTGGGCAAGTTCATGCAGGCTTTCACCTCACTGGACAAAGCCCAGACATCCATTAAAAAGGTCTTTACCCCGGGGGTGGTTGAAGAGGAGGGCACTTGGCTGGCAGCAAACAGCACCAGGCCTCCAACAGAGGATATTCCAACAAGGAAGGACAATATCTAGACGCCACCAAGTTCTGGAATTTCTCTGTCCTGAGGTCATCCATACTACAAATGCACAAAAGCAGGCCACCGAAGCAGCAATTGTGCATACTTTCCCACATCCCAGGTTTTTTTTCAAGCAATTTCTTACTGGCACACAAGCAGGATGGAGGCCAGTGACAGGTAATAAACCTCAAGGAGTTCAATGAGTGGTTGGTTTGCCGCTATTTCAAGATGGAGGGGATCTACCTACTCAGGGACCTTCTCTTACCCAAAGACTGGATGGCGCACCTAGACCTAAAGGACACATACCATCCCCATCCGTCCCCCTCATCATCACTTCCTCCAATTTCAGTGGCAAGGGGCACGTTTGAGTTCACGTCACTTCCAATATTGCTTCACCAGGGTAATTGGCCCAGTGTTGGAGTTTCTCAGGGCTCAGGGCATACGTCTAATAATATATCTCGACAACATCCTCTTGATGGACCAATGCCCTCGATCTCTGTCAGTATACAAGTCATTGGGATACATTGTCAATCAGAACATATCAGTCCTGGTTTCTTCCCAGTCCCTGGTGTTTCTGGGGTTTGTGGTGGACTTTGTTCCGCCACCCTCAGCCTTCACTCCCGGAAGCTGACAAAAATCAAGCACAGACTCGGGACACCTCGTGGCTCAACCTTTTACTTCACTGAGGCAGATCGCATGGGTGGTGGGTCTGCTATCCTCCTCTATTCAGGCCATATTTCCAAGCCCTCTCCACTATTGTGTCCTGCAGCGCTTGAAGGCATCTCACCTCAGGAACGGCCTAACTTATATTCCCAAGAGGTTCCCCTCTAGGAGGAAGCTTATGAGGAGATTTAATGGTGGTTGGCCCACATGGAAGTGTGGAACGGTCGAGCACCTTCGGTTGCCGTCCAGATCTGGTGATTGAATCAGATGCAAGCGGTTTGAGTTGAGGAGCAAGGTGTGGAGACTGCTCCACAGGTGGAAGCCGGTCCGCACAAGAAAGATCCATGCATATCAACTGCCCTGAACTCCTGCTGAGTTCCTTTGCAGTCAGATGTTGGCTTAAGGACCACGTGCAGTGTTGCCTCCTACTAAAGATGAACAATCTGGCAGCGGTTCGCCACATAAATCATCTGGGGGGCCAGATCCAAGAATCTCTTGGACATGGCCTGCAGTTTTTGGGACTATTGTCTGGAAAATCAAGTCTCAATGATGGAGGAACACCGCCCATGGGTGTCCAACCGGGTGGCAGATTGCCACTCTCGCCCCCTCCAAGACAAAAGCCTATGGTAGTTACATTCTTCATTGTTTCAAGCCCTCTATGAAAGGTGGGCCTCATTGTCAGTGGATCTATTTGCCTCCTGCTTGGACCACCAGTTCCGAGGTACTTCAGTTGCCGTCTGGATCTGGAAGCAGCGATGACGAATGCCTTCCTTCCTTCCTTCCTTCCTTCCTTCAGGATTGGTATTCCAAGCGAGGGTATGCCTTTCCTTCATTTGCGATGATCATGCGTCTGTCAGCGTAGGTCAGGAGATAACTGGCGGATGTGGTCATCGTGAACCAGACCTGGAGACTGCAAGTCTGGTATCTAGTTCTTCTGGCACTTTCTTGGGATTCTCTAATCTCTCTATCCTTGTTTCCAGGTCTAGAGAGAATCCAGAAGGGAATCCCCGCCATCTGGTCATTCAGGGCTCTCAGTTGCTTATGGCTTGGAGGATTACAGAGAACATTGGAAAGACTTTCGGGTTAGTCTGACTCACTCCTTTCCAAAGCATGGGCCGATAGTACCATAAAAAGATACAAGTCGGCATGGTCTAGATGGTTGGGCTGGTGTCACCAGAGACACCTGGATCCAGTGGGGGCAGACGTTGTCCACATTCTGAAATTTCTTACATCCCTAGCTGCGGAGGGACTTGCATACAGATCAATTAACGCCTTTAGGTAAGCAATTTCTGCTGGCCATACACTGGTGGACGATGCTCCAGTTAGGGAACACCCCTTGATGCTGAAACGGTTACAGGGCATCCGCCTATCCCTTCTGCCAGAACTCCGTTATTCTGTCTTATGTGACATGAACAAAGTCCTTATCATGTTTTTGTCTTGCAAATTTAACAAATCTCTCTCACGAAAAGAACTTTCAGCCATGTTGGCTACCCTGCTTTGTTTGGTCTCATATCGCAGGGTTTCTAATGTATGGGCACTGGACCTAATAGGTAGAGTTTTTACCCCAGAGAGGGTTATATTCAATAACTCAAGACGTACCAAATTTAATTCTTGCATGGTGAATTACCCTTCTTTTCCCGATTCCCCAAAACTGTGCGTGGAAAGATGCATAAAAGGTTATGAGACAATGACAGTGGCTGTCAATCCTCATGGGAAGAAACAACTCCTAACAGCACTCAGGAAGCCTTTCCGGGCAGTCTCATCACCTACCATTCTATCACACAATCACATGGGCCATACAAGAAGCGGTGTGGATACCAAACTATTTGGGGCTCACTCCGTTAGAGGAGCCATGGCTCTAAGGCCTTATCTCTCTGAGCCCAGTTAGAGGATATCCGTAACGTAGCTGACTGGTCTTCAGATTCCACCTTTAAAAGGTTCTATTTCAAGCCAGTCCCGAATATAGCTTCGCTGGTCGTGGATGAGCTTTGAACCAGCGTAATCCTTGCCTCTGGCCCCGACATAGAATGAAAAATGTCCTAGCTATTGTAACGGAAAGTTTCAATTCTATTAAGGACTCGGAGTCTAGCATTAACCAGCACGGTTGTATCATGTACTGACTATGCGCTAGTCTACTTAGGAGCAAGTATTTCAGTTTAATATTTGGTATTCCAAGGTTGAACTTGTCAAAGAAGGATGTAACTGTGAAGTTGCAATTGTTCAAGTGCACAGTTAGTAGTTTGTTCTGACATAAGTCTTTGCTTAACAATATGTGCCAGATATGGTTTCATGCATCTGTACTCGGTTTCCTAGGATCCGAGGGGTCGAAACTGGAATAAAGAGGTCACTGATCATCTGCAGCCACATGTTAAAGAGGAAGAGGGGAAAGCAATGTATAACTATGGAGATGTTGTGGGGCCATGTGATTGGACAATGCTTAAGTGGAACTTTGACTTTTTCCCCAGGGAGCCAGGAAAATGAGTCTGTCCTTGTTGTTTTGTTATGGCTGCTGGTAATAAAGCGTAGAACGATGAAGCGTAATCCTCCAAGTCCTTAATAGAATTGAAACTTTCCATTACGATAGTTGGGGAATTTTTCACTAATTTCTACTGTTTGAGGAGGAGCTGCTCTAGGCTTCACCTTTCGTGAAAAGCTCCTCCCACACTCAACAATGGCAATAAAAAGTATATATCCCGCACATCTGTATGAATATATAATTCACATGCACACAACATGGCAGTAGAAATAAATTGTCATTAAAATGTTTTATATGAATAATTTACCTAACTGAGAGTTAAGATGATTTAGAGGTGACGCAGGAGCACTTTAATTGGAATATGTCATAAGAAAATGTGGATAGCATGCC